>NC_086285.1:169159349-169466076 GCF_963924245.1 Chroicocephalus ridibundus
CCGAAGAAGGGGAAGAGGCTGCTCAGCTCCTGGATGATCTGGGGGGGGCGGGGGGGGGGCACGTCAAATGGGGGGGGGTGGGGGGGCACCCCCCTCATAACCCCCCCCCCCTCCCCAAGCTGGATCCTGCTTCTGCCCCCCTCCAACCCTGGGACAACCCCCCCCCTTCCTCTGTGGGAACCCCCCCCCCCCCCAATGACCCTGTGGGACCACCCCCCCCCCCCCGGACCCCCCCAATGACCCCCTGGGGACCCCCCAACTGACCCCCCCGGAGACCGCCCCCCTCGGGTCCACCCCAACTGACCCCCTGCTGGGACCCGCCCCCCCCCCCCTCCAGACCCCCTGGAGACCCCCCCGGTGACCCCCACATGAAGACCCCCCCCACTAACCCTTGGAACGCCCCCACACTACCCCCCTGGGGACCCCCCCGGTGACCCCCCCATTGGGGACCCCCCTCAACTGACCCCCCCCGAGACTTCCCCCCCCCACACCCCCTGAGGACCCCTCGGTGACCCCCCCCCCCCCAGGGAACCCCCCCAACTGACCCCCTGGGGACCCCCCCGCTGCCCCCTCCCGAGATCCCCCCCCCGCCCCAGACCCCCTGGGGCCCCCCCCACTGCTCCCCCGAGACTCCCCCCCAACTGACACCCCCCCCCCCGAGACTCCCCCCCCAGACCCCCTGGACCGCCCCCCCCAGACCCCCTGGGGACCCCCCGCCGGGGACCCCCCATAGACCCCCTGGGAACCCCCCCCAAATGGACCCCTGGGACCCCCCCCCGGACCCCCTGGGGACCCCCCCCTCCCCCCCCGAGACCCCCCCCCCCGGTCCCAGGCCGAGACACTTCCCCCCCCCCCCTCCCCCCCGCCGTGGGGCAGGCCGCCTCGCTCCCCCGCCCCCTCCCCCCCCCCCCCCGAAGGCCCGTGTGTGTCGTGTCCCCCCCCCCCCCCGGAGGTGGGGGGAGGGCAGGCGGCGCGACAGAGGCGACAGAGGCGACAGACCCCCCGGCGCCGCTAATCCCGGCCCCCCGCGGGGGGCGGCGGCATCGCCTCCCGGACCCCCCCCTCCCCCCCCCGCGGCTGGATTCGGGCACGACCCCCCCCCCCCCCCGGGGCTGGATCCGGCCCCATCCAACCCCCCCGGTGCCCCCCCCCCCCCCCCCCGGGGCTGGATGGGGCCCGACCCCCCCCCCCACCGGTGCCTTCTATGACCCCCCCCCCCCCCCCCCGGGGCTGGATACGGCTCCGAACCCCCCCCCCCGCCGCCTTCTATGACCCCCCCCCCCGCCCGGGGCTGGATCCGGCCCCATTCAACCCCCCCGGTGCCCCCCCCCCCCCCCCGGGGCTGGATACGGCTCCGAACCCCCCCCCCCGCCGCCTTCTATGACCCCCCCCCCCCGCCCCGGCCCGGGGCTGGATCCGGGACCATTCAACCCCCCCGGTGCCCCCCCCCCCCGGGGCTGGATCCTGTCCCAACCCCCGCCCCCCCCGCCCAAATGCCATCTATGGCCCCCCCCCGGGGGCTGATCCGGCCCCGTCACACACCCCCCCCCCGGTGCCCCCCGTGCCCCCCCCGGCGTTGGATCCGGCCCCATCCAACCCCCCCGGTGGGCCCCCCCGGGCTGGATGGGGCCCGACCCCCCCCAGAGCCCCCTGTGCCCCCCCCGGGGCTGGATGGGGCCCCCGACCCCCCCCCGGTGCCTTCTGTGCACCCCCCCACCCCCACCCCCCCCCCCGGGGCTGGATCCGGCCCCATCCAACCCCCCCGGTGCCCCCCCGCCCCCGGGGCTGGATGGGGCCCAACCCCCCCCAGAGCCCCCTGTGCCCCCCCCCGGCACTGGATAAGGCTCCGACACCCCCCCCACCACCCCCGCTGCCTCCCGTGCCCCCCCCCGGGGCTGGATCCCCCCCCCCCCAACGCCGAACCGAGCGCGGCGCAGCCCCGACGGGGCGGGCGGGCGGGCGGCGGGACCCGGCGTGGGGTGAGGGGTGGGGGGTCCCGGGAAGGGATACCGGGGGTCCAGGCGTCCCGCGGGGCGGGGGGGGGGGTCCCGGGGGGGTCCCGGTGGTCCCCGGGGGGGTCGGTACCTGGGCGAGCTTGAGGCGGCGGCCGGGGGCGGCGCGGATGACGAGGGCGATGAGCGCCAGGTAGGAGTAGGGGGGTTTGGGGTGGCGGCGGTAGCGCTGCGGGGGGGGGGCGCGACCCCCGGGACCCCCCCCGGGATCCCGAGGAAGGGAGAGACCCCCGGGGGAGAGGCGGCATGGCCGGGGGGGCGGCGGGGACTGGGGAGGGCTGGGATGGACTGGGAGAGACTGGGAGAGGGCGGGGAGGGGCGGGATGGGGAGGGGGAGGGGGGTGGGGTGGGGTGGGATGGGATGGGATGGGATGGGAATGGGATGGGGATGGAGAGGGGATGGGATGGGGATGGAGAGGGGATGGGACGGGATTGGATGGGGATGGGACGGGATTGGGATGGAGAGGAGATGGGATGGGATGGGATGGGGATGGGGATGGGGATGGGATGGGATGGAGAGGAGATGGGATGGGATGGGATGGGGATAGGACATGATGGGATGTGGATGGGGATGGGATGGGATGTGGATGGGATGGGATGGGATGAGGATGGGATTGGACGGGGATGGGATTGGAATGGAGAGGAGTTGGGATGGGATGAGATTGGATGGGGGTGGGATGGGATGGGGATGGGATGGGGATGGAGAGGAGATGGGATGGGATTGGATGGGGATGGGACGGGATTGGGATGGAGAGGAGATGGGATGGGATGGGGATAGGACATGATGGGAAGTGGATGGGATGTGGATGGGATGGGATGGGATGGGGATGAGATGGGATGGGGATGCGATGGGATGGGAATGGGATGGGGATGGGATGGGGATGGAGAGGAGATGGGACGGGATTGGATGGGGATGGGACGGGATTGGGATGGAGAGGAGATGGGATGGGATGGGAATAGGACATGATGGGATGGGATGGGATGGGATGGGGATGGGATGGGATGGGAATGGGATGGGGACGGGATGGGATGGGGATGGGATTGGGATGGAGAGGAGATGGGACGGGATTGGATGGGGATGGGACGGGATTGGGATGGAGAGGAGATGGGATGGGGATAGGGATGGGGATGGGATGGAATGAAGAGGAGATGGGATGGGATGGGGATAGGACATGATGGGATGTGGATGGGATGGGATGAGGATGGGATTGGATGGGGATGGGATGGGGATGGGATTGGGATGGAGAGGAGATGGGATGGGATGAGATTGGATGGGGATGGGATGGGATGGGATGGAGAGGAGATGGGATGGGATGGGGATGGGGATGGGATGGGATGGAGAGGAGATGGGATGGGATGGGGATGGGATTGGGATTGTGATGGAGAGGAGATGGGATGGGATGAGATTAGATGGGGATGGGATGGGATGGGATGGGATGGGATGGGGATGGGGATGGGATGGGGATGGGATGGGATGGGGATGGGATTGGGATTGTGATGGAGAGGAGATGGGATGGGATGAGATTGGATGGGGATGGGATGGGATGGGGATGGGGATGGGATGGGATGGGATGGAGAGGAGATGGGATTGGATGGGGATGGGATGGGATGGAGAGGAGATGGGATGGGATAGGGATGGGACTGGGATTGGGATGGAGAGGAGATGGGATGGGGATGGGATGGGGATAGGACATGATGGGATGTGGATGGGATGGGATGGGTTGAGATGGGACTGGGGATGGGATGGGGATGGGATGGGACGGGATAGCATGGGGATGGGATGGGATGGGGTGGGAGTGGGATGAGATGGGGATGGGATGGGATGGGGATGGGATGGGATGGGGATGGCTCCACGTCCAAGTGGTGGCCAGTGAGGAGTGGGGTTCCTCAGGCGTCGGTACTGGGACCAGTGCTGCTGTTTAACATCTTTGTCGGCGACACGGACACTGGGATCGAGGGCACCCTCGGGGAGTTTGCCGACGACACCGAGCCGTGGGGGGGGGGTGACACGGCTGGGGGGACGGGATGTCACCCGGAGGGACCCGGCACAGGCTGGAGAGGTGGCCCCACGTGAACCTCCTGGGCTCCAACCGGGCCAAGTGCAGGGTCCTTCTTTCCCCATTATTCCCCCGCTCCTCCTTTCCCTCTTTCCCAATTCTTCCTTGTCCCATCCATGTTCCCCCTTTCCTTCTTTCCCCATTATTCCCCCCTTCCTCCTTTCCCTCTTTCCCAATTCTTCCATGGCCCATCCATGTTCCCCCTCTCCTCCTTTCCCCATTATTCCTCCTCCATCCCGTTCCTCCTCCTCTTCTTTCCCCATTCTCCCTTCTCCATCCCAGTTCCTTCTTTTCCTTCTTTCCCCATTATTCCCCCATCCCCTGTTCCTCCTTTCCCCTTTCCCAATTCTTCCATGTCCCATCCCTGTTCCCCCTTTCCTCCTTTCCCCATTATTCCTCCTCCATCCCGTTCCTCCTCCTCTTCTTTCCCCATTCTCCCTTCTCCATCCTCAGCTCCTTCTTTTCCTTCTTTCCCCATTCTTCCCCCATTCCTCCTTTCCCCTTTCCCAATTCTTCCATGTCCCATCCCTGTTCCCTCTTTCCTCCTTTCCCCATTATTCCTCCTCCATCCCATTCCTCTTCTTTCCCCATTCTCCCTTCTCCATCCCAGTTCCTTCTTTTCCTTCTTTCCCCATTATTCCCCCGTCCCCTCTTCCTCCTTTCCCTCTTTCCCCATTCTTCCATGGCCCATCCATGTTCCCCCTTTCCTCCTTTCCCCATTATTCCTCCTCCATCCCGTTCCTCCTCCTCTTCTTTCCCCATTCTCCCTCCTCCATCCCCAGTTCCTTCTTTTCCTTCTTTCCCCATTATTCCCCTGTTCCTCCTTTCCCTCTTTCCCAATTCTTCCATGGCCCATCCATGTTCCCCCTTTCCTCCTTTCCCCATTATTCCTCCTCCATCCCGTTCCTCCTCCTCTTCTTTCCCCATTCTCCCTTCTCCATCCCAGTTCCTTCTTTTCCTTCTTTCCCCATTATTCCCCTGCTCCTCCTTTCCCTCTTTCCCAATTCTTCCTTGTCCCATCCGTGTTCCCCCTTTCATCCTTTCCCCGTTGTTCCTAATCCATCCCATTCCTCTTCTTTCCCCATTCTCCCTTCTCCATCCCAGTTCCTTCCTTTCCTTCTTTCTCCATTATTCCCCCATCCCCTGTTCCTCCTTTCCCTCTTTCCCAATTCTTCCTTGTCCCATCCGTGTTCCCCCTTTCCTCCTTTCCCCATTATTCCTCCTCCATCCCATTCTCTTCTTTCCCCATTCTCCCTTCTCCATCCCAGTTCCTTCTTTTCCTTCTTTTCCCATTATTCCCCCATCCCGTTCCTCCTTTCCTTCTTTCCCAATTCTTCCATGTCCCATCCATGTTCCCCCCTTCCTTCTTTCCCCATTATTCCTCCTCCATCCCATTCATCGTCTTTTCCCATTCTCCCTTCTCCATCCCAGTTCCTTCTTTTCCTTCTTTCCCCATTCTTCCTCCGCTCCTCCTTTCCCTCTTTCCCCATTCTTCCCCCATTCCTCCTTTCCCTCTTTCCCAATTCTTCCATGGCCCATCCATGTTCCCCCTTTCCTCCTTTCCCCATTATTCCTCCTCCATCCCATTCCTCTTCTTTCCCCATTCTCCCTTCTCCATCCCAGTTCCTTCTTTCCCTTCTTTCCCCATTATTCCCCCGTCCCCTCTTCCTCCTTTCCCTCTTTCCCAATTCTTCCACATCCCATCCCTGTTCCCTCTTTCCTTCTTTCCCCATTCTCCCTCCTCCATCCCAGTTCCTTCTTTTCCTTCTTTTCCCATTATTCCCCCGTCCCCTCTTCCTCCTTTCCCTCTTTCCCAATTCTTCCATGTCCCATCCCTGTTCCCCCTTTCCTCCTTTCCCCATTATTCCTCCTCCATCCCGTTCCTCCTCCTCTTCTTTCCCCATTCTCCCTTCTCCATCCCAGTTCCTTCTTTCCCTTCTTTCCCCATTCTTCCCCCCGTCGCCTGCTTTCCCTTTCTTTACTTCTATCCCCGTTCCTCTCCCTTGTGCCCTGTTCCTCCTTTCCCTTTTTACCCCCTTTTTCCCGCTCCATCCCACGTTTCCCCCTTTCTCCTCCTCCTTTCCCGTCCTTCATCCCCTTCCATCGCCGCTGGCGCCCCCTGGCGGAGCTCAACGCCGCCGCCGCCCCCCCTCCCCGCGCATGCGCAGCAGCCCCCAACCAGGGGGCGTGGTCTCTGCAGGGAGGGGGCGTGGTCTCTGCAGGGAGGGGGCGTGGCTAGTAGGGGGCGTGGCCAAGTGGGGGGGACGCACCCGGAAGCGGCGCCGGTCACCGAGCGGGTCCCGATCCGGCGGTGAGTGCGGCGGCGGCGGGGGGGGGGGACATACCGGAGAGGAGATTTGGGGGGGGGTTCAGGGAGGGGGAGAGGGATTTAGGGGACACAATGTGGTGGTCGCTTCCCCGAGGTGCCTGTTGTCCCCCCCCGGCTCCTTTGGGGCGGGGGCTGTGGGGTTTTGGGGCCTAGCTCTAGCCGGACCGCCGGGCACCCGGGGAGAGGGTGGGTGAGGTGGCCCGGTTGGGCAAGCTCGGTGTCTCCGCCGTTTCCCGCCCTTAGGGGGCATCCTGGGGCCGTTCCCCCCCCCCCCCCACTCCCCCCACCCTTGTCGTTCTGGGGGTGGTTGGCCCCCCCGGGGACCTGCTGCGGGGGGGGGGGAGGCTTGTGGTGTGGGGCGGGGGGGGGGGGGGAAGTATTGAATATAAAATCACCGAAGGGGTTGGGCTGGAAGGGACATTTAAAGGCCTCCCAGTGCCCCCCCCGCCCTGCCCTGGGCAGGGACATCTTCAACTAGCCCAGGTTGCCCAAAGCCCCGTCCAACCTGGCCTTGAACCCCTCCAGGGATGGGGCAGCCGCAGCTTCTCGGGGCAACCCGGGCCAGGGGCTCACCGCCCTCGACAGCCAAGAATTTCTGCCCGAGATCTCATCTCAATCTCCCCTTTTCCAGTTTAAACCAGTTCCCCCTCGTCCCGGGGCTCCCCTCCCTGCTCCAGAGTCCCTCCCCAGCTTTCCCGGAGCCCCTTGAGGGCCTGGAAGGGGCTGGAAGGTCTCCGCGGAGCCTTCTCTTCTCCAGGCTGAACCCCCCCAGCTCTCTCAGCCTGTCCTCCCAGCAGAGGGGCTCCAGCCCTCCCGGCATCTCCGGGGCCTCCTCCGGCCCCCGCTCCGACACCTCCGTGTCCTTTTTGTCCTGAGGCCCCAGAGCCGGATGCGGTATCATCCCTCAAATCTTATTTTACTGACGACTTGTTCTTTTCTGGTCTGGAGCTGGTCAGTCAACGAGCTGAGCCCCGACTCAGGGTTCCCAGCCCTTGCAGGTGCTGGAAACTTCGCTCCCTCGCTTTTGTTTGGGTTTTTAGGGAGAAATATTTGGAGCACGGTCTGGGCTCCTGCAGGGCTCGGAGCAGGGTTGGGGCTGGGGGGGGGGCTCGCTAACGGGTCACCCGCCTCGGGCTCCTCAGCCAGCGCCGTCTCGCCAAATCTCGGGGCTGCCGTTCCAAATTCCTCGCCGTAACGTGGAAGGGCCGGGGGGAGGCTGGCGTTGGGATCCTTTAGCTTTCCGAGCGTGTTTTGCTGATGTAAAATGTCCTCCCGTTCGCAGGGCGCGGAGGGGAGCGGAACCCGGGATGCGTTCCCTCCGGCTCCGACCTCGATAAGGGACGGTGCCGGCGCCCATGGAATCGCGGCGCCCGCTGCCCGCTGGCCTCTGGGAACCGCAGCTCGGGCGGGCTGTCTGCGAGGAGCTGGCGTTTCCCCTTCCCGGCGGCTTTTGTAGAACATCTCCTCCGCTTCCCTGCGCCCACCGTTGGCTTTCTGACCCCCACCGGAACCGCAAACGGTTTTCTTTCTCCCTGAAAGTAAAGGCAGCGCGTAAAAATAGGTTCCCCAGGGATCCCCGGGTTTGAGAGAGAGGAAGCCGCCGACTGCCTTCTGCTGGTGGGGAAGCTGAAAACGCGGAGCATGACGGAGTCACGGATAAAACGTGAGTGCGGGAGCGCGGTGGGAGCCGTTGAGGGGCTTCGGGGCACCGGCCCTGCCGTTGCGGGGGGGGGGGGGGTCTCCATCCGCAACCCCCATCCTCGCCTCGGGCTGCTCCTTCCGCCCAGCCCCAGCGCCGATTTTCCGCGCCGCTTCGGTGGGGACGGAGCCCGGTGGGGAATTCTCTATCGTTAATAAGGTTAAATTGCCTTGCGGGTGCCCCGGGTGTTGGGGGTTTGGGGGGGGGGGGGGGGGGGGGGCTCAGCTCTGTCTGTGGAGCTGCCGGATCCGGGCTGCCGTCGCTGCCTGCAGCATCCGGAGGGACGAAGTGGCGGGGGACGGGAGGAGGGAGCGGTTCTCCGCGCGCCGTAATTCCCTGCCCTAGAAATTAATCTCGGGCCTTGCCTCTGCTGCAAATTGCCCGAGCTCGAAAACAGTCTCTCGGTGCTTAAAGTGGCGTAAACCCCTGTGCGTTTTCCTAAATTAATCCCGGCCAGCTTTGAAAATGAATCTTTCTTTTTTTTTTTTTTTCCTCCTTGTTAAGGCAATAAAGAATTTTCTGGTTTAATTAAGCCGCGGGGAAGGGGTGGGAGCAGGAATTACCTTCAGCAGCTGCAGCACCGGCTCACGGTGGCTTTAACGTGACCGTGGGGCGAACGTCTCCGCACCCCACCCATGGAAATGAATGAAACACCCCCCCACCCCCCAAAAAATGGGGCAGGGCGGGAGCCCCCCCGGGGTGGGACCGGACGGCTGCTCGGGCAAGACGGGTGGCTCCTCCTGGCCTGGAAGCAGGAGGGGAAGGGACAAGGGACACCGTCACCCTCCTCGTGCCACCCTCAGTGGTGGCCGTAGATGTTTTTGAGGCAGCGCAGCGTCCCCTCGGGGCTGGGCATCCTGGTGGGTCTTCACCCCCCCCTGCCCCCGGTGACGGGACGTCCTCAGACGAGGGGCCGTGCTGTCGCAGAGGCGGCCTGCTCTGAAACTAATTAACCTTATTACGGCAAAGGCCCTAATGAGAGATAACGCCGCCGCTCCAGGATAACGATTAGGCTCTCGGAGCGGGGGGGTCGCGGGCCGACGGGCGTGAGGGAGCGGCTCTGGTCCGCAGGCGTGTGGCTCCGCCGCCGCCGGTGGGACCCCGGTGGGCTCCGTCCCTCTGACGGCGTCCGATCCGCTTCCCCCCCCCGCCTCCCCGGAGAGCTTCATCTGGCGGTGGGATTCAGCAGCACGGGGGCTCCCCCAGCCCCTGGCCTTCAAGGACGTGCCCTTGGTAGGTCCCATGCGACGGCTCAGCCCCGCGCGGGTTCCCCAGGGGCCTCAGGTGACGCCGGCACCCGGCTGTAGAGCGGAGCCCGTCCCCCGGTGCGGCTGCCCAGCCCTAAATCTCCGGTGTAATAAATGACGGAACGGTTTGGGTGGGAAGGGACCCTCAAAGGCCAACCAGTGCCACCCCCTGCCCTGGGCAGGGACACCTCCCACCAGCCCAGGTCGCTCCGTGCCCCGGCCAACCCGGCCTTGAACCCCTCCAGGGATGGGGCAGCCACAGCTTCTCGGGGCAACCTGGGCCAGGGGCTCACCAGCTTCATCGTGGAGAATTTCTGCCTTATTTTTAATCTCAATCTCCCCTCTTTTGGTTTAAAACCCTTCCCCCTCGTCCCGTGGCTCCCCTCCCTGCTCCAGAGTCCCTCCCCAGCTTTCCCGGAGCCCCTTGAGGGGCTGGAAGGGGCTGGAAGGTCTCCGCGGAGCCTTCTCTTCTCCAGGCTGAACCCCCCCAGCTCTCTCAGCCTGTCCTCCCAGCAGAGGGGCTCCAGCCCTCCCGGCATCTCCGGGGCCTCCTCCGGCCCCGCTCCGACACCTCCGTGTCCTCCCGATGTCCCCGGGGCTGGAGGCAGCACTGCAGGGGGGTCTCCCCTGAGCGGAGCAGAGGGGCAGAATCCCCCCCTCGCCCCCCTGCCCACGCTGCTGGGGATGCAGCCCAGGCTGCGGGGGGGTTTCTGTGCTGCCAGCGCACGGTGCCGGCTCATGGGCAGCGTTTCCCCCCCCCTCCCCAGCCCCCCCAATCCTTCCTTCTCCCTGCACCAGTGAGAAACCTTAGAGCCGGGTTCCCCTTGGCCCCGGGGGCTGACGCGGCGCTGAGCGGTGCCTGTAGGGTCTGCAGGGATAAAAAAAACCCAAACCCCCTGTGAAGTGTCCGGCCCTGCCGGGGGGTGAGTGAGGATGAATGAGGCCTTGGGGAACAGGGAAGGGCGGCGTGCGGGGTGCCTTCGAGTTAAAGGTGCCTTATTTCGGGTGGGGAGCCCAGAAGAAAGGGTTTTTGGTGGGGGCTCGTCGAGCGGGAAACAAAAGGGCCGGTGAAGGTTAACGTAGCTGCGCGCGCGGCTCGCGGGAAGATGGGTGAAAACGCACGGAGGCTCTTCTTTTCCTCCTCTTGTTGGTCCGGGAGACGTTCGGGGAATGCCAAATCTTTGCCACTTGCCTGTCTCGCTCAGGGCTTGCGACGACGTTGATGGACGCCACGACGGATAAGGACCCGCTAGTCCAGGAGCAGATCTACAACGCTTTGTGCCACCTGGGGGAATCCGAGCCGGAGGAGATCCTCAACTCTTGCGACGAGTACCTCCGGCAGCACGACAAGGTGGGGGGCTCCTCCGCTCCGTCCTGGGGGTGTCCGCAGGATGAGAAGTATTGCCTGGGGCGGCTCGGGGGGGGCGTTGACTCTGTCAGCAAGCCAGGGAGGGACGACAGGACGATGGGAGCTGGTGAGGGGTTCTGGAGAAGGAGGAGAAGGGTCTGGAGAACTTGTGAGGAGCGGCTGAGGGAGCTGGGGGTGTTCAGCCTGGAGAAAAGGGGGCCGAGGGGAGACCTTCTCGCTCTCCGCAGCTCCCTGAAAGGAGGGGGCAGCCAGGGGGGGTCGGGCTCTTCTCCCAAGGAACAGGCCACGGGACAAGAGGGAACAGCCTCCAGTTGCGCCAGGGCAGGTTTCGGATGGATATCGGGGAAAATTCCTTCATGGAAAGGGCTGTCGGGCGTTGGAAGAGGCTGCCCAGGGCAGCGGGGGAGTCGCCATCCCCGGAGGGATGGAAAAGCCGGGCAGACGCGGCGCATAGAGATAAGGTTTCGCGATGGGTTTCGTCAGCGTTGGGTTGATGGTTGGACTCCGTGATCCGAAAGGTCCTTTCCAACCCGGGCCGTTCTCCGATTCCCTGATTCTACACCCGGGAGGATCTTGGTCCGAGGCGCTGGAGTTGCGGGGGTGAAGAACCGGTGATGATACGCTGTCGTGGATGAGAGAAAGGGAGCAAAACTTGGTTGGCGCTTCGAGTCGTTGCCTTTCCCCGTGCGGGAAACGCTAGCCAGACCCTTGCCGGGCATCTCTGGGACGCACGAGTTTCTCTGGCCCCGGGGGCGGCCGCGACGCCGTGCTCGGCTTGGCTGACCGTCCGCTTTCTCCCTCCCGTTCCAGCTGGCCTACCCTCACCGGGTGATCATCCTGAAAGCGATGGAGACGGTGGTGAAGAACAACATCGCCCTCTTGGACAAAAGCACGGCCAAGGTGGTTATTTTCCTGGCGTCTAATGAAATGACCAAGTCAAAGGTACGACCTGAAAGCTCTGGGTTCTTCCTGTCGTCGTTCTTGTCCGGGCCCTTTTTGCCCCCGATGCCGTCGTTGCAGGCAAAGCTGCGGGTTTTTGGGGCTGCCCCCAATGGTAGCGATTGCTGGGACGGCGTTTGTGGAAGGGAAGAGCTGGGTCTGTGCCATCTTGTGGAGATGGGACGGCTGAGGGAGTAGGGGACGGGCGACGTCCCTCTCCCTGGGGGGAGCTGGGGATGGGTTCGGCTGACGGTTTTCTTCCAGCACGGCATGCATCCACAGCCAAATAAAATCCGGATGCTGCGAAGGACCTGGGCAAGTGGGTATCGGAGCAGGAAGGAGCCTTGAGGGGCTGCAGGTCCACGGAGGGGAAAGATCACGTCTGAATCTTGAGCCTGTTGTTCCAAATCGGGGAACGGTTTGGGTGGGAAGGGACATTTAAAGGCCACTCGGTGCCACCCCCTGCCCCGGGCAGGGACGTCTTCAACTAGAACACGTTGCTCCGAGCCCCGGCCAACCTGGCCTTGAACCCCTCCAGGGATGGGGCAGCCAAAGCTTCTCCGGGTGACCTGGGCCAGGGGCTCACCAGCTTCATCATGGAGAATTTCTGCCTTATTTTTAATCTCAATCTCCCCTCTTTGGGTTTAAAACCCTTCCCCCTCGTCCCGTGGCTCCCCTCCCTGCTCCAGAGTCCCTCCCCAGCTTTCCCGGAGCCCCTTGAGGGCCTGGAAGGGGCTGGAAGGTCTCCGCGGAGCCTTCTCTTCTCCGGGCTGAACCCCCCCAGCTCTCTCAGCCTGTCCTCCCAGCAGGGGGGCTCCAGCCCTCCCGGCATCTCCGGTGCCTCCTCCGGCCCCCGCTCCGACACCTCCGTGTCCTTCTGCTGTTGGTGGTCCCGGAGCTGGAGGCCCGTGGAATTAGCCCATGCCACGCAATTCCCCGCGGCGTTTGGAGCCAGGCGCGATGCCCGGCATTTAAACGAAGCAGAAGAACGGCGTCTGGTCTGATGTGGTTTCCTCCCCCCGCCCCAGGAGGTGATCCGGGACTGGCAACAAGCCGCGAGCGACGTCCTCGTGGCGGTGGGGCAGCGCTTCATCAACAAGGTGATGGAGGAGGTGCTCACCAAATTCCAGCCGGGGATCCTGCCCCACTACTTCGTCATGCAGACGTTCGCCAACCTCTCGGTGTCGAACGGTGAGTTGGCACCCGGCCGCGCTGGGGCGGGGGGGGGGGGGGATCGGGGGGAGCCGCGGAAGCGCGTCCTGGCCTTCGGGCATCGTCGGTCACGCCGGCCCCCAGCAGCTCCGCGGTGTGGTCCGCGCGAAAACCGAGCTTCTCGGGATCTTTACGGCTTAGGCTTGATGCCGCTAAACGATGGGGTTGCGATGAAACGCCCTGAAAAAGCAGCGGGCGCCAGCACGGCGCGGAGGAGCGCGGTCGGTGTGAATGGCTTCCTCGTGGCGTCCTTCGTGCCCCTTCTCTTGGCGGGAGATGGGGCAGAAGGAAGGGGGAAGGCCGGTGCTGCGGGGAGCCCGGCCTCGGGAAGAGATTGGGAAAACCCCGCTCTCTTCTTGGCTGCCCTTCCCGGGGAGCCGCTGCGACTCCCGTCCTCAGCGCTGAGACGGGGGAGCGGAGGGCAGCCCCTCGTCCAGGGATCACGGGGGGAACGCCAACGGGCGACGACAGCTCGTCCTGCAGCAGCCTGAGCAAAGCTCCGCATCCCGGAGCCGCTCCGGGACGCGTCAGGCTCTCCCTGGTGGTTCCGCTTTTTCCCTGGGGAAAAGGGAAAGCCACGGCGGAGGCTTCGGCTCTGCCCCGGGGGTGCCGGTGCTTGGCCCTGTCCCTCCGCAGTAGCCGGAGGAAAAAAATCCCTCGGTGGGGACGGAGGGATGCGATGCTCCTGGACGTGGGGCGGGGGGCAGGCGGTAATTCCCGGAGGAATGCCTGGAAAAACGTACGGAGCTGAGAAATCCCACGCGGCTCGGCTTCAGGGCTCGGCGGAGCTCTGAAAAATGTTTGCCCGCTTAAAAGCAGCGGGAACTGGAGGCGCCCGACCCTCTTCCGTAGAGAGCTCCCCGCCGGGGCTCTTGCCTCCAGCCGTCCCGGAGAGACCCAAGTTTAAAAATGAGAATTCTAGGACGGGATTTCTGAAAAATAGAAGTCTGGCGGCGGAACGGCGCCGGCAGCGAGCGGGACGTAGCCCGGAGCTCACCGACTTTGAGAAATAGGCACGAACGTCCCGGGGGCAGGGGGGGGCTGGGAGGACTTGCGAGGGGCTGCCGCGCTGGAGCCGTCTCCGCTGCTCCCCCCCCCCCGCCACCCCCACCACCACCCCCCCCCAACCCCCGGGGCTCTCGGCGGCTCGTTTGTGGTAAAATCGGGCTCCTGGCTCCTGTTCCCTTTGGATGCCGGCGGGATCCTGCCGGCTCTGTGTCCTGCGTAGGCCGGGGGGGGGCCGCCGAGCGGCGCTTGCGTGTGTCTGCTGCGAGCGAACGTCTCCCGCTTCCTTCCCAGTGTTCGGAATGGTGCCTTTTCTCAACTCCATCCTCGGGACGATGCTGCCCATGCTGGGAATGGCCAAACAGGACCACATGAAGTCCGTCTTCTGCTACGGTAAGGTTTTTCTGGCTCTTTCCGGGACCGAAGTGGTTTTTAGATACGTTGTGAAAGATTTTTTTTTTTTCCCCCTTCCCTGGAAAAGGAGGGACCGTGGATGGGGGCTGGAGAGCTGGCTCGGATGAACCTTTCCGGAATGTCTGGGAGCAGGGATTTGGCCGGCTTTGGGAAGGGATGGAGAGTCGTCAGCTCTAGGTCGTGGGGATCCTACCAAAGTCCTCCTCCTGATCCCTGTCGCTCCCGTGTCATGGCCCAGCGAGTTCTGGTGCTCTTTGCTTTCTCCTCTGGTGAAGAAGACGTAGATGCTCCAGAACCATCCCGACTCCGGTCGAGGTGACCGGCCCGGTGGGATGAGGGAAGGAAGAGGGATGCGCTACTTGAGACCCTCTTATAAACCAAGCTGTGTCTTTATCGACACCGTGAACCCGGCGCCTCGCAACGGCGCCAGCGTTGACCCTGACGGGGACTGGGAGGAGGCCGGGGTGCAGCGGCCGCTTCTGTAAATCTCGTGAGCCGTTTGGAGGATGTGACACTCTTGGTGGGTTGGCAGGATTGTCACGGGGCTCCCTTCTCGTGACGCCCCTCCTCCAGCCCTGGGCTCGCCCGAAAAACTGCGGCAGGGTTTGGTGCAGAAGCACCAGCACTTAACACGGCTGACAAAGAGCCGACTCGCTTGTCATAGTGTCACGGAATGATTTGGGTGGGAAGGGACCTTAAAGACCACCCAGTGCCACCCCCTGCCCTGGGCAGGGACACCTCCCACCAGCCCAGGTTGCCCAAAGCCCCGTCCAACCTGGCCTTGAACCCCTCCAGGGATGGGGCAGCCACAGCTTCTCCGGGCAACCTGGGCCAGGGACTCACCAGCTTCATCATGGAGAATTTCTGCCTTATTTTTAATCTCAGTCTCCCCTTTTCCAGTTTAAACCAGTTCCCCCTCGTCCCGTGGCTCCCCTCCCTGCTCCAGAGTCCCTCCCCAGCTTTCCCGGAGCCCCTTGAGGGCCTGGAAGGGGCTGGAAGGTCTCCCCGGAGCCTTCTCTTCTCCAGGCTGAACCCCCCCAGCTCTCTCAGCCTGTCCTCCCAGCAGAGGGGCTCCAGCCCTCCCGGCATCTCCGGGGCCTCCTCCGGCCCCGCTCCGACACCTCCGTGTCCTTCTTATGTGGAGGACTCCAGAGCTGGACGCAGGTTTCCAGGTGGGGTCTCCCCCGAGCGGAGCAGAGGGATAGAATCCCCTCCCTCGTCTCTAGCCGGAGCCGATCCACCTTCCCCTGGACACGGTGGCCCGTCACGGTGTGGCTCCTGGCCCGAGCGGCTTTGTCCGTTGACCAGCGAGATGCCCTCCCACTCGCAGGGCGGTAGCGCCTGCCTCTCGGACGGCGGGACGGCGCGCGGCCCCCCCGGCGGGCGCCACCTTGGTATCCGGCAGAGGTTCCTCGGGCTTCGTGGTTTGCTTTCCACGGCTGGGCGAAAATAAACGGGGTTTGGCGGGGGGGGGGGGGGGGGAGTGTGGGTCCAAGGGCGCCGCGAGAGAGGCGGGGGGAGCTGCTGGCAGCACACCGCTGGGGCGGTCGCTCTTATCTCTCGCCGATAGCGAGGTCCAAGGCCTGGGAAATTGCTGCTGCGGCTGCGCGCGTCGAGGAACGAATGGGCTGAGCGGGAGCAGCCCGGCGAAACGCAGGGGTGGATGCAGGGCTACCCTCAGCGGCAGCGTCTAGTTCTGCTGGAAACGAGGAGGTTTGCGTCCGAACTCGTTCCCGGGAGCCGCTGTGGTCGACGTAACGCCCGGATTTGAAGGGCCGCTTCGACCTTAAGAGCTTCTCGGGCTGCGACGTCCAGCTCAAAGCAAGAACGTGCAACGCCGGGGGCTGTTTCCCTACAGGCGCGTTCTCCGAAAGCCAAGGCCGAGGGCGGGCGACCTCGGTGAATACGAACCATCCTCCCCCGAGTCGAGTACAGCCAGACCCCGGCGCCGGTTTGGTCCCCGGGGTGGTGGTGGAGGGGGGGGATGGTTGGTGTGGGCGGCTCAGGTGGTTTACGCCGGCTGCGGGCGACGGCAGATAGCGGGCGACGTGTTTACGGCCGGGAGGTCTGGTGCCGTTCCTGTCCCGGAGGGTTTATCAGCCCTGCGGAGGATCGTAGAATCATGGAATCATCGGCCGGTTTGAGTGGGAAGGGATTCCCGACCCCCCGCCGTGAGCAGGGACATCTTCAACCAGCCCAGGTGGCTCCGAGCCCCGTCCGACCTGGCCTTGAACCCCTCCAGGGATGGGGCAGCCACAGCTTCTCGGGGCAACCTGGGCCAGGGGCTCACCAGCTTCATCGTGGAGAATTTCTGCCTTATTTTTAATCTCAATCTCCCCTTGTTTGGTTTAAAACCCTTCCCCCTCGTCCCGTGGCTCCCCTCCCTGCTCCAGAGTCCCTCCCCAGCTTTGCCGGAGCCCCTCGAGGGCCTGGAAGGGGCTGGAAGGTCTCCGCGGAGCCTTCTCTTCTCCAGGCTGACCCCCCCCAGCTCTCTCAGCCTGTCCTCCCAGCAGAGGGGCTCCAGGAGAAGGGATCATAGACGGGATCGTGCGTAGGAGAAGGGATCCTTCTCCTCGTGGGGAGGACCAGCCTGGCCCGTGGGGCTGGTAGGACTCACTTCTGAGGTTCGGGTGGCTCTTTCCAGAGGACCGTTCCGCCGTCGGCAGCTCTTTCCCCTTCATCCCTTCCAGCAATCCCTTCTTTCGGCTTTCTTTTCCCCACTCCGCTTGGTCTTGGGAAGGGCGACGTCCCGGCTCCGCACGTTTTCCTCCCGAAACGAGCCCGTAGCCGCCGGCGGCGAGGCGCGGTCGGTCTGTGGCTCTTGCAGAGAACGCGCAAGCCCTTCGCCCGCGTCCTAAAGCGCGCGGAGCCTCCGCGGCGCTGCCCGCGCCGGGTCTGGAGCAGGACCTGCCCCCATCCCGAAACCTGGGGAGGCCACAGCATCTCCTGGGCTGCCAGGAATGGGATGGAGAGGGGGATTTGGGGAGTGATCCTGGGCTGAATGTTTGGATGGAGAGGGGGATTTGGGGACGTGATCCTGGGCTGAATGCAGGGATGGAGAGGGGGATTTGGGGACGTGATCCTGGGCTGAATGTGGGGATGGAGAGGGGGATTTGGGGACGTGATCCTGGGCCAAACACAGGGATGGAGAGGGGGATTTGGGGACGTGATCCTGGGCTGAATGTTTGGATGGAGAGGGGGATTTGGGGACGTGATCCTGGGCTGAATGTATGGATGGAGAGGGGGATTTGGGGACGTGATCCTGGGTTGAATGTATGGATGGAGAGAGGGATCTGGGGACGTGATCCTGGGCTGAATGTATGGATGGAGAGGGGGATTTGGGGACGTGATCCTGGGCTGAATGTTTGGATGGAGAGGGGGATTTGGGGACGTGATCCTGGGCTGAATGTATGGATGGAGAGGGGGATTTGGGGACGTGATCCTGGGCTGAATGTGGGGATGGAGAGGGGGATTTGGGGACGTGATCCTGGGCTGAATGCAGGGATGGAGAGGGGGATTTGGGGACGTGATCCTGGGTTGAATGAGGGGATGGAGAGGGGGATTTGGGGACGTGATCCTGGGTTGAATGCGGGAATGGAGAGGGGGATCTGGGGACGTGATCCTGGGCTGAATGCAGGGATGGAGAGGGGGATTTGGGGACGTGATCCTGGGCTGAATGTATGGATGGAGAGGGGGATTTGGGGACGTGATCCTGGGCTGAATGTATGGATGGAGAGGGGGATTTGGGGACGTGATCCTGGGCTGAATGTTTGGATGGAGAGGGGGATTTGGGGACGTGATCCTGGGCTGAATGTATGGATGGAGAGGGGGATTTGGGGACGTGATCCTGGGCTGAATGTTTGGATGGAGAGGGGGATTTGGGGACGTGATCCTGGGCTGAATGTTTGGATGGAGAGGGGGATTTGGGGACGTGATCCTGGGCTGAATGTATGGATGGAGAGGGGGATTTGGGGACGTGATCCTGGGTTGAATGCAGGGATGGAGAGGGGGATTTGGGGACGTGATCCTGGGCTGAATGTTTGGATGGAGAGGGGGATTTGGGGACGTGATCCTGGGCTGAATGTATGGATGGAGAGGGGGATTTGGGGACGTGATCCTGGGCTGAACGTGGGGATGGAGAGGGGGATTTGGGGACGTGATCCTGGGTTGAATGCGGGAATGGAGAGGGGGATCTGGGGACGTGATCCTGGGCTGAATGTTTGGATGGAGAGGGGGATTTGGGGACGTGATCCTGGGCTGAATGCAGGGATGGAGAGGGGGATTTGGGGACGTGATCCTGGGCTGAATGTGGGGATGGAGAGGGGGATTTGGGGACGTGATCCTGGGTTGAATGCAGGGATGGAGAGGGGGATTTGGGGACGTGATCCTGGGCTGAATGTGGGGATGGAGAGGGGGATTTGGGGAGTGATCCTGGGCTGAATGTATGGATGGAGAGGGGGATTTGGGGACGTGATCCTGGGCTGAATGTTTGGATGGAGAGGGGGATTTGGGGACGTGATCCTGGGCTGAATGCAGGGATGGAGAGGGGGATTTGGGGACGTGATCCTGGGCTGAATGTATGGATGGAGAGGGGGATTTGGGGAGTGATCCTGGGCTGAATGTATGGAGGAAGAGGGGGATCTGGGGACGTGATCCTGGGTTGAATGCAGGGATGGAGAGGGGGATCTGGGGACGTGATCCTGGGCTGAACGTGGGGATGGAGAGGGGGATTTGGAGAGTGATCCTGGGCTGAATGCAGGGATGGAGAGGGGGATTTGGGGACGTGATCCTGGCTTTACCGCTCCGGAGGAGTCCGCAAGGTGCTGCTTTCTGACCCGGGAGAGGTGCTGCCCTCGGCGGCCCCGCTGTGGGGAAGGGAATGAGCTCCTAAACCTTTGCTGTGTCCTAAACCTTTGCTGCCTGAAGTGGCTCTTGCTCCTCGGGTTCCTGACTACAAGCTTTTTTTTTTTTGAAAAAAAAAAAAACAAACCAAAAAAACCGCGGGCGTAACATTGCCCGTCACCCCCCCGCATCCACCTGGCTTGAAGCCGGGGGAGGACTCTTAGGCGACGGTTTTGGCCGGCCGCGTTCGCTTTTGTCCAGACAAACTTCTCGACGAAGTTTAGGGAGGACTTCGCCTGAAGAAGGGTGTTTTCGACGGAGGGAAGGTTGCGGGGGGGGGGGGGGGGTCGAGATGGGGGTCTAGACTTTGCTCCCTGCTCCAGAGAGGTGCCGGGGGGGTGGGACAGGGGGGACCTTTCTGACCTCCCCAGCCCTCCGAGGTGCGCAGCCGTGGGAATTCAAGAGTTTCTGCCCAAAAGAGCTGCCGGACCCTCCCTGCCTTGGCTGGTTTCACCGCGGCACCGGCTCCAGGGTGCGGCGTCGCGCCCTTCTGCCGCCCGCCCGTCCGTCGTCTCCTTCATCCCTGCGTCCTTCCCATCCGGCCGAGCCACGGGGAACGGCTTGGGGCGAGGGGGGGGAGCTCCTGGCCCCCCACGAAGGCCAGAAGCGGGGCGATGACAGTCTCTTCCAGCGGGCAGGGCAGGTGCTCGCGCGGCGCTTCTCTTGCGTGACGGGGCGAGGGCCAGGAGGCGCGTGATGGAAACCATCTGGTTTTGGCGTGAGGTCGCGGCGTGACTCAGCGGCTTCGGATCCTGCCGGCCTGAAAATAAACGTCTGCCGGAGGCCGGGAGGGAGGGAGCGGAGCCTGGGCAAGCCCTGCCGCCGCAGCCTCCGAGGGCAGGCAGGGTCCCGGGCTCTTTCCCCTCTCCTCCTCCTCCTCCTCCTCCTCCTCCTCCTCTGGGGTCCCAGGCTCTTTTCTTTCTCCTTCTCCTCCTCCTCCTCCTCAGACCTGCTTCCTCCTCTGGGGTCCCAGGCTCTTTCTCCTCTTCTCCTCCTTCTTCTCCTCCTCGGATCTGCTTCCTCCTCTGGGGTCCCAGGCTCTTTCTTCTCTCCTCCTCCTCTTCTTCCTCCTTGGACCTGCTTCCTCCTCTCGGGTCCCAGGCTGTTTCTCCTCTTCTTCTCCTCCTCGTCCTCCTCCTTGGACCTGCTTTCTCCTCTGGGGTCCCGGGCTCTTTCTCCTCTTCTCCTTCTTCTCCACCTCCTCCTCCTTGTCCTCCTCCTCAGACCTGCTTCCTCCTCTGGCGTCCCGGGCTCTTTCTTCTCTGCTCCTCCTTCCTCCTCGTCCTCCTCCTCCTCCTCCTCGGACCTGCTTCCTCCTCTGGGGTCCTGGGCTCTTTCTCCTCTTCTCCTCCTCCTCCTTGGACCTGCTTCCTCCTCTGGGGTCCCGGGCTCTTTCCCCTCTCCTCCTCTTCCTCCTCCTTGGACCTGCTTCCTCCCTGGGGTCCCAGGCTGTTTCTCCTCTCCTCCTCCTCCTCCTCGGATCTGCTTCCTCCTCTGGGGTCCCGGGCTCTGTCTCCTCTTCTCCTCCTTCTCCTTCTCCTTCTCCTCCTCCTCGTCCTCGGATCTGCTTCCTCCTCTGTGGTCCCGGGCTCTTTCCCCTCTTCTCCTCCTCCTCCTCGTCTTCCTCCTCAGACCTGCTTCCTCCTCTGTGGTCCCGGGCTCTTTCCCCTCTTCTCCTCCTCCTCCTCGTCTTCCTCCTCAGACCTGCTTCCTCCTCTGGGGTCCTGGGCTCTTTCCCCTCCCCTCCTCCTCCTCCTCTTCCTCCTCGTCCTCGGATATGCTTCCTCCTCTGGGGTCCCAGGCTCTTTCCCCTCTTCTCCTCCTTCTCCTTCTCCTCCTTCTCCTTCTCCTCCTCCTCGTCCTCGGATCTGCTTCCTCCTCTGGGGTCCCGGGCTCTTTCCCCTCTTCTCCTCCTCCTCCTCCTCAGACCTGCTTCCTCCTCTGGCTGTGCTAACGTGGGCGCATGGAGCTCGTGCTCGGCGCGGGGGCCCAGAGAACTGGCGCGCCATCGAGTCATCTCACATCCTCAGGGGCTGGGTCGCACTCTCCGTCCCATCGGAGTAAAGGATCAGGCCCGACGGGGCTCCGGAGTCCCCAGCCGATAACTTGGGAACCGCTCGGGCTGCCCCGGGCCGTCTTTGTACCAGAAACGTTGCGCTCCTCCATCAAGCGGGGCCAACCGCGTCTTTCCTTCAGTCTCCCATCTTCTGCCGCCGTCTTACTGCCGGAAAATTCCTCCCCGGGGTACCAGGACTTTGGGGGCCGGGGTGGTGGTGGTGGGGTGTTTCTTCACCCCGTTAATGCGGGATGCGTGTTACGAGGTCTCCCTGCCCGGAGGAGCTGAGCAGGCTCCTGCTTTCCGGTCGGAGCTTTTGGTATCCCGTGGGAGCAGCAGCCCCCTTGCCAGGGGTGCTGCTGTAGGACGGTCCCGCAGGAGCCGACCTTCTCTAGCCAGGGCCGGCGAGCTCCTGCTGGGCTGTGGCGGCTGATCCTGCTCGGACCCGGTGAGCTCCGGAGGTGGCTCCAGCCTGGAGCAGGCTGCCATCCTTCTCCTCTCCCCTTGCCCCAGCCTCACCCCTCGTGGGTCCCGCTCCGCCGCTCGGTGGCCCGTGGGGATGCCGGGAGCCAGGGCTCTGGTCCTGCTTAGAGTCACAGCAGAGAATCACAGAATCACGGAATGGTTTGGGTGGGAAGGGACCGTCAAAGGCCACCCGGTGCCACCCCCTGCCCTGGGCAGGGACATCTTCAACTAGCCCAGGTTGCCCAAAGCCCCGTCCAACCTGGCCTTGAACCCCTCCAGGGATGGGGCAGCCACAGCTTCTCGGGGCAACCTGGGCCAGGGGCTCACCAGCTTCATCATGGAGAATTTCTGCCTTATTTTTAATCTCAATCTCCCCTCTTTTGGTTTAAAACCCTTCCCCCTCGTCCCGTGGCTCCCCTCCCTGCTCCAGAGTCCCTCCCAGCTTTCCCGGAGCCCCTTGAGGGCCTGGAAGGGGCTGGAAGGTCTCCGCGGAGCCTTCTCTTCTCCAGGCTGAACCCCCCCAGCTCTCTCAGCCTGTCCTCCCAGCAGAGGGGCTCCAGCCCTCCCGGCATCTCCGGGGCCTCCTCCATCCCCGCTCCGACACCTCCGTGTCCTCCCGATGTCCCCGGGGCTGGAGGCAGCACTGCAGGGGGGTCTCCCCCGAGCGGAGCAGAGGGGCAGAATCCCCCCCTCGCCCCCCTGCCCACGCTGCTGGGGATGCAGCCCAGGCTGCGGGGGGGTTTCTGTGCTGCCAGCGCACGGTGCCGGCTCATGGGCAGCGTTTCCCCCCTCCCCAGCCCCCCCAAGCCCTTCTCTCAGGGCTGCTCTCCATCCCCCCACCCCCAGCCGGGGCTGGCACCGGGGGCTGCCCCCACCCCGGGGCAGGACCCTGCCCTTGGCCCGGTTGGAGCCCAGGAGGTTCACAGGGGGCCACCTCTCCAGCCTGTGGCGGGTCCCTCTGGGCTTCCTTCGTTACAAAATGGCTAGTGAAGGGTGAGGAAGCTGCAAGAGCCTCGCCGTGCGTTAAGGGACAGCACGGCGAGGGGAAGCAGGGTCCGTGCACGTGCGCTCCGGTGCCCGGGGATGATGGGACGGGGCTGGAAGGAGCCGATGGCCGGGCAGAGGGGTGGGCTGGGGCCGTGGGGCGGACGGGGTGGCCACGCGGGGTTTGTAGGTGGCGTTTTTCCGGGGCTGCCCGCGAAGGGACAGTACGGGGGACGCTGCTTGGGCTGTTTGAGGGTTGTTTGAGCTGCCAGCTGAGACCTGCTCCTGGTGTTAGGTGATCCCTCCCTCGGCCGCCCCGGGGGCTCCGTAAATCCATGGGGAACCCCGTAAAGCCTCGGGGAGCCCCGTGAAGCCGTGGCGAAAGCTTCCTCGGCGGGGGGGAGGTGGAAGGCGGGTGTCCTCGGCGAACAGCCGAGCCTTGCGTCCGAGCCCGGACGCGTGCCTTTACGCCAACCCGCTCTCGTCGCTGGTCCGGTTCGCGAGAGGAAAAATAACATGCGTTCGCACGCAGCGCTTTGCTGGCCCGGGGACCGGGGGAAACTCGGCGTGTGGTGGGGTGCTCGGGCTTGCCTGTGGCCAGCGTAGCTGCTGAGGAACGCGTGGAAATGACGTAGAAATGAAAATCGGGTTGCCGTGGGTCCCCGGGGGCTGGTTATCCCTGGCTCGGGAAGGCCAAAGCAGCGTGTGTCTCCGGCCTGGCTACCTGCCAGGATCTCCGGTAGCCAAGCCACCGCTCGGGAAGTCTCTGAGCCTGATGGGAAGAGTCTCGGGTGCTTCTGCCCCCCCCCCCCCAACACCCGCAAGCCTCCAACTTTGAGATGCCACCCGGTAAAACGGCACGTCGCCCGTCTGCTTTCTGAGCGGGGTTGACACGAACGCCGCGCGGCGGGGGGGGGGGCGGGGGGGGGGACGGGGGGGAAAACCAACCCCATGGTGTGTCGCCGTCCGTCCCCCAGCTCTGCAGCACTTCAGCGAGAGCATCCAGGAGTACCTGGCCAACTTGGACAAGGCCCCCGACCCCACGGTGAGGAAGGACACCTTCTCCAACGAGATCTTCAGCGCCTACGAAGTGCTCTTCAACAGCTGGCTGCAGCACCGGGAAGCCAAGGTGGGGGGACGGGGGGGACGGGGACGCGGCGGGACCCCCCCCTGGGTGCGGAGCGTGGCGGGGGGCGGCGGGTCTGACATCGGCCTTGCGGCATCTCAGCGATTTAGGCTCCGGTTTAGGGCTGGGTGCTTTTCTCCTCGCGCCCCGCAGTTCCGCTGGGGTCCCTCTGTCCTCGTGTCGGGGGCGGAAGGTCACCAAGGGGTGGCTTGGTCCCCACGGCTGGAAAGCAGAGCGTGGGGGCGCTCCTGAAGGCCTTCGGGGCATACGCCGCAGCTGGGAGGTGGCCTCTGCTGGCGTGGGTGACGCATTTAAGCGTCCCCTTTCTCTGCTGAGCGCCCCTCGCGCTTAGACCGGCAAAGGCGGGCGAAATGCTGTCCCCGCCGCGGCCCAGAGGCTCGTAGGAGCACCGGGAAGAGCAGCTCCGTGGCAGCGGAGCGATGGTGCGGTGGCCCCGTCTGTCCGGGTCCGACCACACCGTTAAGGCGCCGTCTTTCCCCGCAGCTGAGACTGGCCGTGGTGGAGGCGATGGGACCTATGAGTTACCTGCTGCCCAGCGAAAAGCTGGAGGAGCAGCTCCCTAAGCTGATTCCGGGCATCCTCGCCCTCTACAAGAAGCACACGGAGGCCTTCTACATATCCAAGGTGAGCGGCTCCCGGTGCTGGCGTTGCTGGACGAGGACCCATCCCCGGTCCACGGACTTTTCCGTGTGAGATTCCCCCTCCCTGCATCATAACGAAAGGATAGGGGGCGGAGGGATGGAGAGCAGCCCTGAGAGAAGGGCTTGGGGGGGCTGGGGGAGGGCGGGGGGGAAACGCTGCCCATGAGCCGGCACCGTGCGCTGGCAGCACAGAAACCCCCCCGCAGCCTGGGCTGCATCCCCAGCAGCGTGGGCAGGGGGGCGAGGGGGGGGGATTCTGCCCCTCTGCTCCGCTCGGGGGAGACCCCCCTGCAGTGCTGCCTCCAGCCCCGGGGACATCGGGAGGACACGGAGGTGTCGGAGCGGGGCCGGAGGAGGCCCCGGAGATGCCGGGAGGGCTGGAGCCCCTCTGCTGGGAGGACAGGCTGAGAGAGCTGGGGGGGTTCAGCCTGGAGAAGAGAAGGCTCCGCGGAGACCTTCCAGCCCCTTCCAGGCCCTCAAGGGGCTCCGGGAAAGCTGGGGAGGGACTCTGGAGCAGGGAGGGGAGCCACGGGACGAGGGGGAAGGGTTTTAAACCAAAAGAGGGGAGATTTAGGTTAAAAATCAGGAAGAAATTCTCCATGATGAAGCTGGTGAGCCCCTGGCCCAGGTTGCCCCGAGAAGCTGTGGCTGCCCCATCCCTGGAGGGGTTCAAGGCCAGGTTCGAGGGGGCTTTGGGCAACCTGGGCTGGTGGGAGGTGGCCCTGCCCGGGGCAGGGGGGTTGGGAAGGGATGGTCTTTTAAGATCTTTTCCAACCCAAACGGTTCCGTGATGCCGTTGATTCTAACTGCATCCCGGTCTCTCGCTGAGCAGAGCCTCTGCCAGATCCTGGAAGCTTCTGTCAACATCGGGAGCCGCAGCCTGGACGTGCAGCTGGATTCTCTCCTGGGCACCCTGCACCCCCAGGTAAGGGCCGGGGCAGAGCGCGGCCGCCCTCAGCAAGGCGCCGGGGGGGGGAAGGGGGGCTTCCCCTATGGCCTGAGCTCGGTCTGCGGGGCTGGTGCCTTCCCCCGGAGCCGCCTGAGCGCCTGGTCATGCCCCTCTGAGGCTCCTCCGCTGCTCCCCGGCACCGGCGGCGGCACCGCCGAGCCCTCGGGCTCCGCTCTCTGAGATACGGCTGGAGTCACAAGCCCGGTTTTCCCCGCACGAGAAAACGGCTCTGACCTTCCCAGTTACGCGGCGGTTGGAACGGGAGCCGCCACAAAATCAACGGACCTTTCGAAAAGTTTGCGCTTTGAGGATAAGCCAGGGCTTCGACTGGCCACGGCAGCGAGCGGTGGCCGTGCCGCAGGGGGCAAGGAGCCCTTCTCAGGTTGCCGAGCCCGGACTCCTCCTCAGCCCGTCCTTCGTCCGCGGGCGGGCGAGGTCTTTTGTGTGACTACACCCTTAAAATCCTGCCGAAAACAGGGCTGAACAGTTGTTTTTTTTGGTTTTTTGGCTTTTTTTACAATACTTAACGGACCGTGAGTCTCGGAAGCGGCAGAGAGAGGCTCTCCTTTAAAATACACCCTTTCCCAAAGCGACGCCTTAACAACCGCCTACGGGAACGGTGCCGTTTGTCGGAACTTGTCCTTGAGGACGGGCTTGGCCGGGTTTAAAAGCAGCCGGTGGCTGCGGAGGGGCGGCTCCGGGACGCGGTTGCCCTCAACTGCGGCAGCTCTGGCTCGCGCCCAAATGTCTTTTTTCGGCGGATGGGAGCAAGCAGACGCGCGTTGTCCTTGCCGCAAAGTAAACCGAACGAAGAGCCTGAAGGATTTGAAAAGAGCCCGGGTGGGTTGACTCGTGAAGAGGTTGCGGAAGAGGCGGCCAGCGGTCCCGCCTGGCTGGTGGGACACGGTCGAAAGAGCTCCCGAGGAGGCACCTCCATCCCAAGTGGGTTCCCACGAGGTGACTCCACCTGCTGTGGAAACCCCGCTCTGGGCATCCGTGTCCTGGGATGCCGTCGCCCCCCTCCCAACCCCAGCCCAGGGCTTTCTCTGTCCCAAATCTCGGCGCCGTGCCCATTGCCGAGCACCGCTCTGCCTCTCCGGGGCTGGATCCGAGCCTGCCGGCGCCCGTTCCGGGTAACGTCCCTGACCACCGGCTTTTTCTCCACCAGATTTGCGCTCCTGCGGATCCCGCCGTCCCCCTGACGGTTAAAAATCACACCGAGGTACTTCGATGCTTCACCGTCCTGGGTAAGGGATGAGGCAGCGTGGCTGTCCCCAAGCCCCGGCAGAGGTTTGGGTGTGCTGCGCCGTGGCTCGGGGGGGGAGTCCTGGCGCTTCGTGGTCCTTTTCCTGAAAGGAGGGGGTAGCCGGGGGGTGGTCGGGCTCTTCTCTCAAGGAACAGGCCACAGGACAAGAGGGAACGGCCTCCAGTTGCGCCAGGGCAGGTTTAGGATGGATATTGGGGAAAATTCCTTCATGGAAAGGGTTGTCAGGCGTTGGAAGAGGCTGCCCAGGGCAGTGCGGGAGTCGCCGTCCCCGGAGGGATGGAAAAGCCGGGCAGACGCGGCGCTTAGAGATGAGGTTTCGCGATGGGTTTCGGCAGCGTTGGGTTGATGGTTGGACTGGGTGATCTGAAAGGTCCCTTCCAACCTCATCGAATCATGGAATCATGGAATCTTCCTGGTTGGAAAGGACCTTTGAGATCATCGAGTCCCAAAACAACCAGCGTTGGGTTGATGGTTGGACTCCATGACCAACCAACCTACGGTCCCTGCCACTAGAGCGTGCGACCTCAACCGTTCTCTGATTCGACGTTTGTTCCCCCTGGTCTCAGCGGGGCTTCGGGGACGTGGTGGACATCTCTTCGCCGTGTGGGGAGACGGGAAGGGGGGGAGGGTGGTGTTTTCTGTCCCCTTCTAAGCCCATGGCGTCAGGCTTGCGGAAGGCAGTAGCTTTGCCGCCGCCTTTGCCTTGCTTCGGGGAGAGCATCCCACGCCGGAGCTCCTCGAGGAAAAGCACGGGGCCAGCTCCGTTCCCCCTTGGAGCTCCTCGCTGGCTTCAGGCCTGGTCGTCCCCTTCCCAGGGACCTTCCCAAAAGCTCCTGGTTCCGTTTCAGAGGTTTTCTCGGAGCCTTTATGAGCTGTGCCAACCCACTGAGACCTCTCCGGGTCCCGCAGCCGGGGGCAGTTGGTGTAGTTTGGCTTTGGGGACACTCTGCTCGTCTGTCCTCCTGGTTGCTGTATCTCGCGTGTACAGCTCATGCAGTTGTTATTGCGGGTTGCTGCAACCGTTCGGAGCCCAGAGGGGTCCCCGACGGCCGGACGGGGCAGGAGATGTGGGCTGACACACGGCGTAAGCGTCCCCAGCCCACGCATGGAGCTCTGTGGATGGAGCCCTGCCTCCCCCCGGGAGCTTTGGCTGGGGGACGCCCAGGTAACGGGCCACGGGACAAGAGGGAACGGCCTCCAGTTGCGCCAGGGCAGGTTTAGGATGGATATCGGGGAAAATTCCTTCGCGGAAAGGGTTGTCGGGCGTTGGAAGAGGCTGCCCAGGGCAGTGGGGGAGTCGCCATCCCCGGAGGGATGGAAAAGCCGGGCAGACGCGGCGCTTAGAGATGAGGTTTCGCGATGGGTTTCGGCGGCGTTGGGTTGATGGTTGGACTGGGTGATCCGAAAGGTCCCTTCCAACCTCGACCGGTCTAGGCTTTGGCTCTCCCCGCTGAACGGCCGTGGCACCGACGGGGACGCGTGTGCCATTGCCAGAAAAAGACTCCCAGGGGCGCGCCGCGCTGCTGCCGAGTCACAGTTGAGGCGCTTCCCTTCCCTGCTAAACATTCGGGAAGGCAAACCTGGAGCCGAGCCGCCTTTGCCTGAGCCGTCTTCAAGCTGCCCGGCTCCGGAGCAATCCCGTCCCTCCCCCAGACGTACCTCCCGAATGCCCACGAGCGTTGCTCCAATTCCGGCGTCCGCAGCGCAGGCTGGTTTTCTTTTTAACAACTCAAAACGTTTTGACAGCCGGGGGCAGCGCTTGTTGGCAGGCGTAACCGCAACTCCTTCGGCTCCCCGGCGAGCGCAGGAAATGCGCTGAAAGGGCCGGAGAAAAACTCGGGTCTGGGTGCGAAGAGCAGGATAGGGGGCGGGGGGGGGCCGGTTAGCGCGGGGTGACATGGCAGCAGGCAAAGCCCCGTCGCCCGTGGGGGACGTGCGGGGTGGGATGGGGTTGCCCGAGTCTCTCGGCTCGGGTGCCGTCCCCCCCTGTCCCGTCCCCCCGCCCCGGGGACGCCCTGCATCCCGCATCCCTGACGCTTGGTTCGGCTCCCGCAGCCTGCTCCTTCCCTGACCGCGTGCTGGCCTTCCTCCTCCCCAAGCTGGAGAGCAGCAACGAGAGGACGCGCGTGGGGACGCTCCTCATCATGAGACAGATCATCAACAGCGCCCGTGAGTACCGGGGCGGCCGCAAGCCGGGTCTCGAAGCCGGACGGTGGCGAGAGGCTCCAGGTTGGCTTTCGCCTTCCACCGATGGGTCCCTTTCCATCAGCCCCCCACCTTCCCCCCCCCGCTGGAACTCGGGATGAGAAAAATCCGTCCTTGGCTGCGGGGTGAGGGGAGAAGGAAACCAGCCTGGTGGCCCCCACCCCGGCCCCGTCAGGGAAGGGGGGTGTTGGGGATCAGCCGCTCTGGCCCCGGCCGCTCGAGAGCGTCGCCGAGCTTCAGGCTCTGTCTGTCTTTTTTTTTTTTCTCAGCCTCTCAAATGGAGATTAAAAAGCCCTTTATTCTGTCGTCCATGAAACTTCCTCTGCAAGACAGCAATAACAAGGTAAGCTGAGCTTCTGCTCTTCCGCGGGGTACCTCGGCGGGGGGGGGGCAGTTGGGGGGGTTATTTCTGGGGCCCCACGCAGCCACGTCGCCTGCTTCTGCCAACCCGGCTGTCCTCTGCCGCCTCCTCCTCTTCCTCGTCTCCCTCCTGCCTGGCGTTTCGGCAGTCCTGCCAACGTGCCCGGAAGATACTCGGCAAGTTTACGGACAGGCCGGGGGACGGAGGGATGGAGAGCAGCCCTGAGAGAAGGGGTTTTGGGGGTGCTGGGGGGAAAAGCTGACCGTGGGCCGGCACCGTGCGCTGGCGGCAAAGAAAGTCTCCGGGGAGACTTTCCAGCCCCTTCCAATCCCTCAAGGGGCTCCGGGAAAGCTGGGGAAGGGGCTCTGGATCACGGAAGGGAGCCACGGGACGAGGGGGAAAGGTTTTAAACCGAAAGAAGGGAGATTGAGATGAGATATCTCTCCCCACTGTCCCGTGCACTGCCGGCTGCTGGCAGAGCCCAAACCCACCTCAGGGCTGTGTAGGACCCGAAATAACATTCCCCGCTACCGAGGAGGAGGAGGAGGCGGTGAAGGCAGCTGTGAGGAAGACCCTGCAGCGGGCAGAAAACCCCCTCCCCCCCAGCTCGCGGCTTCTCCCCTCGGCCCCGCGCCGACGCCGCTCTGCCCGTCCGTGCAGGTGAAGCGGGCGGTGGTGCAGGTGATCAGCGCCATGGCTCACCACGGCTACCTGGAGCAGCCCGGCGGCGAGGCCATGATGGAGTTCCTCGTCCGGCAGTGCGCCCTGCCTTCCGACGCGGTGAGCACCCCCGGGGCGGGTAAAACTCCGAAAGAACGGTACCCGGGTGGGAGCGGGCAAGTGCCGGGCTGTAGCTGTGTTTATAACAGTTCTTATTGCAACAGCAGAAGGACGCGGAGGTGTCGGAGCGGGGGCCGGAGGAGGCCCCGGAGATGCCGGGAGGGCTGGAGCCCCTCTGCTGGGAGGACAGGCTGAGAGAGCTGGGGGGGTTCAGCCTGGAGAAGAGAAGGCTCCGCGGAGACCTTCCAGCCCCTTCCAGGCCCTCAAGGGGCTCCGGGAAAGCTGGGGAGGGACTCTGGAGCAGGGAGGGGAGCCACGGGACGAGGGGGAAGGGTTTTAAACCAAAAGAGGGGAGATTGAGGTTAAAAATAAGGCAGAAATTCTCCACGATGAAGCTGGTGAGCCCCTGGCCCAGGTTGCCCCGAGAAGCTGTGGCTGCCCCATCCCTGGAGGGGTTCAAGGCCAGGTTGGCCGGGGCTTTGGGCAACCAGGTCTAGTTGAAGATGTCCCTGCCCAGGGCAGGGGGTGGCACTGGGTGGCCTTTGATGGTCCCTTCCCACCCAAACCATTCCGTGATGCTGCGATTTGGGCAGCCCAAGCCTCTGGAGGGGCAGTGCGCCCCTGCAGAGCTCTCCCATCCAGCCTCTGGCCACCTCTGTCCCCAGCAGAGCGGTGCAGGCGGCAGAAGCCTTTGCGCTTCGTTCTCCTTCTCCTGCGGCCTCTCGACCCTGACCCCTGCCCAGAGCATCCTTTGCTCTAGGACCAAAGCGTCGGAATGAACCGCACCCCCACGGTTCTGTCCTCGCGGGGGGCTCCGCGCCTCGGACCCTCAGGATGTCCCTCTTGCCGTCCCCACCGCCCCGGCCCTCACGCAGCAGCACCGCAGCTCCATCCCCCTCTTTTCCGTGGTGGTGTGCTGTGGTTCCCGCCTCTGGAGCAAGGAGGAGCTGGGACAAACCACAGGAGCAGGAGAGACGCCGTTGGGACATGCTGTCCCTGCATCTCCCTGCAGCCGAAGGGTGCCAGGCGGGACTCGGGGGCAGCGCTGGCAGGACCGCCACGTCCCACCTCCAGCCCCGTTTGTCCAGCTGGGCTACGGGACCGTGGGCACAACTGAAACCGCCCGTTTTCCCTCAAAGAGGAGCTGGGGCGATGCTTTGGGGTGCAGGAGCTCTGGAGCCCCTCTGAGCTCCGTGTCCGGAGAAGGGCAACGGAGGTGGCGAGGGGTTCTGGAGAAGGAGGAGAAGGGTCTGGAGAACTTGTGAGGAGCGGCTGAGGGAGCTGGGGGTGTTCAGCCTGGAGAAAAGGGGGCCGAGGGGAGACCTTCTCGCTCTCCGCAGCTCCCTGAAAGGAGGGGGCAGCCAGGGGGGGTCGGGCTCTTCTCCCAAGGAACAGGCCACGGGACAAGAGGGAACGGCCTCCAGTTGCGCCAGGGCAGGTTTCGGATGGATATCGAGGAAAATTCCTTCATGGAAAGGGTTGTCGGGCGTTGGAAGAGGCTGCCCAGGGCAGTGGTGGAGTCGCCATCCCCGGAGGGATGGAAAAGCCGGGCAGACGCGGCGCTTAGAGATGAGGTTTCACGATGGGTTTCGGCAGCGTTGGGTTGGTGGTTGGACTGGGTGATCCGAAAGGTCCCTTCCAACCTCATCGAATCATGGAATCATGGAATCTTCCTGGTTGGAAAGGACCTTTGAGATCATCGAGTCCAAAAACAACCAGCGTTGGGTTGATGGTTGGACTCCATGACCATCCTTCCAACCTGGACCATTCTGTGACTCTGTGGAGCAGATGATGGAGACGGGCCACGAACCAGGAGACTTTTGGGTTCTGCCCGTTCCCTCTCGCCCGCTCTTTGCCAGCCGCGCCGTCTTGGTGACTTGGGAGACCCGTTCTCTGAGGGAGTCACCCAGAGCCACTCCCAGCTGCCTCCGGTGTTGACCTGCGCCCTCCTCTCCTCCAGCAGCCCAAAAAGCAGCCGCCGGATGCCGATGACCTCACTAGTGACAGCGTCCAGAGCATCAGCGTCAATACCCTCTTTCTCCTCAGCACGACCGTGGACAGGATGAACAACGTGAGTCTGTCCAGTCGTCTCCACCTCTGGGGCGGTCGGGGCTGGCCCCAGAGCCCCCATCCGGGCAGTCCCTGCTGGGGGTCCTGCCCTGCCCTGGTGGGCTGGGTTGTCACCACTCCCAAACCCTGGTAGGAGCCATTGCCACTGTCCCCATCCCTCCGAGAGCAGGGTGGAGGTTTGGTTCGGGAAGCCTGTCCTCCCAAGGACCCGTGGGTGCCTTCCCCGGGAGCTTCTCTAAGGTTGGAGCAAGGCAGCGGTGCTGGGAGCCCTCAGCACAGGGGAGACACGGAGGTGTCGGAGCGGGGGCCGGAGGAGGCCCCGGAGATGCCGGGAGGGCTGGAGCCCCTCTGCTGGGAGGACAGGCTGAGAGAGCTGGGGGGGTTCAGCCTGGAGAAGAGAAGGCTCCGCGGAGACCTTCCAGCCCCTTCCAGGCCCTCAAGGGGCTCCGGGAAAGCTGGGGAGGGACTCTGGAGCAGGGAGGGGAGCCACGGGACGAGGGGGAAGGGTTTTAAACCAAAAGAGGGGAGATTGAGATTAAAAATAAGGCAGAAATTCTCCACGATGAAGCTGGTGAGCCCCTGGCCCAGGTTGCCCCGAGAAGCTGTGGCTGCCCCATCCCTGGAGGGGTTCAAGGCCAGGTTGGACGGGGGGCTCGGAGCAACCTGGGCTGGTGGCCACCGGAACCCAGGAGGCCCCCAGAGCACGGCCCCAGAGACGGAGCGGCTTCCCCCGTCCGTAACCCTCAGCAACGTGGGTTGGGAACCTCCTGCGGCGTCCTCTAGAGCAGCCCCGAGCCAGGCCCCCCCTCCAGGGCTTGCTCTTCCCTCCATCTGGGCCACGAGCTCAGCTTTGCGGGAGAAGACGAAGTCTCCGCGCTTGGCGCCGTTGTAGATGGCTTGGCTGATCACGGACGGGGCTCGGAGCAACCTGGTCTAGTTGAAGATGTCCCTGCCCGTTGGACTCGATGGCCTTTAAAGGTCCCTTCCCACCCAAACCATTCCGTGATTCTACGAAAGGGAACGCCCTGGGGCCGGCGCTTCGGTGCTGGGGAGCAGAGCGCAGGCAGGGGTTGGCCTCGATGATCTTAAAAGGTCATTCCCAACCTAAACGCTTCTCGGATTCTCCGAGCTCTCCCTTCCTGAACAAGAGAGCGCTGGCTAAGGGGACTCGGGGATTTTCTCCGTCAGGAAAAGGCCTTTCGCCCGGCATCTCCCCCTCCCATCCCTCCGTCCCGCAGCCGGGCGAGTGCCGTTGCTCTCCTCTTCCCGGCAGGTTCTCTGGCCGTACCTGCTGGAATTCGTGACTCCCGTACAGTTCACCAACGCCCTGACCCCGCTCTGCAAGAGCCTCATGTCTTTGGCCGTGAAGAAGCAAGAGGAGGGAGAAAACGCCTCCCTTATCCGTTACGACCTGAACGGTCAGTGCCAGTCCCCCCCCACCCCCCACCCCATAGCCAAGTCCCCCGTGGGGGGCTCCGCGAGCTCCGCGGCCCTTCGCTGGGTGATGTCGTCTTACCCTTTTTTCCCTTCTTTTTGCAGCAAACCTTCCTTCGCCCTATGCTCTGACGACGAGACTGCTGGTGAGTGGCCTGAAGGCAGAGCTTTTCCTTTCTCCGTCGCGGGCCGAAGCAACCCCCCTCCCTCCCCTGTCCCACGTGGACCAAGAGAAGCCCGCACCGAGCCTGCCCCACTAAATCTCCGGATACGAGTACCCGTCTCCAGAAGCGCCCTACGCCCCTCGGCTTGGAGGCGCTCCCATCCCTTCCCCACGCGGGAGCGTCTCCGGGTAGCTCGGACACCCACTTGGACACCCGGAGCTGCGTACGTGGGGCGCGCCTGAGGTCTCCGGCTGCTCTCGGAGGGGGGGGGGCTTTGAGAAACTGTTCCTCCGCCCCGGGGAGGTCGGGGTTTGCTCCCCTTCGCCCCCGGGAGGAACGCGGGGTTATGGAGAGACGTTCCCTCCTGGCCATGCTTCTCTACCCGCGGCTGGGGCAAAAGGAGGCGGCCGTATTTTCGTCAAGGTGTCGAGATCAATCCCCTCCCGGTTATTGCCTTCCTCGGGGTTTGTTTGGTTTTTTTTTTTGGGGTTTTTTTGGTTTTTTTTTCCTGCCGCGGTTTCTGACTCCCACCCCGCAGATGGCTTTCTCGGCTCTAACGCCCTTTGTTCCGTCCCCCCGACCTTTCAGGTTGTATCCTCCCAGCCCTACGTAGGAGACTGCCGGGGGGCGGCTGCCCTGCGCCTGCTGAACGTGTTGCATTACAGCGTCCACCCCGCGCTGGAGCAGCTCTGGAGCAAGCGGGTCCCTCTCTTGGTGGAGCACATAGAAGGTAGGAAGGGGCCCTCTGCTCGGGAGAAACTGCTGGAGTTCACCTTCTCCAAACTGGGAGCTCAGGGGTGTCCAAGGAGCTGTGGGGACAGGCTGAGAGAGCTGGGGGGGTTCAGCCTGGAGAAGAGAAGGCTCCGCGGAGACCTTCCAGCCCCTTCCAGGCCCTCAAGGGGCTCCGGGAAAGCTGGGCAGGGACTCTGGAGCAGGGAGGGAAGCCACGGGACGAGGGGGAAGGGTTTTAAACCAAAAGAGGGGAGATTGAGATTAAAAATAAGGCAGAAATTCTCCATGATGAAGCTGGTGAGCCCCTGGCCCAGGTTGGCCGGAGAAGCTGTGGCTGCCCCATCCCTGGAGGGGTTCAAGGCCAGGTTGGACGGGGCTCGGAGCAACCTGGGCTGGTTGAAGATCATAGAATCATTTAGGTTGGAAAAGACCCTTGGGATCATTGAGTCCCACCATCAACTCCACTCTACAGAGTTCTCCCCTACACCACATCCCCCACCACCATGTCTAAATGAGTCTTAAACACCTTCAGGGATGGCGACTCCACCACCTCCCCAGGCAGCCCGTTCCCGTGTCCGACCACTCTGTCTGGGAAGAATTTCTTCCTAATGTCCAGCCTGAACCTCCCCGGCTGCAGCTTGAACCCACTCCCTCGTGTTCTATCGCTGGTGACCCGTGAGAAGAGACCAGCCCCAACCTCTCTACAACGGCCTTTCAAGTAGCTGTAGAGAGCGATGAGGTCTCCCCTCAGCCTCCTCTTCCTCACACTAAACAGTCCCAGCTCCTTCCATCGCTCCTCATCAGATTTATTCTCCAGGCCCTTCACCACCTTCGTTGCCCTCCTCTGCCCTCGCTCCAGCACCTCGAGATCTCTCTCGTGCTGAGGTGCCCAGAACTGGACACAAGACTCAAGGGGTGGCCTCACCGGTGCTGAGTACAGGGGGACAATCGCCTCCCTGCTTCTGCTGGTCACACCATTTCTAATACAAGCCAGGATGGCATTGGCCCTCTTGGCCACCTGGGCACACTGCTGGCTCATGTTCGGCCGCGTGTCAATTAGAACCCCCAGGTCCTGTTCCGCCGGGCAGCTCTCCAGCCACACTGCCCCAGGCCTGTACGGCCATGGGGTTGTTGTGGCCCAAGTGCAGGACCCGGCACTTGGCCTTGTTGAAGCTCGTACCGTTGGCGTTGGCCCATCGGTCCAACCTATCCAAGTCTCTCTGTAGAGCCTCCCCGTCCTCATGCAGATCAACGCTCCCGCTGAGCTTCGCGTCATCTGTGAACTTGCTGATGACACGCTCTATGTCCTTATCGAGGTCGTCAGTAAAGACGTTAAACAGAAATGGTCCCAACACCGAGCCCTGAGGGACACCACTTGTGACCGGTTGATGTCCCTGCCCGTTGATGTCCCTGCCCGTTGGCACTCCATGGCCTTTAAATGCCCCTTCCAGCCCAAACCGTGCCGTGACGCTATGAATAAGTACTGCCCGCGTGACCGATGACCCTCGGTCCATCGAAGCTCTCCGAAGAAGCCCCATTTCTTATTTTCCCAAGGACTTTAATCGCCTTTTTAATCAGCGCTGCTTCCTACCAGGAGCGCCCTCGTGCCTCAGGCTTTTAGCCCCGCTGTGTCAAGTACAGGCAGCGTTCGGGGAGGGGGACCCACGAGCGAGGATGCGAAACCGAGTGTCAAAAAAAACCTGCTTTCTCCTAGAGAACACGGAGAAATCCCTGTCCCAGAAGGAGTGGGAAGAGAAGCTGCTGCTGGTGAGGATCCCTGCGCCGGGGAGGCGCCGGGGCGGTGGGGGAGGGCGAGTGGCAACCGCCTCTTGGGCTTGTCAGGTCTTGGCTGGGCTTGCCGGGGCAAGGCGGCAGAGCCCGGGCTGGGTCTCGCCCTTCGCCCACCCTGAGCGTGGCGGGGGAGACGGTCGGTCACTGGATGCCGCGCCGCCACCGCCGCCGCCGCGGGACTTGTGGCTTCGGAAGGGGGGGAGGCAGGTCAGCGCGGAGGGTGAGCCGCGGTTCCTTGCAGGGAAAGCTAAAAAAATGAGTTTTCTGGTCAGGGAACAACGGTCCCGGGCGCGTCTCCCCGCGTAATCGGAGAGCCTTAAAATAGGGCACGGAGAAACGATGAAAAGCGGGCAGGGCTCGTCCCGCTCCTCTGATGGTGGGGGTGCTTGGGTGCAGTTTTTCTTGGAAGAGAAGAAAATGGCCCGTTGCTGGAGGTGGGGAATGGCTGGGTGCCGGCGGGATTCGCTCTGGGGCGGCGGGAGCAGCTGCTTTCCGAAGGGCCCCGGAGCAGCGTCCCGTTGGGCGGGGGTCCGTGCTGGCTCGGGGCAGACGAGGGGCCGGGTTGGGTCTGACACAACCCCCCGCCGCTACACACACACACGCACACCCCCCCCCACCGTGTTTGATTTACGGCGCTGCTCTCGCCCTTCCCGGCTGTGGCTCCTGGCTTAGGCCGCGGCGGGTTTATTCCGACGGCTCTTTTTCCCCCTCCCCGCAGTTCCTCCAGGAGACGCTGGCGGCCGTGGCTGACAACACCTGGATTTGCCATTTCGTCACCGAGATGTGCCGGCAGCTGAACAGCTACAACGGCTTCCCGCTGGAGAAGGTGCCGGGGTGGAGGGGATGGGGATCGAGGGGCTGGCAGTGCCCCTTGCTGCCGCCGCGCCGTCGGCAGGGCTGATCCAACCCTCGGCATGTTTTCCGAAAGCGTCATTCTGCCAACAGCATGGCGCTGGGGAAAAGGGGCGGGAGGAAAGGGGGGGAGGTTAGGAGGGGAGCGAGGTGGCTGGGGAAGGCTTGGAAATGAAACGCTGCTGGGTCCCCAGCCAAATCGCCGGCTGGAGGGGTCCCGGCCAGGCTGTGCTGCTCCGCCTGGTGCCGGCGAGACCCAACTCACGGTCTCCGGAGCTCCGCGAAAACCAGAGCTGGAGCTCCGAGAAACCGGCCGAACCAGGCAAAGAACTCTCTGGTGTAGAAGGGAAGGGACCGACAACGTCCAGCTCTTGGGATCCTCAGCACAGGGGAGACACGGAGGTGTCGGAGCCGGGGCCGGAGGAGGCCCCGGAGATGCTGGGAGGGCTGGAGCCCCTCTGCTGGGAGGACAGGCTGAGAGAGCTGGGGGGGTTCAGCCTGGAGAAGAGAAGGCTCCGCGGAGACCTTCCAGCCCCTTCCAGGCCCTCAAGGGGCTCCGGGAAAGCTGGGGAGGGACTCTGGAGCAGGATGGGGAGCCACGGGACGAGGGGGAAGGGTTTTAAACCAAAAGAGGGGAGATTGAGATTAAAAATAAGGCAGAAATTCTCCATGATGAAGCTGGTGAGCCCCTGGCCCAGGTTGGCCGGAGAAGCTGTGGCTGCCCCATCCCTGGAGGGGTCCAAGGCCAGGTTGGCCAGGGCTTTGGGCAACGTGGTTTCATTGAAGATGTCCCTGCCCATGGCCTTTAGGTGGCCTTTAAAGGTCCCTTCCCACCCAAACCCTTCCGTGATTCTATGAAAGAAGCCGTAAGACTTCTGTCCCGGTGCTCCGAGCGTCCCGGCTGCTTACGGCCGGGCTCCGTCCTGCCCCTTTGCTTGAGGCCACGCGCCCCCAGGGTGCTGCGAGGAGTAATCGGTGCGTGAGCGAGCTCAGCCTGCCTCCGAGGAGGGCTTTCACGGCGGCCGGGGGTGAGGGTAACGCTCCTCTCGCTCTTCCAGAATTTCCTGTATAAATGCATCGGGACGACGCTGGGGGCCTGCGCCAGCAAAGACCTCGTGCAAAAGCAGCTCCAGGAGCTCCTGGAAACAGCCAGATACCACGAGGAGGCAGAAAGGGAGGTAAGGAGGAGTTACGCCAACCATGGGTCATCCCGACGGATCGGGAGGGTTCTACCGCGCCGACCTCTCTTTTTTTCCGCTCCCGCCGTGCCTGGCCTGGGCTCGTACCTGCCGGAGAATGGCTTGTAGGGTGGGGTTGCAGCATCGGGGCGAATGGGCCCCGAAAAGTGACGAGGGGCCGCCTGCGGGAGGGCTCCGAAGCTGGGTGAGATGCAGGAGGTGCCTTGGGGACGCCGTCTCAAGTGACGCGCGGATCCAGAGCGGGACGGGGTGCTGTTTTGCCAGCCCTTTGGCGCGCTGACAGAGCTGCTGCTTCCTGGAGGAAATCACGGAATCACGGAACGGTTTGGGTGGGAAGGGACCTTTAAAGGCCACCAAGTGCCACCCCCTGCCCTGGGCAGGGCCACCTCCCACCAGCCCAGGTGGCTCCGAGCCCCGTCCAACCTGGCCTTGAACCCCTCCAGGGATGGGGCAGCCGCAGCTTCTCCGGGCAACCTGGGCCAGGGGCTCACCCCCCCCCTCAGAAAACCAATTTTCTCCCTTTAGATCTTGTCTGAATCTTCCCTCTTTTGGTTTAAAACTGTCACCCCTCGGCCTATCGTATCGCCCCATGACCCTGCTAAAAACTCATCTCCTCGTGGATGCTTCGCGGCGTTTTCGTCCCCGCCGCCTCAGACCCTCCTTCGCTACCCTGGAGCTGAGCTTAGGGTCGAGCTCTTCCATCCCGGCTACGCTCGCGCTCCGTCTTCGGCTTCTCACGCTCCCCGGCTTCCCTTTGGATTTATCCGAGCCGTTCTGCCCGGCTCCGGCTCCGGCTCCCCACCGCCGAGCGGCTGCCTTTAAGTGCAGCGCAAACACCAGCTCACGGCGCCTGGCTTCCCTCCGGCTTTTACGCCGCTCCGTCAAAGCCTGCTCTTGAATAAACTGTTTATGGAGTTCCAGCCCGGCTCGCTCGCCTTCCCGGAGCTTTAACGGCAAGGCAGGACCCGCTAAAAAAACCCGCTTTGCTCTCGCTTCCAGCCGCAGCGCTCGGCCGGCTTCCCGTCTGCCCGCGGGAGCGGCTGCCGTCTGCCCTCCGGAGAGCGTGCCGGCTCTCCTCCTCCGCTGTCACGTCCATCGTCACCCGGCACGAGGACGACCTTCTTGTGCCCGTTATCCCCTGGAGGCCTCCCCTGCTCCGGGGAGAGGGGAGCGTCGGCTGCCGGGGCTGTTCCCAGCTGGGCACGGCTCAGGTGCCGGGAATTAAACCAATAACCAGGCTCTCTCGAAGCGTCAGCCGGGGCTGGCGGATTAATAGCTTTCCGCTCATGTGTTTTCTCTCCTTCCTCCAGGGACTCGCTTCCTGCTTCGGGATATGTGCCATAAATCACCTGGAGGAAACCCTGGCCAAGCTGGAAGATTTCGTTAGGTCCGACGTCTTCAAGAAATCCGTGGGGCTGTTCAGTATCTTCAAGGTAAGAGCCAAAGGGCCCCCACGCGCCCCGCTGCCACCCAGCCGGCGGCGGCAAGAGGCGTTCGCGCGGGCTTCTTCGGCTCCCGCCTACGCCGGAGCGCTCCTCGGGAAGGGAGGTAATACCCTCCGCCTCTCCAGAGGCGCTCTTGGCGTCGGAGGCCGCCTCGGCGTTAGCTCCCAGCTCCCAGCCGCGCGCCGACTCCCGTCCCGGGGAAGCCGCTGGCTTGCTGGGTGGGCTCCAGGGAGCTCAAACTCGGCTTCTGCACTTGCACTCTCGCCCACCTCGGTGCCGTCCCCGAGAGGCTCCCGCAGCCGCCCCAGGAGAGCCCAAGGAGGGTGTTTCGTAGCCCCAGCGACCGGCAGCGAAAGCTTTTCCTCCGATTTTCTGCCCCAGGCGGACGTTTTGGTTCCCGGTCTCTTGAGACGGGGGTCCCCGAGCTCGGGAGCTGGCTGGGGGCGGGGAGCCCTTGTCCCTGCCCCTGGGGCCGTGGGACGGGGCAGGTGAAGCCTTTCAGCGGCGCTGGTTTGATGGGCCGTTGATTTCCCGCCGGGTAGTTAACCGGCAGTTAACCTGGTTAACTCGGCCGGGCTCAGGCGCTCGCCCGCAGGGCTCTGACGGGTAACGCTCGATGACAATCCGGGGCTGGTGCCTCCGACAGAGACCTGCCTTTTAGTTCAGCTCCCGCGGCGGGGGGGGGGGGGCACCTGACGATGCTCCATCGGGGCTCCGGAGGTCGCAGCCCCCACCAAAAGGACGGGAAACAAAGGTCCAAAACCCACTCAGAGGGACCCTGCCTTGATGGGGGGGGGCACCTTCGGCCGGTCGGGCGGACCCTGCAGGAACCATCTCCTCGTGAGACCCCCCCCCCACCCCCCCGCCCCGTTCCCCCCGCCTCCCCTCCGTTAACGTCTGCTCCGACAGGACCGTAGCGACAACGAAGTGGAGAAAATAAAGAGCACCCTCATCCTCTGCTACGGGTACGTAGCTGTGTCCGCGCCCAAGGAGCTGGTGCTCTCCAGGATCGAAGCAGACATCCTGAAGAACATCTTCCAGTACTTTAACACCAAGGTGAGCCGCTGGGATTCTCCGGAGAGGGGAGAGCACACCCCGGGGCGAACTGGAACAGCCGGGCTGTTCTGGATGGGGTCCCGCTTGGGACCTGCCGGTGGCTCCTGGGAGAAGGTCGTTCCCCGCCGAGTCCGCTCGTTCATCGCTAATGTGTCTTATTTTTTTCACTCGTTCAGGTTCTGGGGATAAAGGTAGAAACCAAGGTACAGTGTGAGGCCTTAAATCTGAGCTCCTCTCTGCTCTTTCCTGCCCTCTCTGTCCGCCTCTCGCTCTGGGTTCCCCTCGAGAGCAGCTCGCGGGGCGGCACCGGGAGAGAGCCGCTGGAGCCGCTGCTCCTGGCCCCCGACCTCCCCATCCCGCTCCTCCCCGCCTGGAACCGCTGCCCCGAAAGTGCCGAAACTCACAGCGGAGGGGAAGAGAAAAAGGCGTTGGGGTTTTTTTTTTTTTTTTGGGGGGGAGGTTTTTTTGGGGTTTTGTTTGGTTTTTTTTTTTTTTTGCCAGGACGGGAGCCGTCGGTTGGAAGCGTGGCTCGGGGAAGGGGTGGGGGGCGCAGCCCCGCAGCCTGTCGCCTTCCTCCCGTTCTGCCGAAGCCGTGCTTTTCCTACGAGCTCGGGGCGGCTGGAGCTCGCAGAGGCGTCCCCGGGAGGGAACGAGCCGGTTTGGGCTCGGGGTTTTTTGCCCGGGTACGGCGCGATGCTCGTCTCTCCGTCCTCGTGCTCGGCCGGGGAATCTCCGGGATTCCGAGAGACCGAGCTGCGACCTTCCGCTCAGCTAAAACCCACTCAGCTGATTTTTCCTGCTTTCCCCCCGGCCCCGGGGGGGGAACGAGGGGCTGTGTTTTTCTGTTTGCTCTTTGCAAAAGCCGAACAAGAAAAATGGCCTTTGTCAAGTGGAAGGGTCAGGCCAAGGGCTCCTTCTCCCGGCTCCACTAATGCGTTTTCCTTCTGGGCTCCCGCTGGCACTAACAGCTTCCGCAGAGCGTCTCCGGCCCCGGAGCCGGGGATCTTCTCGCTTAGACCCTCCCCTGGTCCCGGACCCTCCCGAGGGGCTCACCTGAGGGCGAGGGGAACGCTTTTAAACGGGGTTGTTCTCCTCCCGACCCCGCGTCCGCTGTCCCAGACCCTCGAGCCGGGCGGGAGGAATTGGCTCCCGCCAACTTCCGGAGTCGTCCCCGCTCGACGGGGAGGACGGAGACCTGGAGGATTGTCCTCGTCCCGATGTTCCAGCTGGGACAGGGTGCCCCTTTGTGCTCCCCCCGGCCACCAGACGCTGTGACGGGGATGAAGAGCAGAGAGCTGAGGCCGCACGCTGCTCATGGCGCCGGCCACGCTGTCGTGCTCGGCCCAAGCACCGGTTTGGTTGGAGGGTGGGAGGGAGGGAGGGAATGGCGAGTTAACGGTCGTGCGCCGAAGCCTGGTCTTCGCTTCTCACGCTGAGTTCCGCTCTCAGGACCTGACCCTGAAGCTCTGCCTCATCCGGAGCATCTGCATGATCAGCCAAGCCATCTACAACGGCGCCAAGTGCGGAGACTTCGTCTTCTCCCGCAAAGCTGAGCTCGTGGCCCAGATGGTGGTAAGAGCAAGCCCTGGAGGGGGGGCCTGGCTCGGGGCTGCTCTAGAGGACGCCGCAGGAGGTTCCCAACCCACGTTGCTGAGGGTTACGGACGGGGGAAGCCGCTCCGTCTCCGGGGCCGTGCTCTGGGAGCCTCCTGGGTTCCGGTGGCCACCAGCCCAGGTTGCTCCGAGCCCTCGTCCAACCTGGCCTTGAACCCCTCCAGGGATGGGGCAGCCACAGCTTCTCGGGGCAACCTGGGCCAGGGGCTCACCAGCTTCAGAGCAAAGAATTTGTGGCAGTGGGCGACGGTGCCGCGTCTCCGTGGCCGTGGCGGGGGGTGTTGTGCAGGATTCGGGGATGTCGGGGTAACGCGCCGTGGCTCCTGGCTTGCTCTCCGGGGGAAGGCTGGGCTTGGGGACAGCAGAGTCCCGTCCCCCCCCCGACAAAGCTCGGCCTGTGCCCAGAGCGGGACGGGGGCTGGATGTGACCGTAACCGTCGCCGCCTTCTGCCTTCCAGGAGTTCATAAAAGCCGAGCCGCCGGAAGCGATGCGGACGCCAGTTCGGCAGCGAGCGATGATCACCTGCACTTACCTGGTGTATCCTTCTTCTTTCCGCCACCATTCACAGAATTTTGGGGTCGGGAACGACCTCGGGAGATCACCTCGTCCCACCCCCCCACCCCCACTCCAGAGCAGGGGCACCCAGAGCAGGTTGGATGCGTCCAGGCAGGGTTTGGGATGTCTCCGGAGACGGAGACTCCCCCACCTCCCTGGGCAGCCTGTGCCAGGGCTCTGCTGCCCTCAAAGTCAAGAAGTTCCTCCTCACGTTGAGATGGAGCTTCCCATGCTCAAGTTTGTGCCCGTTACCCCTTGTCCTGTCCCCGGGCACCACTGAGAAGAGCCTGGCCCCGTCCTCCTGACACCCCCCCTTGAAGTATTTATCAGCGTTGATAAGGTCCCCCCTCAGCCGTCTTTTTTCCAGCCTAAAAAGACCCAAATCCCTCAGCCTTTCTCCATCAGAGAGGTGTTCCATCCCCTCAGCATCTCGGTAGCCCTTTGCCGTCCCTTCCCCAGCAGTTCCCTGTCCTTCTTCATCCGGGGAGCCCCAAACTGGACCCAGTTCTCCAGACGTGGCCTCACTGGAGGAAGAGCGGAGGGGGAGAATGACACACACCACCCCCCCCTCCCCGCCTCCACCTGCCAGCCCTCCCCCTGCGCTCTCGGGCTCCGTTTTCGTTGGGCTCGAGGCAGTAAACGTTCCTTATTCCGAGCAGGGCCAAGGGCACGGCGCTCCGGGTGACGCTAAGATGACTTTCTGAGCCCCCGGTTTAAAAATACTCAGCCCGTCCCGGCTCCTGACACGGATACTGGGAACGCTCTGCCCGCTTCCGATTAAAGCCCCTGCCGCTTAGCGTAGAGTCAAGTCAGCGGGAAGGCTTATTAAAAATCCCCGTTCCCAGCTTCGCCAGGTGAAAAGCGCTCCCGGAGCGCTCCGTAGCATCCGTGTCGCTTCCTTAACTTGGGATCAGCGTCCTGGAGCCCCACCTCAGCGACCCCGACAGGACGGAGCTGATCGATACCTGCCTGGCCGGCGTGCTGGCCCTTCCGCCGCCGGAACCGGCGAAGGAGAGGGAGGAGAACGGAGGCGATGCCTCCCACAAAGAGGTGCGGCGCCCGGCCGAGGCGGGCGGCGAGTTGCCCGCGTCGCCGGGATGCTCGCCGGGAGTTAGGCGCTGGCGGCCCGAAAGCCCCAGGCGGAGTTTGGCATCGGGTCGCGCGGCGGCTTTGTTCTGCGGCGCGAGGACGTCGGGTTTCGATGCCGTTTCCCAGTCCCGGGCTTGGGGAGGAGGAGGGGGGAAGGTTGCGTTGGCTCCAGCGTCTCCCTGGCAGGGCATCAGCCGTGGGAAAAGGGCCCGTTTTCGATTCGGCTGGGCATCTCGGGGGGCGGGGGGGGGGGCTGTGACCGGGGTTGGGGGTTGCGGGGGGGTGCGAAGCAAGCTGCGCCGCTTCCCCCGCTCATTTATCTCTTGAAAAAGCCTGGCCCTTCCGCGCGCGCTGATAGCGAGCGAGAAAATACGAGCTTATCAGCAAGTCCAAATGCTGCTAATAAGAGCACGAAGTCCCTCGGGGAGCGGGGGGGGGGGGTAGGAAATAAAAATCAAATGATCCTGGAAACCCCGCAGGGTAGAAGGGGCCTTTACGTAAACTGGCTTTTGAAAGGCTGCAGCTGCTCCTCCGTCGCGGTTGAGCGCTTAATGAAGGAAAATAACGTGCCGCTAATGAAGTTGTTGCAGCTGCCGGGTGGCCGCGGAGCAGCCTCCGAGCTCCGCCGCGTCCCTCCGCCGCTGCTGCGGCGACGTCCGGGGGCGCCCACCGTCCCCGGCTAGCGTTTGCAGGCATCTGGCCCCCAAATTTAAGTTAATTAATCATTTTCTCCTTCCCTCCCGTCCTACGAAGTTTTGTAGCTTTGATTTTTTTTTTTTTTTTTTTTTGTTGGGGGTTGGGGGGGAGTTTATTCCCAAAATAAGTCCCGGAAGGAAAGTGTAAGCGTCTCTCAAAGGGCTCGTTCAGACTGGGCTCGCTGGAATTTATCCCCAAGTGGGAGAAAGGAGCAGATTCCCTTCCGGAAAATCCGCGCTGAAGCATTTGATCCGGCCGCTCGGCCCAGACCGCTGGTGGCCACCGCTCCGCCGAGTCCCACCGCCCGCCCGGCACTTCCAGGCCGGGTGGATTTTTGCCAAACTGGGTTTCAGCTCCTGCTGCGTTTCCCCGCGGGGGTTGGAAGTGGCCGCGTCTCGGCACCCCCCAACGCCTGGGAGAATCCTCCCAGCTGAGAACGGGAGCGGAGAGAGAGCCCTTGCCCTCCTCGCCCGCCCGGGGCCGGCTCCGCGGGATGAGGGCGCGGGGCTTGGCCTGGCTCGTGATCCCTCGTTCCTCCTTAGGTGCTGTATGGCGACACCCTCAGCGCCCTTAAAGACCTGCTGAAGAGCCTCCTGCAGAGGAACTTGACCCCCCACGGGCTGCAGGACATGTTTGCGGTAGGCGCCGCCTGGTTTTTGGTGGGTTCTTTCGGGGAGACGCGGGGTGTCGACCCGAGGTCGCGAGGCTGAAGAAGGCTTCGGACGCCGGGTGGGAAGCGGCGAGGCTGGTCCTCGCTTCCGCCCGTGACGTTGAGGTCCAGCGTGACCCTCCCGCGGAGGCCGGGCGCGCGGCGCGGCTGGTCCCGGCGCGGTGCTCGCCCTGCCCGCGTGGGGCGAGCTCCGCGGGGGAGCAAGGAGGCGGTTGCCCCTTTTGGGCATCCCCGGCGGTGCCCGAGAAGGGTGGCCAGCCATGTGGCTGAGGGGGAGGTCTCACCAGGAGGCAGAGACCCCCCCCCGCCCCCGTCCTCCTGGAGATGAAGCCAGGATAAGCCGGTGGGGTCAGGGCCGCGGTTGCCACGCGCGGGCAAACGGCGGGTCGCTGGGCTGAAGGGCGCCTTGGCCGCGCGGGGCAGAGCAGCCGAGCTCCTGCTCTCCTTTCTGATGCTTCCCCACCCCCCCATCCCCGACCCCCGCAGCATTTAGGCCCCTGGATCAAGTCGAACAAGGAACACGAGCGGCAGCGGGCGGTGGAGGTCAGCGCCGCCTTGCTGGAATTCTACCTGAGCAAGCTGAACGTCAGCGTAAGTTGAACCCTGAGCTCGAGCGCGTGGTGGTTCCTCCTGCTGCCGCCGGCCTTGCTGGGGCTCCTGCGGGCCGTCCCCGGGCTCTCCTGGCCAGCGTCGCCTGCGTTTGTCACCCCTACAGACCGTCATCCCCTTCTACAACCTCGGCGTCCTGATCGCCCTCTTCTCCCCGCGTTGCTCCGACTCCCTGGCCAGCGTTCGCCAGGACGCCGTCGACTGCGTCTACTGCCTGCTCTACATCCAGCTCTGCTACGAAGGTGGGTGCTTTCGATGCTCGGGCGGTGGGTGCCGGCACAGGAACCCTCCTTCTCCGCAGCCCGGCGGAGGGTTGCATGTCCCATCCCTCCACGGACACGATCCCGAAGGTAACAAACGCGGATTGCTGGTGGAGAATGGCCTTCAGCGCCCCGGAGATGCCGGGAGGGCTGGAGCCCCTCTGCTGGGAGGACAGGCTGAGAGAGCTGGGGGGGTTCAGCCTGGAGAAGAGAAGGCTCCGCGGAGACCTTCCAGCCCCTTCCAGTCCCTCAAGGGGCTCCGGGAAAGCTGGGGAGGGACTCTGGAGCAGGGAGGGGAGCCACGGGACGAGGGGGAAGGGTTTTAAACCAAAAGAGGGGAGATTTGAGATTAAAAATAAGGCAGAAATTCTCCATGATGAAGCTGGTGAGCCCCTGGCCCAGGTTGCCCAGAGAAGCTGTGGCTGCCCCATCCCTGGAGGGGTTCAAGGCCAGGTTGGACGGGGCTTTGGGCAACCTTATCTAGTTGAAGGTGTCCCTGCCTAGGGCAGGGGGTTGGAACTAGATGGCCTTCAAGGTCCCTTCCCGCTCCAACCGGTCTGTGATTCTACGTTGTTCTCCGCGCCGGCGCGGGAGGGGTTTCACGGGCTCTCGCTCCAAGGCTTTGAGTGTGGCCCAGCAGGTTTCCGAGCCCTGCCGTTCAGCCCGCTCGTTCTCCCTCTCTCCGGGAGAGGTCAGCCCTTCCCTTCAGATGGTTTGAGCGGAGCCGCAGAAAAGCGCAGCCCTTGCAGCGCCAGGAGAGGACTTTGCCTGGGTCCCGCTCTCCAGAGCGGCGCGGCTCCGTCTGGCCCTTGGCAGCAGCAGCTTCGGTTTCTTGGCTCCTTGTCCATCGGGGCAACCCCAAGCACGGATCCAGGCTGGGGATGGAGGGATGGAGAGCAGCCCTGAGAGAAGGGCTTGGGGGGGCTGGGGGCGGGGGGAAAAAGCTGCCCATGAGCCGGCACCGTGCGCTGGCAGCACAGAAAGTCTCCAGAGAGACCATGGAGCCCCTTCCAGTCCCTCAAGGGGCTCCGGGAAAGCTGGGGAGGGACTCTGGAGCAGGGAGGGGAGCCACGGGACGAGGGGGAAGGGTTTTAAACCAAAAGAGGGGAGATTGAGATTAAAAATAAGTCAGAAATTCTCCACGATGAAGCTGGTGAGCCCCTGGCCCAGGTTGCCCCGAGAAGCTGTGGCTGCCCCATCCCTGGAGGGGTTCAAGGCCAGGTTGGCCGGGGCTTTGGGCAACCAGGTCTAGTTGAAGATGTCCCTGCCCAGGGCAGGGGGTGGCACCGAGTGGCCTTTAAAGGTCCCTTCCCACCCAAACCCTTCGGTGATTCCTGAAATCTGGGCCAGCTCGCCAGTAAAACCCGGCTCCCTGCAGTACGTGGAGGTCTCTCTTGGGTGTAAAACACGAGGAATGCTGCTCCCTGAACGCTCCCTCTGAATCCAGGTTTCGCCCGGGATCACCGAGATGAGATGGTGGAGGGGCTGAAAGCTCTGAAGAAAGGCCTGGAGGAGCCCGACTTCACCGTTCTCTTCCGCACCTGCAACAACATCGCCATGGTAAGGTGGAGCGCGGCCCTGGTCTTCGCAGGCCGGTGGAGCTGTGGAGTGGGAGCCGCGGGGGACTTGATGCTTCTTCCGTTCCGACCAGCCACGTGGTCTGGAGGCTCCTGGGGAGCCCCGGTCTTGCACCAGTGTCTTGGTTTGAGGACCAAACCACGACAACCAGCAGAGAAACCACCGCGCTCTTCTCTCCTTCAGCTGGAGAGTCCTCCTGGCCTGGCCGGGGGATGCTCAGAGCAGTTCAGCCCCGTTGGGAAGCTGCTGGTCCCCTCTTTGGGCATGCCCCAACGAGGACATCCGCGCGGACACTCTGAGGGTGCCGTGGATGCCGGCCGGGACTCGTGCGTGGCTGCGCTGTGGCTCGGCGTCGCCGTTCGGGGCAGCCCGAACCCTTGGGCCGTCAGCGCTCCCACCGCCGGCGTCGCGAGCTCCCTTTGCTGGAGGTAACCGCAAATAGTTTCTGTCCACGTCGGCTAAAAGCTGAGGTGGAGGTGGTCTAGCTCGGCCCTACGGGACCTGCCTGGGGTCCCCGCAAGCTCCGGGGTGGAGGTTTTGGCACCTCGTGCTCCTCAAGGGAAAGGTGCAGGTTGAAGGAAGCCCTCGAGACCCTGTCACTGGCCGTGCACGGGGCGGTTGGCTCAGGGGCCGCAGCCGTTGGCTCCCCGTACGGCAGCGGCGTCGGTAAAGCTGTTCCGCGCCGATATTTCAGGGCCCAAAAAGGTCCAAACGGGAGTCTCTCAAACCGCAGGGGTTTGAATGACGAGGAGGGGTGACCGCTCTCCTCTGGGGAGAGCTGCACGGGTGAACCCCTCCTCGATGGCCGTTTTCTGCGCCGAGAGCTCCGCAAGCATGGCTCCGGAAGGATTTGTGGCCGTAGGGAAGCTGGTACTGTCTTTTTTTGTCGTGGACAAGCTGCCATTCCCCAAACGCTGTGGTTCTAATGGCCGTTTCCCCTACGAACTTCTCCACTGAGCCGCTTATTCCACCCTCCCTCGGACGTGGGGACCCTGATGGGACCCGGGGGAGCGTCCTCCCAGCTGCTGGGTGGTCTCCGGAGCGGAGTTAATGGCTTGGTGGCGTTGTCCCAAGAGAAACCCAGGTTATCCGGCCACGCTGGCCAACGGCGTGGGGCAAGTGGCCTCTTGCCTCCTTCGGGGCTGCGGCCTGGCCTTTGCTCTCCGCCGTTACTGCCGATGTGGGCTCCGGCTGCTGCTCCTGCGGGGCACCCGCCGGAGGAACGGTGTCACCGAAAGGGCCGTTCTCATCAGAGAGTGACAGCGTCCCCTTGTTTAACTTCTGCTCGCCCTCTCCCTAGGTGATCGGGAAGCGCGTCCCTCCGGACCAGCTGATGAGCCTCCTGCTCGCCATGTTCGAGGGGCTGGCGGACCCCGATAAGAACTGCTCCCGAGCAGCCACCGTCATGATCAACTCCCTCCTCAAGGAGCGCGGAGCTGTCTTGCAGGAGAAGGTGAGCTGCTGCTTGGCTTTGCCGTGACCTCCGTGGTCCAAACGCAGCTCCAGCCGGGTCTCGCCGCCTCCCTTTTCTTCGCACGGCCATCGCTTGATGGACAGGAAGGACACGGAGGGGGCCGGAGGAGACCCCGGAGATGCCGGGAGGGCTGGAGCCCCTCTGCTGGGAGGACAGGCTGAGAGAGCTGGGGGGGTTCAGCCTGGAGAAGAGAAGGCTCCGCGGAGACCTTCCAGCCCCTTCCAGGCCCTCAAGGGGCTCCGGCAAAGCTGGGGAGGGACTCTGGAGCAGGGAGGGGAGCCCCGGGACGAGGGGGAAGGGTTTTAAACCAAAAGAGGGGAGATTTAGACTGAAAATAAGGCAGAAATTCTCCACGATGAAGCTGGTGAGCCCCTGGCCCAGGTTGCCCCGAGAAGCTGTGGCTGCCCCATCCCTGGAGGGGTTCAAGGCCAGGTTGGCCGGGGCTTTGGGCAACCAGGTCTAGTTGAAGATGTCCCTGCCCAGGGCAGGGGGTGGCACTGGGTGGCCTTTGAAGGTCCCTTCCCACCCAAACCATTCCATGATTCTATGATTTCCCACTTGCAGCCGCTGTTTTACTGGGGGCGATGGGCTTCTCTGGCGCAGGCGGGGGGATGCTCCAGGAGCGTGATGCCCAGGGAGGGATCCATCCCCGAGGGAAGGAGGGAGGCATTTAACCCCCCCCATCTGAAGGGACTCTGGATTAACTCTTGGATTTCTGACCAGGGGAACGCTTGCACCCCCAAAGCTTTCCGGGGGAGCCTGTTGGCTCCTGACCTTCCTCGTTTCCCGGGGGCGCGTGCGTTTGCCTTCGCCTTCTCTCTTCCGTCCCGGCGGCCGGGGAAAGCTGCTGTGCGGTAGGAGGAGGCCGTTGGCGAGGCCGTTCTCCGGTCTGGCTCTCGTTCGGGTTGAGGAGTTCAGAGAAACTCACTTTACCAGAAGGGCTCAGGCTCCCCGCGAAACCGTTGCAAGCTCGGGGGGAGCCCAGGGTTCCTGGCTGGGAAGTCGGTCTGAATGTTTGCAGGGCTTAGAGGTGCTGGACACAGAAGGCTTTTTTTTTTTTTATTTTATTTTTTTTTTTTTTGGTCTAATCCGCTACTTTTAGGGCTGAGCTCCCCCTTTCTCTTGCGGTAATTGGAAACACCAGGTCTCCAGCTACTCCTCGGGCTCTCTTTCGCTCTCCGGCTTCTGCTGCAGCCCCGCTCGCTACCTATTAGCCCTTATCCGAAGCGGGATCGCTCCGGTTTCCATGACTCACCTTTCGGTGGGAGCTGGTCCGGCCCAGATCCTGAAATCCGAACCGATGCTAAGCCCCGGGAGCCCGCGGGGCAGCCCCGAGCGCGGCTGAGGACGGAGCGTTTGGCCGCCCTGCGCTTCGGCTGGGGGAATTTTTTTTGGTTTGGTTGGTTTGGGTTTTTTGGGTTTTTTTTGGTTTTTTGTTTTTTTTTTTTTACGGCTCGCAGCAAGTGCCGAGGCGTCTTCCCGCGTTCGGCTCGGGTTCCTCCTCGGAACTCGCTCGCCGAGCGCCCCTCGCCGCAGCCCTGGGGAGGACGGGGCTGTAGCGCCAGCTCCTTGCCGGAAAGCTGGGGGGAGGCGGAGGGCGTCCTTGCCGGGTCCCCTTGGCCTTGGAAATAACCCCGCAGCCTCATCCGTCTCCTGGTGGGGAAGGATCCCGTGACTTCCCGAGAGTTCTGTGGTCCGGCACGCACCCGGCGAGCAGGGAGACTTCCCCCAACCGGGAAGATGAACCGCCCAGCGTGACGGTCTGCCCACCCGCGTTCTCTTCCGAAGTCCCGTTACCTGCCCGGGCTGCGGTGGAATCATGGAATCACGGAATGGTTTGGGTGGGAAGGGACCTTAAAGGCCACCCAGTGCCACGCCCTGCCCTGGGCAGGGACATCTTCAACTAGCCCAGGTTGCCCAAAGCCCCGGCCAACCTGGCCTTGAACCGCTCCAGGGATGGGGCAGCCACAGCTTCTCGGGGCAACCTGGGCCAGGGGCTCACCGGCTTCATCGTGGAGAATTTCTGCCTTATTTTTAATCTCAATCTCCCCTCTTTTGGTTTAAAACCGTTGGCTCTCATCCCGTGGCTCCCCTCCCTGCTCCAGAGTCCCTCCCCAGCTTTCCCGGAGCCCCTTGAGGGCCTGGAAGGGGCTGGAAGGTCTCCGCGGAGCCTTCTCTTCTCCAGGCTGAACCCCCCCAGCTCTCTCAGCCTGTCCTCCCAGCAGAGGGGCTCCAGCCCTCCCGGCATCTCCGGGGCCTCCTCCGGCCCCCGCTCCGACACCTCCGTGTCCTCCCGATGTCCCCGGGGCTGGAGGCAGCACTGCAGGGGGGTCTCCCCCGAGCGGAGCAGAGGGGCAGAATCCCCCCCTCGCCCCCCTGCCCACGCTGCTGGGGATGCAGCCCAGGCTGCGGGGGGGTTTCTGTGCTGCCAGCGCACGGTGCCGGCTCATGGGCAGCGTTTCCCCCCCGCCCTCCCCCAGCCCCCCCAAGCCCTTCTCTCAGGGCTGCTCTCCATCCCCCCACCCCCAGCCTGGATTTGTGCCTGGGGTTGCCGTGAGCCGGGTGCAGGACCTCGCGCTCGGAGGGGAAGGGACGCGCTTGTCCCCGCTTGCAGGGTGACGCCGAGCCTTCGGGCCCTCAGCGGGATGCCACCCTCTCTTCTTCCCTCAGGTGCCCGACATCATGAGCATCATCCACAGCAAGCTGGAGGAGGTGGACGAGGAGCACATCCGCAAGGCGGCCCAGCAGACGGTTTATATCCTGGCCTCCCAGCACAAGAGCGTGGTGGTCTCCAGCCTGCTGGGCAGCCCCCTGCCCTTCGACAGGTCCTGCCCTGCTCCGGCTGCGGTGGCCCGGCCGCCGGGGCCGGGGAGCAGCTCGCGCCTAAGCCGCGGCTCATCTTTTTGGCTCCTCACGTCACTAATGGCACCCCGTTGGAACATCCTTTGCGCGCGCCCTCCAGGATTCGGCACGGCCGCTTGCTGCCGGCGCTGCCTCGCCCCGGGGGCTTGCCGGCCTTAGAGGCAACTAGCCAAGCCGGCCCCCTCCCCCGGGGAGCTTGAGCGTGGCTGGGACGCTCGGCGTTGCTTTTACGGGGTGGGCCACCCTACCCCGAAGCTGCTGTGATGTTCTCCTCCTCCTCCATGTACCGGGATCGCTGCCGCATTCCCACCGCCGCCGGCTTGCGAAATGCCAAGGGGTGCAAGGCGGGAGCTGATACCGGGGCGGGGGGGAAACCGTGGGGGGGGGTGGGTTTTTTTTTGGGGGGCGCAAAGCGGCTCCGGGGGTTATCCGAGAGCAGGCGCGGGGTGGGGATCGCGTGGCGAAGCCTCCGGCTATGGCGGGGGTCACCCCCGCTCTCCCGCCGGGGCTCGTTGGGTGGTGGGCTCCCGCTCTCTCGTTTGCCGCCCGCCGCCTCTAACGAGGGGGCGAGTTAACGACGGCAGCCGGTGCCAAAGCAGCCCTCCCTTCTTTTTCCCTCCCCCAGCCACACCTGCGCCATGTGGAGGTCCCTGGCCACCGAACCCACCCTCGCCTCCCGCATCCTGGAGCAGCTCCTGGAGAAGGTCAACAGCGACGTCCCCTACAAGGAGAGCAAGTCCTTCCCGCTGCTGGGGAGCGCGGCCGAGCGCGTCGCCACCCCTCTGCCCCTGGCCGTAAGTATCCCCCTCTCTCTCCCCCGCTGCCGGCCCCCCCGGGAAGATGCCGTTCCCCCCACGTTATTTTCGTGGAAATAACGCGTGGCTGCGTAACGCCTCTTCGAGCTCATCCACTGGCGCGTAAAAAGCCGCTCGGGTGTCCGTCCTCGAGGGAGGCCACTTTGCGTTTTATCCCTTCAGGAAAAAAAAAAAAATATATAAAAAGAATATTAAAAAAAAAATAAAATAAACTAAACCCAGCTTGGCGGCTTTCTAAGCAGGAAAGCAGCTGTGAAAATTTCCCCCCCCCCTCCTCCTCCTCCTCTTCCTCTTCCGAAGGACCAAAGGCAGATGGTACGGCATCGGCCGCGCTGAGAGCGAACCCCCCCCTCCGCTCCCCTCCCCTCTCCCTTTTTAACGCCCCCCCCGCCACCACCACCCCCCTTTTCTCTATCGGGCCGTGTAATTACGGCTTTTTAAATTGGCCGGAATAGGGCCCGGCGTGCGCCTCGTCTTCCTGCCCGTAAAACCCGAGCTCTTGGATCTGCTCTCCTTCCCCAGGTACAGACTTCGAACCTCCCCCCGCAAACCCCCCCCCCCAACCCAGGGCTGGAAAACATCCCCCTCCTTCACCCCCCTCCCCGTCCTCCGCCGCCCCGTTTTCCCAAGGAGGTGTTCGAAGAGCGGCCGGAGCTGCGTGTGGGATACGCAGAGGTTACGCCGGGGGGAAGAGGCGACGCTTTCTTCCGCCGGCTGTTGCGGGAAGAAGGCGGGAGGGGGGAAAGAAAAAACCCAAAACCACCACCACCACCCCCCCCCAGCTTTTCGCTGCCTGGCTGGGTTATTTGCTAAGAGATAAGCGGCGTGGGGTGTGGGAGATGCCCTCCTCATCCTCATCTCCCGCGCGTTCCCTCTCTTTCTCTCTCTCTCCTCTCCAGGCCACATGCGCTTTGTATGAGATCATGTCTGCTCCGGAGTCTGGGCCGGCAGTTCTGGGACTTTACCCGCCGTTGTTTGTGACTCTCCTGCTGCGTCTCAGCTGCACCGTGGGTGTTCAGCTCCCGAAAAACCTGCAGAGCAGGGAGAGGAGGAGGAGCAGCAGCAGCAGCGGCGGCGGCGGCGGCGGCAGCGGCAACCACGGCCCCGCTTCCCGCAGCCTCCAGCCCTGCAGGTACGGCCCGGCCCGGGGCGGAGGGAAGGAGGCGCCGACCTGCCACGTGCAATTCATTTTCATTATTTTATTTATTTATTTATTTGTTTATTTATTTATTTATTTATTTATTACTTTTTTTTTTTCTCCCCGATTTGTACAAACACAACGGCGTCCCTAATCCCGCGGGCCCCGGTACGGACGACGGCCCGACCTCTTGGCGCGGTTCGGGCTTTCGGCTTTTCGGCGTGGCTTTGGTTTTTTTGGGGTTTTTTTTGGGTTAAATCGGCCGCCTCCGGCAGCCGCAGGGAAAAAAAATGAGCTTTTTTTTTGCCACAGCGTGCCCCCCCCCCCCCCCCCCCAAAAAAACCAACAACCCAGCGGGCGCGGATGGGCGTTTCTTGGGGACGGGCGAGCGTTTTTTCCGGGGAGGGAGGAGGGCTCCGCTTCCGCGAAGGACGAGGAGGGGAAGCTGGAAAGAGCAAACTTTTTCGGCTTCGTCGCGGCGACGGCCGCAGCGTGTCACGGTCACGCCGAATTGCCCCCCCCACCCCACCCCGCGTTGAGGGAACAGAGCCGGGGGCCACGGCCACGACGTGGCCACGACGTCCCCTGGTCGGAGAGGTGACAGCGCCGAGCCACCGCATCGGGCTTGTCCTCCTTGGGTGCTTTCGGCCCGCGCTGTCCCTCACCGCCGAGGAGGGGACCCGGGAGCCTGGAGGGGGAGGACGTGGGTCCCAAACAGCCGCCCTCCAGCTGCTCTGCCCCCCCCGGCCTGGTTGCAGCGCTGGCCTTGGGATCGTAGAACCGGGGAACGGTTTGGGTTGGAAGGGACCTTAAAGGTCAGCCGGTCCCAACCCCCCCGCCACGGAGAGTCGCCACGGCTGCTAAATAACCCTCTGCCCGAGCCACGCGGCCCCGTTCCAACACCAAAGGGGGTCCAACCGCCTGCGTTGGCCCTGCCCGTCCGTCGTCGTTAGACCGCGAGGACGCCGTGAAAGGGCCTCCGTGGGAGAGTCCAGCGGAGGCTGCGAGGAGGATGAGGGACGGGAGCATCTCTCTTGCTGAGGAAAGGCTGGGAGACCTGGAGAAGAGAAGGCCGAGAGGGAAGGGGACCTCATCCATCCTGATCCGAAGGGCGGGTGGCAAGAGGACGGGGCCAGACTCTTCTCAGCGGTGGCCGGTGACAGGACGAGGGGCAACGGGCAGAAGCCGGAAGACGGAAAATTCCATCGCGACATTACGTTGAGGGTGATGGACCGCTGGAAGAGGCTTGTGGAGTCACCTCCTCTGGAGATCTTCAAAATCCGCCTGGACGCGATCCCGCACAGCCTGCTCTGGGTGGCCCCGCTCTGGGCAAGGGAAGGTGGGGGGGGGACACGCCGCGAAGGCAGAGCCCCCGTTAGACGAGCTGCGGGATTCTCCCAACCCCCGGGGTTTCGGCTGGTCCCCTCGGGACCACCCGTGGCGTGGCAGGGCTGCCAGCTCGGCGAACGCGTCCTCTTGATGTGCGCGGGTCACCGGCATCGCGCGGCCACCGTGCCGCCTTGGTGCCGGTTGGCAGCCCCGCGAGCGCGGCCGCCCTCGTCCCGCAGCAAACGGTCGGGCCGCTGAGCATTTGCTGTAGAAGACTTGAAATTGAGGGGGACGGCGGCGTTAAACCCGCGTCTGAGGCGGCGACGGCAGCGTTCCCCGGGGAAAGGGGGGCTCGGAAGGGCAGGAGCCCTTCCCCGGAGCTGCCTCTCCACCGGCAAAACCTTCCGGGTCGGCCACGGGGAGGAAGCTCTGCCCTGATTTTTCGGTTTTATCCTCCTGTGGGTTTCCAGACTTGGGTTTTTTTTAAAGGCTATTATTAGTCTTAAGGGCTGGGGGGGGGGGGACGTGTGGAAAAAAAAAAAAAAAGCCTGGAGGAGCCCACAAAGACACCGGACAAAGCAGCGGCGAGCTCAGAGGGCTCGAGAATCCCTTTGCCGGTTCGTTTGTCAGATCCCACCGGCGAAGAAAAGCCGTTCCCTTGCCCCCCCGAGTGGAGCGAGGGGAACTGGTGGCTTTTGGGGGGACGGGGATGACACACCGAGCCGTGTCCCCCGTCTGCCGCCGTGCCGGGGCGGGCCCCCTTGTCACCTCGGCAAGGCGAGCCGGAGGGGGACGCGTCTCCAGCAGGGAGATGTAATGAGTGGAAACAGGTTGTTAGGCCGGGCGGCGGGGCTGCCAGCAGAGTAGGGTTTTATTTAGACCACGCGTCGGGATAAAAATTTAACGCACCCCAGGCGTTGGCGCAGCAGGTGGGTTAAGGCCGATGAAGGGGGGGGGTTACCCCGTGGCCGTTCCGGTGCTGGCGGCGTCGCTCCCCTGAGCTTGTGGCGCTTGTCCCCCGTCCCCTCGGGGTGTTTTGAAGCCGGGTTTTGGGATGGTTTCCTGCAGATTCCGCCCCCCCCCCACCACCGCCACAACCGGGAGCGGACGATCATCGCGCTGCTTTTGTGGCTTTGGGCTCCGGCAGCCAGAACTTGTCTGTTCTCGTCAAGCTCTTTTCCCCCTTAACGACTCCCCGGCCGAGAGGCGCGGGCGCATCCCGGCCAGACCCCGTGCCATAACGCGGGGAGCGCTGAAGGAAACTCGAAGCGACTGGTCGCCTCCCCGGGAAGGAGGCGCGGGAGCCAGAAACAACGGCTCTTCCTCCAAAAGCTTCTGGCCTCCTAAACGGCTTCGGGGACGCAAACCAGAAGCTGCTGAATTACGGCCGGGGCCGCTGCTCCGTCCCCGGAGAGGGGCTGGGGCTAGAGGGGAGGCCCGTTGACCTCCCCAGGCTCCTCTCTGGGGGCTCCCTGCGGCAAGAAAGTGGCTGTTGGGTGAACCATCGGGGCGTGGGAGCCCCCAGACCCCCGGGGTGAGAAGAGCCCCCAGACCCCCGGGGTGAGAAGAGCCGGACGGGCGCTAGGAACCAGCAGCTCTTCATAGAGTCACGGAACGGTTTGGGTGGGAAGGGACCGTCAAAGGCCATCACGTCCAACCCCCTGCCCTGGGCAGGGACATCTTCAACTAGCCCAGGTGGCTCCGAGCCCCGTCCAACCTGGCCTTGAACCCCTCCAGGGATGGGGCAGCCACAGCTTCTCCGGGCAACCTGGGCCAGGGGCTCACCACCCTCACAGCAAAGAATTTCTTCCCGATATCCCATCTAAATCTCCCCTCTTTTGGTTTAAAACCCTTCCCCCTCGTCCCGTGGCTCCCCTCCCTGCTCCAGAGTCCCTCCCCAGCTTTCCCGGAGCCCCTTGAGGGCCTGGAAGGGGCTGGAAGGTCTCCGCGGAGCCTTCTCTTCTCCAGGCTGACCCCCCCCAGCTCTCTCAGCCTGTCCTCCCAGCAGAGGGGCTCCAGCCCTCCCAGCATCTCCGGGGCCTCCTCCGGCCCCCGCTCCGACACCTCCGCGTCCTCCCGATGTCCCCGGGGCTGGAGGCAGCACTGCAGGGGGGTCTCCCCCGAGCGGAGCAGAGGGGCAGAATCCCCCCCTCGCCCCCCTGCCCACGCTGCTGGGGATGCAGCCCAGGCTGCGGGGGGGTTTCTGTGCTGCCAGCGCACGGTGCCGGCTCATGGGCAGCGTTTCCCCCCTCCCCAGCCCCCCCAAGCCCTTCCCTCAGGGCTGCTCTCCATCCCCCCACCCCCAGCCGGGGCTGGCACCGGGGGCTGCCCCCACCCCGGGGCAGGACCCTGCCCTTGGCCCGGTTGGAGCCCAGGAGGTTCACAGGGGGCCACCTCTCCAGCCTGTGCCGGGTCCTGCCTGTCCATCGCAGCCGGGAGTCCTGGTGTCGTTCCTTGGTTTTGGGGAGCCGGGAGATGGGCTGCCTCACGCCGGCTCCTGCCAGAAATCTCCGGAGGGACAGGGAACGGCGGCGGCGCGTGGTTCTGCTGCCAGCCCCCGCTCCTGCCCCTGCCCCTGCCCTGGGTGGGCTGGCAGCGCCTCCGCGAAGTCACCGCTGATCCACGGAGGGGGAACAGTCTTCCCAAAAAACCACCGGGCTGTGAAATTCCAGCCCCGTCCCGGGAGCTGGGTACGATATCAAAGTAATTTCCTGGACGCGTTTTGAATTCTAAGTCTTCACGGTATTTAAATGCCAAAGAGAGGTGGTAAAGGCGAATACGATAGCTCGGCAGGAAAGGCAGGCTGGAAGACACGGGCGTTTGTCGGAGAGGAAGGAAGCGTCTATAGGACACTGTGGAAAAAAGCAAACCTTGGGAACGAAGGACTTGAACCATCTGTCCTGTCTCTGGTCGCGCGGGGGCCAACCCCCGCCCCCGCACCTTGCGCCCTCTCCGGGATTTTTAGCTCTTGCGAAGGAGCGGGAGAGCCCGGGAGGCGAGGTCGGAGCGGAGCGGGAATCCCGCGGCCGGCGTGCGGGGGCTTCGCCGGGAACGGTCCCTCCCGAGGAGCCACCCGCGAGCGCCAGGCTGGTGCCGGGGACGTCGCCTGTCGGCCCTTGACCGCGACCCGGGAGCTGGTGGAACGTTCCTTGGCCTTCGCCGGCCGCTCTCATCCGTCGCCGTCTGCCAGGAGGCTTTTTAGTTGCTGTTTTCCTGCGCCGCAAGAAAATAAATCCCGCTGTGGTTTGCTTGGACGGGGTCACAGGTTCACCTGGATGCAGGCTGTGAGGTTCGAGGCTTATGGCGTGCTCTTGCTTTGCGGAAACCGTAGTGGTCCTCAGGATGCTGCAGGAGACGGGTCACCGTCGTGCCAAAGCCGGAGCGCGATTCAGGTTGGGCTTTGGGAGCGGGGGCGGGGGTGGGGGGCGGCTCGCTGCCAGCGAGGGCGAGACCCCCAGGAATGGGCTGGGAGGACTGGAGATGTACCGGATCGTCGCTCCAGGGGGAGACCGGCTCCGTCTTCTGGGGCTGGACTCTGGTAAACGCCCCGTGCAGTGTGCGGTGATGACTTCTGCTCTCGGGAGAGCGAGCGCGCGGGGACGGGCACGCCGTAGGCAGAGGTACGGCCGTGTATCCGTTCAGCGCCGGTGCTGGAGCCCGTGAGGGGCCGTCACGAAAGAAAAGAGCCTGGTTTTTACTCCAGGCTGCTGGGAGGGATGCTCGAGGTCAGAGGCTTGCTCTCTGGAAGGAGCTCTCTACCCCACCTGGAGCCCTGCGTCCAGCTCTGGAGTCCTCAACATGAGGAGGACACGGAGGTGTCGGAGCCGGGGGCCGGAGGAGGCCCCGGAGATGCCGGGAGGGCTGGAGCCCCTCTGCTGGGAGGACAGGCTGAGAGAGCTGGGGGGGTTCAGCCTGGAGAAGAGAAGGCTCCGCGGAGACCTTCCAGCCCCTTCCAGGCCCTCAAGGGGCTCCGGGAAAGCTGGGGAGGGACTCTGGAGCAGGGAGGGGAGCCCCGGGACGAGGGGGAAGGGTTTTAAACCAAAAGAGGGGAGATTGAGATTAAAAATAAGGCAGAAATTCTCCACGATGAAGCTGGTGAGCCCCTGGCCCAGGTTGCCCGGAGAAGCTGTGGCTGCCCCATCCCTGGAGGGGTTCAAGGCCAGGTTGGACGGGGCTTTGGGCAACCTGGGCTGGTGGGAGGTGTCCCTGCCCAGGGCAAGGGGTGGGACTCGGTGGCCTTTAAAGGTCCCTTCCCACCCAAACTATGCTGTGATTCTATGATAAGTGATGTGCAAGTGTCTCCATTTAGAATCGCGGACCAGTTTGGGTGGGAAGAGACCTTTAAAGGCCACGGAGTCCCACCCCTTGCCCCGGGCAGGGACATCTTCAGCTCTCCCAGGTGGCTCCGAGCCCCGTCCAACCTGGCCTTGAACCCCTCCAGGGATGGGGCAGCCACAGCTTCTCCGGGCAACCTGGGCCAGGGGCTCACCGCCCTCGACAGCCAAGAATTTCTTCCTCAGCTCCCATGTGCCCCTCGACTCTTCCAGTTTAAGGCCCTCACCCCTATTGCTACAGACCCTGCTAAAAAGTCTGTCCCCCACGGAGCAATTTTGGGTCCGTCTCGGGCAGAGGAAGAACTTTGCCAGCTTGGAGGGGCCGCCCCGGGCTGCCTCTAGCTGAAAACCGCTTGAAAAACCCCAAACCGGTGAAACCGGGACTCTTACGTATACCGACAGATTGGCGCGGACAGATGGCGGAAGGATACTTCTGCCTGAGGTTTTCTTTAATGAGCAATTAAATTCCTCGTCGTCCCGTCATCCGGGGGGCTGCAGGGACGCTGAAAGGAGACTCTGCCAGGCTGGGCTCTTCGGCCGGCGTTCGCCGTCCTGCTTTTCCCTTTGCTGGCGTTGACGGAGCCAGCTCGGCGGCTCCTCCGGGTGGGTTTTGCGGGACAGACTCGGGGCTTCTGTACCGTTTGCCCCAGGGGTCCAGACCCTCCCCCCAGCCCCCCCGCCGCTAGCCGTTGCCGTGCCGAGAAGAAAAGCAAACCCGCGTTCTTCTACTTGTCTCCTTCCCCGCTCCTTGTGCCTTTGAGGTGCTCGGCTTCGGCCCTTGCGGATGCTCCGCTTGCGTGAACGGGTGCTCCGGGCGCTCGTCCCTGGAGGAATCCCGGCCCCGGCTCCCCGTAGAACAAACGAATTTATTACAAAGCCGCCGAAACCTTCAGATGTGGCGTTGACGGGGTGCGCTCTCCGTGCGTGCGGTGGGCCGGTGTTTGTTTTCCGTGGTTAGTCTCGGCTTTGGGCGCGCGGGAGGCGTGTTTGGATGTCCTTCGTTAAGGCAAGCCGGGCTGCTGGAGGAGACGGTGGCCATGGCAGAGCCCCCAAGGGCTCGGGGAGGGGGCGACGGTCCCTCCAAGCATCGGTCCTTTGTCACCGCAGCTTGGCCCATCCCTGGGAGAATCCCTAGGAGAAGCCAAAAGAGCCGGAACCCGGCTCATAAGCCCAAAGACCTTCGTGTTGAGACGCTCTTCCTACGCGTCGTTTGCTTTGCGCGTGCGGTAACAACATTCCTCTCGCCGGGATCGAAGGCTGAGATTTATCCATGGCTAATATTTGTTTTGTTTTGACAGGATAACGTATGTTTCCCATATGTCGCTCTGTGCTCACAGCAAAATAATCCCTACCTATAAAATACGAACGCAAAAAAAACCCCAACCCCTTCCTTCGAGTAGTTCTGGACTCCTTTACTTTTCGGCCTATTCTCTTGGATCGCTTTAATGGCAAACGTCAGGGTGCAAATGGAAGTAGCGGTGAGTTATGGGCTCGTCTCGCTCCCGCTAAAGCCCTCGCATAACTCATCCCGTCCTCGAACGCCCCAACGCCTCCCGCGTGTCCCGGCGTTCCCGGGGCCAGCAGTTCCCTCCTCTGCCGCGCCGCCCTGCGACCTGCCGGAACCGAACCGAACCCATCCAAACCCGACCGAACCTAAACTAAACCTACTCCTCTTTCCCTTCCCAGCTGTGCCGTGGAGACGCTGAAGGTGATGCTGGTCCGGGGGGGAAGCGAGGAGGTCGCCAGGGCCGTGGGCAGCGCTGGCGGCTGGGAGCTGATGGCGAGCGCCGAGAGGCACCACGATGGCATCGCCGTGCTGGCCGGGTAAGTCGTTGGCGCCGCGGTTCTCCGGTATCTCCTCCGGCTTCGGGGCGAGGCGAGAGCTGCAACGCTGCCGGGAGGTGGGAGAGAAGCCCGGAGCAAGCGGGAAGGGGGGGCGCTGTGAGCCGGGGCTGGGGGGCGGTGGGGGGGGGACGGTGCTGCGGTGCATCAAAGCTCGTTGGAGGATCATAGAATCAGAGAATGGTTTGGGGTGGGAAGGGACCTTCAAAGGCCACCCAGTGCCACCCCCTGCCCTGGGCAGGGACATCTTCAACTAGACCTGGTTGCCCAAAGCCCCGTCCAACCTGGCCTTGAACCCCCCCAGGGATGGGGCAGCCACAGCTTCTCGGGGCAGCCACAGCTTCTCGGGGCAACCTGGGCCAGGGGCTCACCAGCTTCATCATGGAGAATTTCTTCCTGATTTTTAATCTCAATCTCCCCTCTTTTGGTTTAAAACCCTTCCCCCTCGTCCCGGGGCTCCCCTCCCTGCTCCAGAGTCCCTCCCCAGCTTTCCCAGAGCCCCTCGAGGGCCTGGAAGGGGCTGGAAGGTCTCCGCGGAGCCTTCTCTTCTCCAGGCTGAGTAACAGAATCACAGAAGGGTTTGGGTGGGAAGGGACCTTCAAAGGCCACCCAGTGCCACCCCCTTGCCCTGGGCAGGGACACCTCCCACCAGCCCAGGTCGCTCCGAGCCCCGTCCAACCTGGCCTTGAACCCCTCCAGGGATGGGGTAGCCACAACCGTCATGGGACTAGCGGTGGGGCTCTGCCGTGCTGCTCACCAGGGCTGACCAGCTCTGTCCCCAACTGTCCCCAGCTCTGTCCCCAGCTCGCTGGACACAGCCCTGGTGGGAAGCCCCCAGGGGACGCGTTGCGTCCCTGCCAGCGCGGTGGGGCTGGATGGGGCTGGGGGCTGCCGTCGCCTCCGCTGCGACGTCCCCGCCGTCCCACGCCTCCCCGGCCTGTTCCCCCGGCAGCTCTTCAGGCGCGTCGGCCGAACCTTCGCTGCTCTCAGCCGCTTCGCTCTGCTCCCGGCGGGCCTCCTGCCTGCTGCCCCCTGCTACCCGAGGCGTGACGGGCACCAAAAAGTCTCGGGGAGGAAATTTTTTTGACCTCCTGCTGCTGCTGAAATGTCCCTGGGGTTGCTCGGGGCATTGCGGCAGCGTCCAGTCCTTCCCTCACGTCTGGGAGTGTGGGGGGAGGTGACGAGGCCGAGGGACGGCCGCAGCCCGCGGTCCGGTTCGGTGGAGCCTGGTTCAGCCGGGGACTTCGCCGTCGTCCCTCCACCCAGCGCCGTTAATAGCTCTTGGACGGCTGCGGAGGAGACGAGCGGTTTGGGATTTTCCAGTATTCGCAAAAAAATGCTTTCTTGAACCTCCCAAACACTTGAGAGCGTCTCATCCGAAACAAAAACCAGCCCTCCTGGCCGCGGTCAGCCGGAGCTGGCTCCTGCCAGGGTGCCCGACACGCTGGTCCTGCCCTGAGCTTCGTCCCTAAGCGAGGGGGTGGCAGGAGGGGGGACGACGCCGGGCCAGGGCACGTCCTGGATGTCAACGTGCCGGTTCTGCCCGGCAGCGGGACGCGGAGGCGTGGAAGACGGGTGGCTCGGTGGCCCCGCCGCTGCTCACGCACCCTGGGCCGCGCCTGCCCGTCCTGCGGCGCGGGAGGAGGTGGCCCTCGGCAGCGGCCCGTTGTGGCAACCCAACGATGCCCCAAAGCGCGGGGCTCGATTCCAGCACCCCACAGACCCCCGGGCCCAGGGGTTCGCCAGCTTCCCTGAAGCTCCCCCCAGCCCCGGCCCCGTCCCCCACCGCCGGGGGTTCCGGCGGCCGCTTGTAGCCCCCAGCGTGGGTGACACGTGCCAATTCTGTTCGCAGGGCGATGGCACGCCACGCCGGCCCCCGGCTCCCCCTCATCGTGAAGAACCTCATCCCGACCCTGAACAGCGTCTTCGACAGCCAGAGGATCACCACCACCGCCTTCTTCGCCGAGGTGAGCAAGGGGGTGCCCGGCAAAACGGCCGAGCCGTCTTCCGCTCCCCTCCGCTTTTCCTTGGAGAGCAGCCGGGGATGGCGGGCGAAGCCGCCGTCGCCGCCGCCGCCGCCGCGGGCTCTGCCTCCCGAGACCTTCTCTCTCTCTCTCTCTCGGGAGAAGGGGGCTGGCGGCGAAGGGCTGGCGGGAGTCCGGCTCTGAACGCATCGCCGCCGGTGAGCCAGCAAACCGTATACTCCGTCCTGACGTACCACCCGAAGGAATGAAGTGACTCAAGTCCTTTTCCCCTCGCCGGCCGCCCGGCCAGCAGACTGTAACCGTATCCACCCCCCCCCCCCCTCTTCCCAGTACATACCACCTTAAAGCCCTGGGCCACTGGAGGAGGTTTTTGGTTACATAAAGGAGCACCTTCTGCCAACGACGCGGAGCTCTAGCCCCGCTTATAAACCACCTTTTAAATTCTCAGCTGCTTAAGCAGCCTGGGATTAAGGCACTGTTTTTATTTTCTGTTTGGCTTGCTGAGGAATAGTTGCGGGGGGAGGGAAGCTGCCGGGCCCCCAAGCTCTTGGAGCCCTTCCCAGAATCTGCTTTGGGTTTTTCGGAGGCCGGTTGGCTCCTCTGCCTCCTTCCAGGGTTTAAAATAGCAGCTGCTTTTTTTTTTTTTTTTTTTTTTTTTTTGCGGAGCTGGAAAAGGGGAAGGAAGCAAATGCCTGTGTCTCCCTCTCGCAAAACTGATGAGGTGAGAGCTCAGTCCCTTTTCTCTCGCCCGTGCCAGCGACGGAGATGACAGAGGGGAAGCGAGGAGGGGAACGGCCACTTTAGTGGCCGTTCCCCTCCTCGCTTCCCCTCTGTCATCTCGGGATGTCCAACCGTGCTCCTCCGACCTCCGTCGGATCCCCCGGGACGGCTGCCGCAGGGGGCGGCTGGGCCGCCGTCGCTGTTGGTCCGTAGCTACCGGTGTTGGCCCGTGGCTACCGCCCGCCCCGGCTACCCAGCTCCAAGTCTGTGGCTTCACGTGGACCAGGCTCCCCCGGGGCGCTGAGTCTCGTGTCGTGGGGGTCTCTGTCATCCTCGGGGTCCCTCTCCGCGGGTGACGGCGGGCGCAGACCTGGGAGTGGGAGTCGGGGGGGGTGTCCCCCGCCACGGCTGGAGGTTGGGGCTCTCCCCGAGAGGTGCTAAAACCCCAGAGCAGCTCCGTCAGCACCCGGTCACCCACAAACACCCCTTTGGCGCTGGCTTCCTACCGACCCCCAGCAGCGGTTAAACCTCCTTTCCCGGCAGCGGAGCCTGATCCCTGCAAGGGGGGAGAGCCCGGGCTCCTCGGAGAGCATCCCGCTCCCGGACGTGGCTCTCCCAGCGTCGCGGGGGGCTCGGTGGGGTGGGTCAGCGAGAGAGCGGCCCCGCCGTCTCCCTCCAGCCAGGGCTCCTCTGTCGGAGCGTGCCGGCAGCGAGAGGAGCTGCTGCTAAAAGCGCCGGTTCTGCTGCTGCTCAGCTCTCGGGGATGCTCCCGGGGGCTCTGGGTGCCACGGGGGCTCAGGGTGCTCCTGGGGCCATGGAGGCTCTGGGTGCCATGGGGGCTCCACGTACCATGGGGCTCTGGGTGCTGCTCAGGATGCTCCTGGGGCCAGGGGGGCTCTGGGTGCCGTAGAGGCTCTGGGTGCTGTGGGGCTCTGGGTGCTGCTTGGGACACTCCTAGGGCTGCGGAGTCTCTGGGTGCTGAGTGGTCTCTGGGTGCCAAGGGGCCTCTGGGTGCTGTGGGGTCTCTGGGTGCTGCGGCGGCTCTGGGTGCCATGGGGGCTCCATGTACCATGGGGCTCTGGTTGCCTCTTGGGATGCTCCTGGGGCCATGGAGGCTCTGGGTGCCATGGGGGCTCTGGGTGCTGCTCAGGACGCTCCCAAGGCTATGGGGGCTCTGGGTGCTGTATAGGCTCTGGGTGCTGTGGGGCTCTGGGTGCTGTGGGGCTCTGGGTGCTGCTTGGGACGCTCCTGGGGCTGCGGAGTCTCTGGGTGCTGAGGGGTCTCTGGGTGCCGCGGCGGCTCTGGGTGCCACGGGGGCTCCATGTACCGTGGGGCTCTGGGTGCTGCTCAGGCTGCTCCTGGGGCTGCGGAGTCTCTGGGTGCCAAGGGGCCTCTGGGTGCTGTAGAGGCTCTGGGTGCCGAGGGGCCTTCGGATGCCGAGGGGGCTCCAAGTCCTACAGGGGCTCTGGGTGCTGCTCAGGGTGCTCCCGGGGCCATGGGGGCTCTGGGTGCCATGGAGGCTCTGGGTGCCATGGGGGCTCCACGTACTGTGGGGCTCTGGGTGCTGCTGAGGATGCTCCCGAGGCTGCGGAGTCTCTGGGTGCTGAGTGGTCTCTGGGTGCCAAGGGGCCTCTGGGTGCTGTGGGGTCTCTGGGTGCTACGGCGGCTCTGGGTGCCATGGGGGCTCCACGTACCATGGGGCTCTGGTTGCCTCTTGGGATGCTCCTGGGGCCATGGAGGCTCTGGGTGCCACGGGGGCTCTGGGTGCTGCTCAGGACGCTCCCAAGGCTCTGGGGGCTCTGGGTGCTGTGGGGCTCTGGGTGCTGTGGGGCTCTGGGTGCTGCTTGGGACGCTCCTGGGGCTGCGGAGTCTCTGGGTGCTGAGGGGTCTCTGGGTGCTGCGGCGGCTCTGGGTGCCATGGGAGCTCCATGTATCGTAGGGCTCTGGGTGCTGCTCCTGGGGCTGCGGAGTCTCTGGGTGCTGTAGAGGCTCTGGGTGCCGAGGGGCCTTCGGATGCCGAGGGGGCTCCAAGTCCTACAGGGGCTCTGGGTGCTGCTCAGGGTGCTCCCAGGGCCATGGGGGCTCTGGGTGCCATGGAGGCTCTGGGTGCCACGGGAGCTCCACGTACCGTGGGGCTCTGGGTGCTGCTGAGGATGCTCCCGAGGCTGCGGAGTCTCTGGGTGCCGAGGGGTCTCTGGGTGCTGAGTGGTCTCTGGATGCTGAGGGGTCTCTGGGTGCCGCGGCGGCTCTGGGTGCCATGGGGGCTCCACGTACCATGGGGCTCTGGGTGCTGCTCGGGGTGCTCCCGGGGCCATGGGGGCCCTGGGTGCCACGGGGGCTCCATGTACCGTGGAGCTTTGGGTGCTGCTGAGGATGCTCCCGGCACCACGGGGACTCCCTGGGTGCTCTGGGGGCTCCGGGTGCCGCGGGGGCTCCGGCTGCCGCAGAGGCTCCGGGTGTCATGGGGGCTCTGGGTGCCGTGGGGGTTCTGGGTGCCCAGGGGGCTCTGGCTGTCGCAGGGGCTCCGGGTGCCATGGGGGCTCCAGGTGCCCAGGGGGCTCTGGGTGCCATGGGGGCGGCGGGTGCCCCTTCACCGCTCTGGAAGAGCAGCTGGCAGTTGCCACTGGCCACACTCCGCAGGCCCAGGGGACGCGTTGGGGTCCTTCATCCCTGTAAATCCCGACCTCCTCATAGCCCCCCGCATCTCACCCCCGCCCCCGGCCACCTCACGGGGCGGCGGGGGGTGGCGAGGATGTAGCTTTTGTGTAGGTTTTGTGGCTTTCTCCCGGCTGTCGGGGCTCACCCGGGCTTTCCCCTTCTTCCCAGCTTGGGATCTTCGGTTTTCTCGATTTACACGTCAGGAATTATCGCAGGTTCCTCCAATCCAAGCGCCTTTCCCGGGGGTGCGGGGGCTGAGGGCTCCCCCAGCCCTGTCTCCGGCTGGAGAGAGAGGGCCTGAGGGGAGCCGGGGAGCGAGCCGGGTTCTGTTGGGTCTCTTCCCTCGTGTGATAAGATCATCCAAAAGGCAGCCATCGTCTCCCTCCTGGTCCGCGGGGCCCCCGTCCCGTCGACGCTGAGGTTCTCTTCTGCTTTAGCTCCTCAATAGCAACGTGGTGAACGACCTGATCCTGCTGGAGACCATGATGGATAACATGACGGGGAGGCAGAAGGACGCCTGCACGTTGGTGCGGATGCTGGCACTCCGGGGACTCGGCAACATCGCCTCCGGCTCCCCCGAAAAGGTGAGAGGGAACCCCGCGCTGCTCGGCCCGAGAGTCCTGGCCGGGGCTGGGTGGGAGAAGGGAGGACGTAGGCGTCGGGAGATGCTGCTTGTCGAAAGGCAGGAGAATCCGCCACCTCCTCGCCCTGCTGACGGCACCTCCAAAAGGTGGTGTGGCCTCCAGAGGAGGCCCCGGAGATGCTGGGAGGGCTGGAGCCCCTCTGCTGGGAGGACAGGCTGAGAGAGCTGGGGGGGTTCAGCCTGGAGAAGAGAAGGCTCCGCGGAGACCTTCCAGCCCCTTCCAGGCCCTCAAGGGGCTCCGGGAAAGCTGGGGAGGGACTCTGGAGCAGGGAGGGGAGCCACGGGACGAGGGGGAAGGGTTTTAAACCAAAAGAGGGGAGATTTGAGATTAAAAATAAGGCAGAAATTCTCCATGATGAAGCTCGTGAGCCCCTGGCCCAGGTTGCCCCGAGAAGCTGTGGCTGCCCCATCCCTGGAGGGGTTCAAGGCCAGGTTGGCCGGGGCTTTGGGCAACCTGGGCTAGTTGAAGATGTCCCTGCCCAGGGCAGGGGGTGGCACCGAGTGGCCTTTGAGGGTCCCTTCCCACCCAAACCATTCCGTGATTCCATGATCCTCGGTGTCAACGAGGCAAGTCTCCGGCTCGCACAGCCCGGAGCCCCGGCGCAGGGGCTCTGACGGGGCTACACCGGCACGACGGTACTTTTAATAGCTACGTATATTTTATAATCCGCCTCCCAGACCTCGCTGAGGATGCTCCCGATCTGTCAGGGCAGCCCGGAGCGATGCCGGCCCAGCGACGAGTCTGGGAGGACTCCGGGACTCCTGCCGTCCCGGGTGGCTGAGGGACAGCCGTCCGTCTGTCCCTCACGTGCCCCTTCCCAGCCGGGCTCCGCAAGGCGCGCGGGGGCAGTTCGCGAAGCCGAGGGCTGGGGGTGAAGCGATGGCAGACTTCCCGGGGCTTTACGCAAACTGAATTTCCCCCCTTTGCCGTGCGTACGCCGGGCCGTAATTACACCGTGAAATCCTGCGTCGACGGTTCCAGCGGGAGGGCAACCGGTGGCTGCGGTTACCGCGTGCGACGGCTGGCCTGCGCCCAGCACGCTTTGCCGGCGGCGGTCGTAATTGAAGTCACAATTTAAATCCCTTTCTAGCTCTTCCCGGCTGGAAGCGCGGCGTGGGGCAGCGGCCGGCAGCAGGGGCACCCAGGGGACGCGTCCCCGGCCAGCCCCGCTGCCAGGCTGGCCCCCGCGGGGACCGCATTTCTCGGCGCTTCCCTTGCAGGTGAGGAAGCACGGGGCCAAGCTCCTGGCCTCCATGGTCAACGGCATGGATGACAAAGACGACCCCCACAACCTGGTTGCCCTGGAGGCCATGTCCAGCCTCTCCAAGCTCCTGGATCACCTGGAGGAAAGGGACATCCAGTCCATGCTCCTCCACATCGCCATCAGGATCCGACCCTTCTTCGACAGCGTAAGGCCCTGCGCCGGGGAGGCCGAGCTCCCGCTTTCGCCGGAGTCTCTGAACCGGCTCGTTTGGCGAGCCGGAACTTAATTAACGGAGGGGAGGTGCGGGGGGAAGAGCGGGATTTTACTGGGATGCCAAGGGGGCACGTCCCGGGGCTGGGGGCGGGAGGTCGGGCTGCAGGGGGACGCGCGGTGCGGTGGGGAAGGGGAGGTGCCCGTTGGCGTTAGTCCGCTTGGACCTCGACTCCGACGGGCGTTAGCAGGAAGGTCTGGCTGCGGGGCTGGGTTACATGGGTGCCCCGGGGTGGGAAGGGACCTTAACCCCTGCCATGGCCAGGGACACCTCCCGCTAGCCCAAATCCCTCTGTGGGCGTCTGCTCCGAGGGGGGAGTGTGTGTGGGGGGGTCTCGTTGCCTTTCGCACACTCTGTTCATCCCCAAAACCCCTCCGCCGTCGCCGCGGGGATTCTGGATGCTCCTCCTGCTCGGCTCCCGGCTCCCTGGGCTCCGGTCTCCTCCTCTGCTCCTGCACGGAGCTGCCGCGGTCCCACCGGGAGCATCCCGCCGGGATTATCCCTCCCTGCTCCGGCTTTTGGGGGTCGGGGGGGTGTGTGTGTCTCGTCTTCTCCTCTGCTCCCTCTGGCCTGAGCAGAACTGCGGCTCCCTCCCCGGCTGTGGGCGACTTCTGCCCTTTGGAAGAGCCGGAGGGTGCAGGACAGAGACACCCCCCCCGCTGTCCCCGAGCTCGGTCCCCAGCGGCTCCCGGCTGCTCCCTGCCAGCTGGTGGGGACTCGGGGCCGGTGGGAGCAAATGGGGGCGATGGTGGCCGAAATTTGGGATGAAGAAGTGGGGGGAGGCTGTGGTTTTGTGGAGTCGTTAGACGACACCGAGCCGTGCGGGGGGGGGGGGTGACGCGGCTGGGGGGACGGGATGTCACCCGGAGGGACCCGGCCCAGGCTGGAGAGGTGGCCCCGCGTGAACCTCCTGGGCTCCAACCGGGCCAAGTGCAGGGTCCTGCCCCGGGGTGGGGGCAGCCCCCGGTGCCAGAGAGAAGGGCCTGGGGGGGCTTGGGGGAGGGGGGAAACGCTGCCCATGACCCGGCAGCGTGCGCTGGCAGCACAGAAAGTCTCCAGAGAGACCTTGGAGCCCCTTCCAGTCCCTCAAGGGGCTCCGGGAAAGCTGGGGAGGGACTCTGGAGCAGGGAGGGGAGCCCCGGGACGAGGGGGAAGGGTTTTAAACCAAAAAAGGGGAGATTTAGGTTAAAAACAAGGAAGAAATTCTCCACGATGAAGCTGGTGAGCCCCTGGCCCAGGTTGCCCGGAGAAGCTGTGGCTGCCCCATCCCTGGAGGGGTTCAAGGCCAGGTTGGACGGGGCTTTGGGCAACCTGGTCTCGTTGAAGATGTCCCTGCCCAGGGCAGGGGGTGGCACTGGGTGGCCTCTGCAGGTCCCTTCCCACCCCAAACCATTCCGTGATTAGGTGGGAGTGAGCCTGACCCAACACAGCCTGACCTCAGCCCCTGGAGGGGGTTGGGGTGGGGGGGGGTTGATATTTCCTGGTGAAGGATCATCTAAAATGGGTTTCACAAAGAAACCAAGCGGGAAAAAAAAAAAAAAAAAGAGGCGCGTTCCTGCAGCTGGGGGTCTGGGGACAGCCTGGGAAGGCGCCGAGGGTCGGGGACAGCCGGCGGCGTGTCCTCGCTCCTCCGCTGCCCCTCCGGCCCGAGACGCGAGGTGGTGGGTGGTGGGATCGGCCCTTCCAGCGCGTCCCCCGAGGTGGGAGATGCCCCAGGGTAGGTGGGATCCCTCTGAGCCCTCCGCGTCCCCTCTGCCCGCAGGAGCAGCCGGACCTCCGCCGGTCCTCCATCGTCCTCTTCGGCAACCTCACCAAGTTCAGCCAAGGCAACTGCGAAGTCTTCTTCGAGCAGATCCTCAACGGGCTGGTGACGCTGCTGCTGCACCTCCAGGACCCGAAGCCGGAGGTGGTCAAAGTGAGTGCCCCGCCGTCCGTGCTGCCTCCTCGGCCTCGGCCTGGGGGTCCCGCGCGGCGCTGAGCTCCCCGGCCTCCCCCTGTCTCTGCCCCCAGGCCTGCAAGTTCGCTCTGCGCATGTGTGGCCCCAACATGGGCTGCGATGGCCTCTGCGACATGTTCCTCAACCACCTGCGGGAGGACAGGAGCCTGCACTACGGGGAGTTCATGAACAACGTCTGCAAACACCTGGTGAGGGGCTACCGGAGCCGGCAACGCCGGTGCTGGTGCTGCCCGTGGGGCTCGCGGCAGCCCGGTGGGATTTGTGTGGGGACGGTTGGTCCGGAAGGTCCTTTGGGTGATAGAATCATGGAACGGTTTGGGCGGGAAGGGACCTTAAAGGCCACTGAGTCCCACCCCCGGCCGTAGGCAGGGACATCTTCAACTAGACCTGGTTGCCCAAAGCCCCGTCCAACCTGGCCTTGAACCCCTCCAGGGCTGGGGCAGCCACAGCTTCTCCGGGCAACCTGGGCCAGGGGCTCACCAGCTTCATCATGGAGAATTTCTGCCTTATTTTTAATCTCAATCTCCCCTCTTTTGGTTTAAAACTGTCCCCCCTCATCCCGTGGCTCCCCTCTCTGCTCCAGAGTCCCTCCCCAGCTTTCCCGGAGCCCCTCGAGGGACTGGAAGGGACTGGAAGGTCTCCCCGGAGCCTTCTCTTCTCCAGGCTGAACCCCCCCAGCTCTCTCAGCCTGTCCTCCCAGCAGAGGGGCTCCAGCCCTCCCGGCATCTCCGGGGCCTCCTCCGGCCCCCGCTCCGACACCTCCGTGTCTCTCCTGTGCTGAGGGCTCCAGAGCCCAACGCAGGGTCCGTCCCCTGCGCCCATACAGGGCAAGTCCCCCCACCACCCCCCAACCCCAGGTGGGTTCCTGGGGTGAACACCTCAGGAGCTCCCCAAGGAGTTCCCCAAGGAGCTCCGGGCTTCCAGGAGGTGGTGCCAGCGCCGCAGGCAGCCTGTCCCATCTCCTGCGTGACTTCCTCGGCGGCTCGCTCTCTCTCCTAGATGCAGAGCTACCCAGAGATGCTGAACCGCCTGATCTTGACCAACCTCTTCTACTTCAAGAGCAACTGGGTGGACATCCGAGCAGCGGCGCCCATGTTCATCGGTAAGCCGGCCCCTGCTCCCTCCCCGGCTCCTCCGCCTTCGCGTGGGGTCTTCTCTCCAGAAGGGCGGGTGGCCTTGTCGTCCTGGGTGTGCTTTTTGGTCGCCCCTCTGCCGGGATGGCGCTGGGACGGGCAGGGCCGCCGGCAACGCCAGGTCATCTGGCGGCTCCGTGTCCTGCAGGACACCCCCCTGCGCCTCGCTGCGCCCGGACCTGGGGACGGACACAGGCGCGACGTCCCCAGGTGGTGCCAGCACCCCGGGAACGTCTCTCCGGCCGCTTGCCGCTAACGCTGGCTGGGTGCGGGACGTCTGCGGTGCAGCCTGGGCCGGTGGAAGGTGGCCCTGCCCAGGGCAGGGGGGTCGGACTCCATGATCTTCGAGGTCCCTTCCCACCCAAACCAGTCTTTGGTTCTGGGCTTTAGGACAAGTCGCCGGAGCTGCTGGCGGCAGAAACGCTGGCGGGCGTCACCCTGGGGCGCACGTCGGGGCGTTGGGCGTCCAACAGCCGTTGGTGGTCCTCGCCCGCGCGGCTGTTGCGGGGTCGGTGCAGGGACAAGTGACCTGGCGGAGGGACGAGTGCCCCCGGTGCCGCGCCACCGTTCCCCGTCTCCTCGGTTGCGGGGCTCCTGGGCGGGTTCCAGACCGAGAATTCCTGACTCCGGAATTTTCTTCCTCAGGCTTCCTCGTGCTGCACGTGGACGAAGACCAGTGCCAACAAGTGGACCTGGACCAGCTCATTTCGGGTGAGCGCCGGTGGCCGTCGCCGCTGGGGAAGGCGGGGGGGGACTCGCCTCTTGCCCCGTGGGATGGGGCTCCCCCGGCGCTGCCGTGCCCGAGGCTCCTGTTGGGGACAACCTCCCCCGGGGGTGGCTTTAGGCCATCGCGGGGGGACGAGGCCGCGACGGGATGAGGCTGCGACGACGGGATCCCGCTCCCTCCCGGCGCAGCCGGTGCGGCGAGATCCATCCTTGCCCTAAGGCAGCTGCTGGGGTGAGAGAAGCCGGGGCTGGGGGTGGCAGGGGAGGGGGACGGGACACAGGGAATGTCCCCAACCTCCTGGCCTGCCCGGGAAGCCAGAGCTGTGGCCAGGACGAGCCCGGTCGCCGCGGGCAGCTGACAGGGGGGAAGCCAAGGTGCCGCGAGGGCAACGAGCCCATCGGCGGCGTGGGGATGCTGCCGCGGCCGGAGCTCTCCCGGGAGCGGGGCTCTGCCGGTGGGTGCCAAGAGGACACCCCCCACCCCCACCCCCCACCTCCCTGAGCCCCGCGGCCGGGCTGCACCGAAACCACGTCGTGGGGGGCCGCGGGGGCATTTGCGGTGGCTCAGCGTAGAGCAGGAGGGGACTCGCAGGGCCGGTTCGTAACGCGTTCGCCGTTAAAAGGCAGAGTTAAAGGCTCGTTACGAAGGGGCTAATAAAAAGTCGGCTTGAAGCTGGTGGCATTTTGGAGCGGGGTTAAGTAATTTTCCTGGATTTCAGGGATTTTTTCCCTGTCACCGGTGACCTCATAGTATAGAGTAATGCATGGAAACTTTTGGGTTGTTCCAAGGGAGCTTAAAAAACACTAAAAAAGGAAAAACTATCTTTCCGTTGGCTCCCTGAGCCCTTCCAGAAGAAAAGAGGCCTGTCTGTTTGAAACAAGTGAAAGATAATCCGCCCGCGTGTGAGTAATCGCTGGAGCGAGCAGGCCGGGATTGGGTTGCGCGAGCTTCCCGTGTTGAGTGGCTCGGGGATCCGGGGGGTTCCGGGGGTGGGGGGGGGAAGACAACGACGACAGGGTTTTACGACGTCGCAGCCTTCCCCAGGACACCCCGACGAGGCACCCGGGGATGCTGCGCGCGGGGGGATAGAAATCAGGGGATCCGGGCTCGCCGCGGGAGCCGGGATGGCGGCGGTGGGGAGGGGGGGGGAGGCGAGGGCTCTCCTGCGCCGGGTAAACAAGCTACTGGAAAAATATTAGGATATTTTTTTTTACTGCTAGGAAAAACTACCTGGATTGTTTTCTTACTCCCGGGAGCCGTTCCAGGCATTAGGAAATCGCGCTGATAGGGGAGGCTTGGCCCGGCCGGCGTCTGCGCGGCCCCGCCGGGGTGGGGGGGGGCCTCCGCTCCCCCCCCCCCCCCCCCCCAACACCTTCTTGACCCCGGACCCCCACGCTGGGGCCCTTTCCCTCCCCGACCCCCAGCTTCAGCCCCGGTGCCCCAGGGACCCCTCGGTCCCAGCCCCCCCGCAGCCGCGGTGGCGTCGTGGCATCGATGCCGTGGCGGGGTGGGGGGGTCCGGGGTTTGGGGGGGGGGGGGGGGGAGCAAAAAGGGGCGAGGGCTGTTCTCCCCTGGGTGTTTGATGGGGCTGGAGCAATGGGGGGGGTGTGTGTGTTGGGGGGGCGCTGGCGGAGGGGCCCGGCGTCCCTGGAGCGGAGTTTCTCCTTCTTTATGGGACGGAGAGAAGCCAGGACGCGGCTCAGCCACGGGCACGGTCCCAGCCTGGGACAAGGAGGACGGGGGGGTGGGGGGGTGCGGGTGGCCACCCCCCACCCGCCCCCCCGCCAACACGTCTGTGCTTTGCTCCTTCCAGCTCTGAACCTGCTGCTGAAGGACCCCGTCCCCTCCGTCCGTGTGAAGGTGGCGGAGACGCTGGGCCGCCTCGTCAGGATCCTGTGAGCCCCGGGACAAGCCCGGCTCCACCGCAGCAATAGTCGGGTCCGTTCCCCGGCCACGAGGAGCCCCGCGGCCACGGCCACGTCTTCCTGCATCCAGCATTCCCCCCTACCGCCACCACCACCGCCGCCGCGGCGGCACCATCGTCTTCCTCGGCTCGCGGGAGCCTGCCCAGCATCTCCGCCATCCCTCCCATCCAGCGCCGGCTCGGCCCGGCCGTGGCACGCCGGGGGCCACGGTGGGCACAGGGTCCCTCTCGGCGGGCTGCCGCGCGGGGGCCCGGTTGGCTTATGGGGTGAAGGTCCCGGGCAAGGGGCCTCGGTGGCCCGGAGCCGCGAGCAGGCAACACCCCCGGGCTCTCCGTCCGCATGGATCCCGCTCAGCGGGGAGCAGGACGCAGCCTGAGCTCCCCCCCTCCATGCCCCTCGTCCCACTCTGCTGCTCCCCGATGGTGAAGGTGGCGGGGGGGGGGTCCTGTCCGTCCCCCCCCTCCCCCCGGCTCCGGGGCCCTACTCGGTGAATGTGCCCGTCCTCTCGACACACGTGTACATAAACGTATTTTTAAATAAAGCTCTTTGCTCCACACGACTTGTGGTGGGGTGAAAGCTGCGGGGGGGGGAGGGGGGGGGAAGCAGAGCCCCCGGTTTGAGCCGGGTCACAGCGGGGGGAGGGAGCAGCAGGGTGGAAACTGCCCCCCCCGCCCCCGGCTGCGATGGGATCCCCTTCGGAGGAAGGTGCCGGGTCTCTTCTGCCCACCTTGCCGAAGGGGAAGCCCAGCTCCGGCCCCGGCTCTACCCGTGGGGGTCACGGAGTCATGGAATGGTTTGGGTGGGAAGGGACCCTCAAAGGCCACTCGGTGCCACCCCCTGCCCTGGGCAGGGACATCTTCAACTAGCCCAGGTTGCCCAAAGCCCCGTCCAACCTGGCCTTGAACCCCTCCAGGGATGGGGCAGCCACAGCTTCTCGGGGCAACCTGGGCCAGGGGCTCACCAGCTTCATCGTGGAGAATTTCTGCCTTATTTTTAATCTCAATCTCCCCTCTTTGGGTTTAAAACCCTTCCCCCTCGTCCCGGGGCTCCCCTCCCTGCTCCAGAGTCCCTCCCCAGCTTTCCCGGAGCCCCTTGAGGGACTGGAAGGAAGGTCTCCCCCGACTCCGAGGTGGTATAGGGCAGCTGGGGCCGGACTGGTGCCTCTGTGGGTGTTTCCTGCGCAAGCAGAGGCAGCCGAGGGAGGGGTGGGGGGGTGGCAGCGGCCCCACAGCATCCCCTGGCACCATCCTCCCGGCAGTGCCCCTCCTCAGCACTCAGCAGTGACACCTGGACCTTGCGTCCAGCGGGGCTCGGGTGTCAGTAGGGTTCAGAGTGAACAAGAAGAGCCACTGTTCGAGGCAGGAGCGATCCGTGCCCGGCACTGGCGGGGGGGGGGGGGGTGTTGGGGGGCGGTGGAGAGGCCGTGGGGGGGGTCTGTGGCAGGAGGCGTCCCGCGAGCTCTTGGCCCTGGCACGGTGCAGCCGGTGCCCGTGGGCTCCATCGCTCCCTCAACTGCCTCTGCACCGTGGGGGGCCGGGGGGGGGGGGACAGGCGGCTGCTGGGCCATTCCCATGGGACAGCCCCAGGAGGGGCAGGGAATCGGGCTACAGCAGGGTTGGGGCCATGCCAGACCCCCCCCCCCTGCCCCCAGCCTCAGGGGACAAGTGGGGGACACCCCATCTCCCTCCACCCCCCCCCCCGCCCCCCCTCCTTCGACTCGTGAAGCGGAAGCCCTGGGTGGGCTCTTCGCCAGCCCTGGCCCATGGCCCCACTCCGGGACAAGCCCAGGCGAGGCGGGTCCCTGCAGCGGGGGGTTCCCGTGGGGTGCTGTGTCCCGGCGCCCCCCCAGCCACGTGGGTGCGTGGCTCAGGGAAGCTCCCGGCCGGATCCCTCCAGGGAAGGGCCAGTTCCCGTGGCCGCTGTGGCCCACGGCCGGCGCCGAGCTTGTGCGTGGGGTGCCGAGGGCAGCACGTGGGGCTCCTCCGCGGGGGCCGTGGCCAGGGGTGACCCCAGGGACTATGTGGGGGGGGTGGGGTAGGGGGGTGGGTGATGCCCGGGGGGTTAGAGGGGTGCTGGGGGTGGGGGCCGAATGCATTTTGGGCACGGCTGGGGCTGGCCGCTCGCCGTGTCCCTGCACCGGGGGCGCATGGGGCCAGCTGTGGGGCAGCGGCTGTTGGGGTTCCCCTTGGCGGGTGCGTGTCCCCAACCCGGGTGCGTGTCCCCAGCCCAGGGCTGGGACCTGCTGCAGCCCAGGAGCCACCGTGTCCCCGGGGCTGGCGCGTGGTGGGGGCAGCCTGGCGGGGTGAGGGGGGAGCCTTCCGTCCCCCCCAGCCTGGGGCACTCCGGCGAGGGAGGGCTGGCGACGCGCAGCCCAGCTCCAGCTGGGCAGGACGCAGCCGCCGTGGTGGGGGGCGGCTTCCCCACGGGGACGGGACAAGACGATGCCAATGTCACCGTGCGGGAGCAGCTCTCGCGGCCGGGGCCGTGGTGAGCTCCGGGGCCAACACCGAAAAGCTGCGGGCAAGAAGGGCAGCCGTGGGGCACCGCGCTGGGCCCGGGGAGGCAGCGGCACCGCGTGGGTTTTGGCACAGGGCGGGGGGGGATCCGCGCGTCCCCACAGCCCCCGTCCAGCCCGGGCCGAGCCGACAACGCAGGACAAAGCGGCGCAGGATTGTACCCAAAAGAGTTTAATGAGCAAGGCCCCAGGAGTCCGTGTGCGGGAGCGACGGTCCCGGCAGGGCACGGTGGTGCCGGCGCTGCCCCGTCGCCCGCAGGGCGTTGGCGTCGGCGTCGGGCTCCGGGGCGGGGGGGGCCGCGCTGGAGCTGGGGGGCAGCTACGCGTAGAGGCGGACGGTGCCGTCGGCGCCGGAGGAGAAGACCCAGGGTTGGGTGGGGTGGAAGAGGACGTCGAGGACGCCCAGGTCCAAGGTTATCGCGTGGCCCTTCAGCACCTTCACGGGCACCAGCAGCGGGTTCTGCAGGAGGTCGCTGCGGTGGGAGAGACGGGTCAGCGCGGGGCTTCGGCTCCCGCCACGGGGTACCCCCAGAGTCACCCCCCAAGTGTTGCAACCCCCCCCCGCCACTGCCACCACCACCCAAGGCGCAGGCGGCACCGCAGCCCCTCCAGGGCTCTGCCGGGGGGGGAGAGGGGACCCGACACCCAACATCCCCCCGCTACCTACTTGTAGACCATGCCGTGGCAAACGATGACGGTCCCGTCGTCGGAGCCCGAGGCGAAGAGCGGGTAGTGCTTGTGGAAGGCCACGCTGCGCAGCGCTTTCTTGTGGTGCCTGCGAAGACGGTTGGCGGAGGGGGGGGCCGCGTCAGGGCAAGGTTGTGGGCGGGGGGGACACGACGGACGGGACGCTTTGCCCTCGTCCCAACCCTTGGGGACAAGGCGCCTGGCTCCGCGCACGGCCGCCGAACTCGGCCGCGAATGGCCGTGCGTATGGGAGGGGAGGGGACCATCCTGCCGCCAGGTCCCGGGAGAGGGAAAAGCTCCGGGAAGAGGCCCCGTGGGGTTTTTTTGGGGGGGGAGGAAGGGCGGGGGGGGGGGCTGTGGGCAGGTTAATGGGGGCTGACCGTGGCCCCGGGGCTCACCGCAGCAGCTGGTAGGGCCTGGTGGAGAGGTCCAGGTCGAACCAGGCCAGTTTGCTGTCGTAGCTGCCGCAGATGATGTTGTCGCCTGGGAGAGGGAAGAAGGTTATTAACGGGGTCGCCAGCGAACCCACGGCGTCCTGCCTGCACCCAGAGCCCTGCCTGCACCCAGAGTCCTGCCTGCACCGAGCCCTGCCTGCACCCAGAGCCCTGCCAGCACCCAGAGCCCTGCCAGCACCCAGAGTCCTGCCTGCACCAAGTCCAGCTGCACCCAGAGCCCTGCCTGCACCGAGCCCTGCCTGCACCGAGTCCTGCCTGCACTGAGTCCTGCCTGCACCCAGAGCCCTGCCTGCACCCAGAGCCCTGCCAGCACCGAGCGCTGCCTGCACCCAGAGTCCTGCCTGCACCCAGAGTCCTGCCTGCACCCAGAGCCCTGCCAGCACCCAGAGCCCTGCCTGCACCCAGAGCCCTGCCTGCACCAAGCCCTGCCTGCACCCAGAGCCCTGCCTGCACCCAGAGTCCTGCCTGCACCGAGCCCTGCCTGCACCCAGAGTCCTGCCTGCACCCAAAGTCCTGCCTGCACCGAGTCCTGCCTGCACCAAGCCCTGCCTGCACCCAGAGCCCTGCCTGCACCGAGCCCTGCCTGCACCCAGAGCCCTGCCTGCACCCAGAGCCCTGCCAGCACCGAGCGCTGCCTGCACCCAGAGTCCTGCCTGCACCGAGCCCTGCCTGCACCCAGAGCCCTGCCTGCACCAAGCCCTGCCTGCACCCAGAGCCCTGCCTGCACCCAGAGTCCTGCCTGCACCGAGCCCTGCCTGCACCCAGAGTCCTGCCTGCACCCAGAGGCCTGCCTGCACCCAGAGTCCTGCCTGCACCCAGAGCCCTGCCTGCACCGAGCCCTGCCTGCACCCAGAGTCCTGCCAGCACCCAGAGCCCTGCCTGCATCGAGTCCTGCCTGCACCGAGCGCTGCCTGCACCCAGAGTCCTGCCTGCACCCAGAGCCCTGCCTGCACCCAGAGCCCTGCCTGCACCGAGCGCTGCCTGCACCCAGAGTCCTGCCTGCACCAAGTCCTGCCTGCACCGAGCGCTGCCTGCACCCAGAGCCCTGCCAGCACCCAGAGCCCTGCCTGCACCGAGCGCTGCCTGCACCCAGAGCCCTGCCTGCACCCAGAGTCCTGCCTGCACCCAGTCCTGCCTGCACTGAGCCCTGCCTGCACCCAGAGCCCTGCCTGCACCCAGAGTCCTGCCTGCACCGAGCCCTGCCTGCACCCAGAGCCCTGCCTGCACCCAGAGTCCTGCCTGCACCCAGAGCCCTGCCAGCACCCAGAGCCCTGCCTGCACCCAGAGCCCTGCCTGCACCGAGTCCTGCCAGCACCCAGAGTCCTGCCTGCACCCAGAGCCCTGCCAGCACCCAGAGCCCTGCCTGCACCCAGAGCCATGCCTGCACCAAGCCCTGCCTGCACCCAGAGCCCTGCCTGCACCCAGAGTCCTGCCTGCACCGAGCCCTGCCTGCACCCAGAGTCCTGCCTGCACCCAAAGTCCTGCCTGCACCGAGGCCTGCCTGCACCAAGCCCTGCCTGCACCCAGAGCCCTGCCTGCACCGAGCCCTGCCTGCACCCAGAGTCCTGCCAGCACCCAGAGCCCTGCCTGCATCGAGTCCTGCCTGCACCGAGCGCTGCCTGCACCCAGAGTCCTGCCTGCACCCAGAGCCCTGCCTGCACCCAGAGCCCTGCCAGCACCGAGCGCTGCCTGCACCCAGAGTCCTGCCTGCACCAAGTCCTGCCTGCACCGAGCGCTGCCTGCACCCAGAGCCCTGCCAGCACCCAGAGCCCTGCCTGCACCCAGAGGCCTGCCTGCACCGAGCGCTGCCTGCACCCAGAGCCCTGCCTGCACCCAGAGTCCTGCCTGCACCCAGTCCTGCCTGCACCGAGCCCTGCCTGCACCCAGAGCCCTGCCTGCACCCAGAGTCCTGCCTGCACCGAGCCCTGCCTGCACCCAGAGCCCTGCCTGCACCCAGAGTCCTGCCTGCACCCAGAGCCCTGCCAGCACCCAGAGCCCTGCCTGCACCCAGAGTCCTGCCTGCACCGAGTCCTGCCAGCACCCAGAGTCCTGCCAGCACCCAGAGCCCTGCCTGCACCCAGAGCCCTGCCTGCACCGAGCCCTGCCTGCACCCAGAGGCCTGCCTGCACCGAGCGCTGCCTGCACCCAGAGCCCTGCCTGCACCCAGAGTCCTGCCTGCACCCAGAGTCCTGCCTGCACCCAGAGCCCTGCCAGCACCCAGAGCCCTGCCTGCACCCAGAGCCCTGCCTGCACCGAGTCCTGCCAGCACCCAGAGTCCTGCCTGCACCCAGAGCCCTGCCAGCACCCAGAGCCCTGCCTGCACCCAGAGCCCTGCCTGCACCAAGCCCTGCCTGCACCCAGAGCCCTGCCTGCACCCAGAGTCCTGCCTGCACCGAGCCCTGCCTGCACCCAGAGTCCTGCCTGCACCCAAAGTCCTGCCTGCACCGAGGCCTGCCTGCACCAAGCCCTGCCTGCACCCAGAGCCCTGCCTGCACCGAGCCCTGCCTGCACCCAGAGTCCTGCCAGCACCCAGAGCCCTGCCTGCATCGAGTCCTGCCTGCACCGAGCGCTGCCTGCACCCAGAGTCCTGCCTGCACCCAGAGCCCTGCCTGCACCCAGAGCCCTGCCAGCACCGAGCGCTGCCTGCACCCAGAGTCCTGCCTGCACCAAGTCCTGCCTGCACCGAGCGCTGCCTGCACCCAGAGCCCTGCCAGCACCCAGAGCCCTGCCTGCACCCAGAGGCCTGCCTGCACCGAGCGCTGCCTGCACCCAGAGCCCTGCCTGCACCCAGAGTCCTGCCTGCACCCAGTCCTGCCTGCACTGAGCCCTGCCTGCACCCAGAGCCCTGCCTGCACCCAGAGCCCTGCCTGCACCCAGAGTCCTGCCTGCACCGAGCCCTGCCTGCACCCAGAGCCCTGCCTGCACCCAGAGTCCTGCCTGCACCCAGAGCCCTGCCAGCACCCAGAGCCCTGCCTGCACCCAGAGTCCTGCCTGCACCGAGTCCTGCCAGCACCCAGAGTCCTGCCAGCACCCAGAGCCCTGCCTGCACCCAGAGCCCTGCCTGCACCGAGCCCTGCCTGCACCCAGAGGCCTGCCTGCACCGAGCGCTGCCTGCACCCAGAGCCCTGCCTGCACCCAGAGTCCTGCCTGCACCGAGCCCTGCCTGCACCCAGAGCCCTGCCTGCACCCAGAGTCCTGCCTGCACCCAGAGCCCTGCCAGCACCCAGAGCCCTGCCTGCACCCAGAGTCCTGCCTGCACCAAGCCCTGCCTGCACCCAGACCCCTGCCTGCACCCAGAGCCCTGCCTGCACCCAGAGTCCTGCCTGCACCGAGTCCTGCCAGCACCCAGAGTCCTGCCAGCACCCAGAGCCCTGCCTGCACCCAGAGCCCTGCCAGCACCCAGAGCCCTGCCTGCACCGAGCCCTGCCTGCACCGAGCCCTGCCTGAACGAGTCCTGCCTGCACCAAGTCCTGCCTGCACCGAGCGCTGCCTGCACCCAGAGTCCTGCCAGCACCCAGAGCCCTGCCTGCACCCAGAGTCCTGCCAGCACCCAGAGCCCTGCCTGCACCCAGAGCCCTGCCAGCACCCAGAGTCCTGCCTGCACCGAGCCCTGCCTGCACCGAGCCCTGCCTGAACGAGTCCTGCCTGCACCCAGAGCCCTGCCTGCACCGAGCCCTGCCTGCACCCAGAGTCCTACCTGCACCGAGCCCTGCCTGCACCCAGAGCCCTGCCTGCACCCAGAGCCCTGCCTGCACCGAGCCCTGCCTGCACCCAGAGTCCTGCCTGCACCGAGCCCCGCCTGCACCCAGAGTCCTGCCTGCACCCAGAGCCCTGCCTGCACCGAGTCCTGCCTGCACCCAGAGCCCTGCCTGCACCCAGAGTCCTGCCTGCACCGAGCCCTGCCTGCACCCAGAGCCCTGCCAGCACCCAGAGCCCTGCCTGCACCAAGTCCAGCTGCACCCAGAGCCCTGCCTGCACCGAGCCCTGCCTGCACCGAGTCCTGCCTGCACTGAGTCCTGCCTGCACCCAGAGCCCTGCCTGCACCCAGAGCCCTGCCAGCACCGAGCGCTGCCTGCACCCAGAGTCCTGCCTGCACCCAGAGTCCTGCCTGCACCCAGAGCCCTGCCAGCACCCAGAGCCCTGCCTGCACCCAGAGCCCTGCCTGCACCAAGCCCTGCCTGCACCCAGAGCCCTGCCTGCACCCAGAGTCCTGCCTGCACCGAGCCCTGCCTGCACCCAGAGTCCTGCCTGCACCCAAAGTCCTGCCTGCACCGAGTCCTGCCTGCACCAAGCCCTGCCTGCACCCAGAGCCCTGCCTGCACCGAGCCCTGCCTGCACCCAGAGCCCTGCCTGCACCCAGAGCCCTGCCAGCACCGAGCGCTGCCTGCACCCAGAGTCCTGCCTGCACCGAGCCCTGCCTGCACCCAGAGCCCTGCCTGCACCAAGCCCTGCCTGCACCCAGAGCCCTGCCTGCACCCAGAGTCCTGCCTGCACCGAGCCCTGCCTGCACCCAGAGTCCTGCCTGCACCCAGAGGCCTGCCTGCACCCAGAGTCCTGCCTGCACCCAGAGCCCTGCCTGCACCGAGCCCTGCCTGCACCCAGAGTCCTGCCAGCACCCAGAGCCCTGCCTGCATCGAGTCCTGCCTGCACCGAGCGCTGCCTGCACCCAGAGTCCTGCCTGCACCCAGAGCCCTGCCTGCACCCAGAGCCCTGCCTGCACCGAGCGCTGCCTGCACCCAGAGTCCTGCCTGCACCAAGTCCTGCCTGCACCGAGCGCTGCCTGCACCCAGAGCCCTGCCAGCACCCAGAGCCCTGCCTGCACCGAGCGCTGCCTGCACCCAGAGCCCTGCCTGCACCCAGAGTCCTGCCTGCACCCAGTCCTGCCTGCACTGAGCCCTGCCTGCACCCAGAGCCCTGCCTGCACCCAGAGTCCTGCCTGCACCGAGCCCTGCCTGCACCCAGAGCCCTGCCTGCACCCAGAGTCCTGCCTGCACCCAGAGCCCTGCCAGCACCCAGAGCCCTGCCTGCACCCAGAGCCCTGCCTGCACCGAGTCCTGCCAGCACCCAGAGTCCTGCCTGCACCCAGAGCCCTGCCAGCACCCAGAGCCCTGCCTGCACCCAGAGCCATGCCTGCACCAAGCCCTGCCTGCACCCAGAGCCCTGCCTGCACCCAGAGTCCTGCCTGCACCGAGCCCTGCCTGCACCCAGAGTCCTGCCTGCACCCAAAGTCCTGCCTGCACCGAGGCCTGCCTGCACCAAGCCCTGCCTGCACCCAGAGCCCTGCCTGCACCGAGCCCTGCCTGCACCCAGAGTCCTGCCAGCACCCAGAGCCCTGCCTGCATCGAGTCCTGCCTGCACCGAGCGCTGCCTGCACCCAGAGTCCTGCCTGCACCCAGAGCCCTGCCTGCACCCAGAGCCCTGCCAGCACCGAGCGCTGCCTGCACCCAGAGTCCTGCCTGCACCAAGTCCTGCCTGCACCGAGCGCTGCCTGCACCCAGAGCCCTGCCAGCACCCAGAGCCCTGCCTGCACCCAGAGGCCTGCCTGCACCGAGCGCTGCCTGCACCCAGAGCCCTGCCTGCACCCAGAGTCCTGCCTGCACCCAGTCCTGCCTGCACCGAGCCCTGCCTGCACCCAGAGCCCTGCCTGCACCCAGAGTCCTGCCTGCACCGAGCCCTGCCTGCACCCAGAGCCCTGCCTGCACCCAGAGTCCTGCCTGCACCCAGAGCCCTGCCAGCACCCAGAGCCCTGCCTGCACCCAGAGTCCTGCCTGCACCGAGTCCTGCCAGCACCCAGAGTCCTGCCAGCACCCAGAGCCCTGCCTGCACCCAGAGCCCTGCCTGCACCGAGCCCTGCCTGCACCCAGAGGCCTGCCTGCACCGAGCGCTGCCTGCACCCAGAGCCCTGCCTGCACCCAGAGTCCTGCCTGCACCCAGAGTCCTGCCTGCACCCAGAGCCCTGCCAGCACCCAGAGCCCTGCCTGCACCCAGAGCCCTGCCTGCACCGAGTCCTGCCAGCACCCAGAGTCCTGCCTGCACCCAGAGCCCTGCCAGCACCCAGAGCCCTGCCTGCACCCAGAGCCCTGCCTGCACCAAGCCCTGCCTGCACCCAGAGCCCTGCCTGCACCCAGAGTCCTGCCTGCACCGAGCCCTGCCTGCACCCAGAGTCCTGCCTGCACCCAAAGTCCTGCCTGCACCGAGGCCTGCCTGCACCAAGCCCTGCCTGCACCCAGAGCCCTGCCTGCACCGAGCCCTGCCTGCACCCAGAGTCCTGCCAGCACCCAGAGCCCTGCCTGCATCGAGTCCTGCCTGCACCGAGCGCTGCCTGCACCCAGAGTCCTGCCTGCACCCAGAGCCCTGCCTGCACCCAGAGCCCTGCCAGCACCGAGCGCTGCCTGCACCCAGAGTCCTGCCTGCACCAAGTCCTGCCTGCACCGAGCGCTGCCTGCACCCAGAGCCCTGCCAGCACCCAGAGCCCTGCCTGCACCCAGAGGCCTGCCTGCACCGAGCGCTGCCTGCACCCAGAGCCCTGCCTGCACCCAGAGTCCTGCCTGCACCCAGTCCTGCCTGCACTGAGCCCTGCCTGCACCCAGAGCCCTGCCTGCACCCAGAGCCCTGCCTGCACCCAGAGTCCTGCCTGCACCGAGCCCTGCCTGCACCCAGAGCCCTGCCTGCACCCAGAGTCCTGCCTGCACCCAGAGCCCTGCCAGCACCCAGAGCCCTGCCTGCACCCAGAGTCCTGCCTGCACCGAGTCCTGCCAGCACCCAGAGTCCTGCCAGCACCCAGAGCCCTGCCTGCACCCAGAGCCCTGCCTGCACCGAGCCCTGCCTGCACCCAGAGGCCTGCCTGCACCGAGCGCTGCCTGCACCCAGAGCCCTGCCTGCACCCAGAGTCCTGCCTGCACCGAGCCCTGCCTGCACCCAGAGCCCTGCCTGCACCCAGAGTCCTGCCTGCACCCAGAGCCCTGCCAGCACCCAGAGCCCTGCCTGCACCCAGAGTCCTGCCTGCACCAAGCCCTGCCTGCACCCAGACCCCTGCCTGCACCCAGAGCCCTGCCTGCACCCAGAGTCCTGCCTGCACCGAGTCCTGCCAGCACCCAGAGTCCTGCCAGCACCCAGAGCCCTGCCTGCACCCAGAGCCCTGCCAGCACCCAGAGCCCTGCCTGCACCGATCCCTGCAGGCCGCTCCGTACCGGCTCACAAGACCCGGCGGCTCCTCGGGGAGCACAGAGGCCGCGTACCTCCAGGGTGGATGGCCATGCTGGACACCCACTTGCAGTTGGTCATCAGCTTCTTGGTGAGCTCCTGCTTGAGGAGGTTGTAGACACGGACGTAGCGCTGGGTGGCCACGAAGAAGTAGGGCCGGATGGGGTGGAAGAGCACGCACTGCACCAGCCCCTTGCTCTTGCGGAAGGGGTTCTGGCTCCAGCGCTTGCTGGTCTGGTGAATCAGCACCTGCATGTTGCTGTTGTCGGACACGACGCTGGCGAAGTAGTCGCCTTTGCCGTGCCAGGTCACCTGCTTCACGGCCTGCGGAGAGCGGGGAAGCGGCGGGGGGACAGCCAGCCGTCAGAGCCATCAGCCTCCCCGGGACGTCACCCACCGCCCCAGGGGGGACGCCCCACCGGCTCCCCGTGGGGGTGTCCCCGGTCCCCACCTTGCTGTGCTGGACCACCAGCCGGACGCCTTTGCTGTGTTCCTCCACGGTGGCCGTCGCCCACTGCACGGGCTGGACCCGCTCCTCCTCCGGCGCCACGTAGGACTCCAGCAGCTGGTCGGTGGCCCCGTAGAGCAGCTTGTCCCCAAGGCAGGGGTTCACCAGCAGCACCGACTGCTCCCTGAAGCACAGGACGAGCGCTCGGGTCAGGGCACCACCAAGGAAACCCTTCTGCAAGCCCTGCACCCCCACGCGATGGCCCCGCATGGGGCCAGGGCCATGGGGAGGGATGTGTGGGATGCCACGAGTCCCCCTTCCGTGAGCCGGCAAAAAGAGGGAGAACACGGGGGAGCTCTGTCATCGCCCAGGTGACCCAGGGAGGATGGTGGGGACCGACTGGTTCCTCCAGAGCAGGAGGAATGAAGGACGAGGGCCGCCACAAGGAGAATGAGGGCCACCAAACGAAGCGAGGGGCAGGGTCACAGCGAGCAGAGGTGGCTTTGCGCACCACAGCGTGGCCATCCTCGCTGCCGGGGGCGCCACGGGTTTACAGGTGCTCCTTGGGGAGGCCGGACGGGCTTTGGGAGAGGAAATCCAGCTCGCGGAGCTGCCGGCTGGAGGACGGAGAGGGCCACGTCGGGAAAACTCACACGCAGACGGCCACCAGGCAGATGGTGGGGTTGGGGTTCCAGGCCACGCTCTTCACCACGCCGCCCACGGGCAGGGTCTTCATGCAGCGAGCCGTGCAGACCTCCCAGAACCGCACCGTGCAGTCATCCGAGCCTGCGGGACGGGGGCAAGGTGAGGCAGGGCCGGGGGACAGGGACGCTGCGCCGGGGGCCGCCACGGCTCGGCTCAGCAGCACGGGGCTCCAGGTCACGTCCCCAAGCCGGAGGGGAGAGCAGCCCCGTGGCCCCGTCCCTGCTCAGAGCCTCTGGGGACGAGCGCCGGGAGCAGCGAGAGGGACGCAGCCCGCGATTCCCCAACAGCTTCTCCGCGCGACACCAGCTCCAGCACCACGAAGGCGAGACGTGACCGGGGACCGCTGCCCAGAGAACAGGCCCCCACCCCGCTCCCTCCAGCGCCGCGTCCCTGCTCCCGTTCCCCGGCTGCCGGCGCAGCTGCCGTGCTGGCAGCGGGCCCGGTTCGGCTCTCGGCACGGCACGGCACGGCACGGCACAGCGCTCTCGAGCCACGAGATGCCAGCAGGCAGCTCCCCGGGGCAGGCTTTTCCGCGGGCAGGCACGGCGGGAGCAGGTAGCCGGTGGCGCGCGCGCACACGCGCGCGTGTGTGTCCCCCCGTAGGTCCGGGTTATTTTTAACGCCTGATCTCAGCCACTTTCCCAGCCCGGGGCCAGGAATTCCACGTTGTGCAACCGACCGACACCGCGGCCACCGGGAGCTGGCAGCCTGGAAACTCCAGCGCTATAAAAAGCACATGTGCCTTTGTGGGCTGTTAAACTGCCATCTGCTCTCCATCTCCAGCCTCCGGCCGGCCGCGCGGGGCTCCGCGTTTACTCCTCCAGCCTCACTTTCTCCACTGCGGAGCGGGAGGGATGCAGGCTCCTTGGGTGGGGTCCCGAGAGCGGCTGGAAAAACCCACGGAGCCTTCTGGAGGCAACGCGCCTTCCCGCAGGAAGGCGTCGGGGGGCGGAGGCGAGGGGGGACACATACACACACACACACACGCCGCAGGGACTCCCAGGGATGCTCCCAGCCTCCGGCCAAGGCTTCCCCAACAGCCGCGCGCTGCCGGAGGGGGCTGGCAGGCTCCTCGGCACCCGGCAGCACGCGGGAGCCCCGGCTCTCACACGGGCCCAGCTGCCCCAAGCCCCACACCGGCGTGGGGTGACATCGGGACCGGCTCCAGCGTCGGGGCCAGGCCGGCAGTGCCCAGGGTGTCCGGGATGCCCAGGCCGGCAGGGCGAGGAGGGGGGTGGATTCTGCCCCTCTGCTCCGCTCGGGGGAGACCCCCCTGCAGTGCTGCCTCCAGCCCCGGGGACATCGGGAGGACACGGAGGTGTCGGAGCGGGGGCCGGAGGAGGCCCCAGAGATGCCGGGAGGGCTGGAGCCCCTCTGCTGGGAGGACAGGCTGAGAGAGCTGGGGGGGTTCAGCCTGGAGAAGAGAAGGCTCCGCGGAGACCTTCCAGCCCCTTCCAGCCCCTCAAGGGGCTCCGGGAAAGCTGGGAAGGGACTCTGGAGCAGGGAGGGGAGCCACGGGATGAGAACCGACGGTTTTAAACCAAAAGAGGGGAGATTGAGATTAAAAATAAGGCAGAAATTCTCCACGATGAAGCTGGTGAGCCCCTGGCCCAGGCTGCCCCGAGAAGCTGTGGCTGCCCCATCCCTGGAGGGGTTCAAGGCCAGGTTGGACGGGGCTTTGGGCAACCAGGTCTGGTTGAAGATGTCCCTGCTCAGGGCAGGGGGTGGCACTGGGTGGCCTTTGACGGTCCCTTCCCACCCAAACCATTTGGTGATTTGACGATTCCATGTCTGGGGAGCGAATCCTTACCTGACACCAGCCACTGCCCGCTGGGAGAGACGCTGAGACAACGCACCAGGCTGGTGTGACCACGATAGACCTGGGGAGGGAGACGGGAGGTGGGCGAGGGCCCCACGCAGCCCAGGGGCTCCTCTGTGGGGACCTCCCCCCACCTCCCCGGGGACAGGAGAGGGGACCTGGGGTCATTTGTGCCTAGAGGAAAGCAGAGGAAAGCGGACCCCACTGGGTGACCAGACCTGGAGCCCGGCTCTTTTCCTGGGGCAGGTCCCTGGCTCTGCCCATCCGCAATGGAGCTGATCCCAGTCCTGGATCAGGCAGGACCCTGCTGCTGCCTGGCTCTGCCCGACACGGGTGGGCTTCAGGGCAAGTCCTCTCCCTCCGGGGCGAGCAGGCTGTGCCCAGAACAGCCGGTACGGGTGCGTGGGGACACCAGGTCTCACCAGGATCTGCTTGGACACCCCCCCCGCCCCGGCTCCGCGCATCCACTCACCAGGGCCTGGGTGGTGGGGAAGGGCTGTAGGTCCCGCGGCTTCGGCAGCTTGGGGATCAGGTCCTCGGGGTCCACGTTGACCTGTGAAAAGCAGGCGGTGAGACACAGCCAGGGTGTACCTCGTCCCTCCGTCGTCATCCCGCCCCAGCAGCGGTGCTGGTGTCCTCCGTGCCCCGGGGCAGGCTCCGGCTGGAAAGCCCAGGCTCGGGGCTCTGAGCTGGGACGGGGGGGGGCGGAATCACAGGACAGCGTTTGTGTAGGCATGGGCATGGCCCCCTTCCAGCTCAGGAGCTCTGCGGCGCTGCGGGACTGGCGTTGGGGGCAGGTGAGGGGCGAGAGCATGGGTTTAGGAAAGGCAGGTCCTGCCTGGCGAACCCGATCTCCTTCTATGACAAGATGACCCGATTATTGGATGAGGGAAAGGCTGTGGACATCGTCTATCTAGACTTTCGAAAAGCATTTGACACTGTCCCCCATAGAATTCTCATGGAAAAACTGGCGGCTCATGGCCTGGATGAGCATACGATCTGCTGGATCAAGCACTGGCTGGACGGTCCCAAAGAGTGGTGGTCAACGGAGTTAACTCCAGCTGGTGGCCGGTCACAAGTGGTGTCCCTCAGGGCTCAGTGTTGGGACCATTTCTATTTAACGTCTTTACTGACGACCTCGATAAGGACATAGAGCGTGTCATCAGCAAGTTTGCAGATGACGTGAAGCTCAGCGGGAGCGTTGATCTGCATGAGGACGGGGAGGCTCTACAGAGAGACTTGGATAGATTGGACCGATGGGCCAACGCCAACGGTACGAGCTTCAACAAGGCCAAGTGCCGGGTCCTGCACTTGGGCCACAACAACCCCATGGCCGTACAGGCCTGGGGCAGTGTGGCTGGAGAGCTGCCCGGCGGAACAGGACCTGGGGGTTCTAATTGACACGCGGCCGAACATGAGCCAGCAGTGTGCCCAGGTGGCCAAGAGGGCCAATGCCATCCTGGCTTGTATTAGAAATGGTGTGACCAGCAGAAGCAGGGAGGCGATTGTCCCCCTGTACTCAGCACTGGTGAGGCCACCCCTTGAGTCTTGTGTCCAGTTCTGGGCACCTCAACACGAGAGAGATCTCGAGGTGCTGGAGCGAGGGCAGAGGAGGGCAACGAAGGTGGTGAAGGGCCTGGAGAATAAATCTGATGAGGAGCGATGGAAGGAGCTGGGACTGTTTAGTGTGAGGAAGAGGAGGCTGAGGGGAGACCTCATCGCTCTCTACAGCTACTTGAAAGGCCGTTGTAGAGAGGTTGGGGCTGGTCTCTTCTCACGGGTCACCAGCGATAGAACACGAGGGAGTGGGTTCAAGCTGCAGCCAGGGAGGTTCAGGCTGGACATGAGGAAGAAATTCTTCCCAGACAGAGTGGTCGGACACGGGAATGGGCTGCCCGGGGAGGTGGTGGAGTCGCCATCCCTGAAGGTGTTTAAGAGCCGTTTCCACGTGGTGGGGGGGGATGTGGCGCAGGGGAGAACTCTGGAGAGTGGGGCTGATGGTTGGACTCGATGATCCCAAGGGCCTTTTCCGACCCAAACGATCCTATGATTCTAAGAGCCCTTTAGTGCCCTCGAGCACCACCGTCCCCTGACCAGCCGGGTGGCATCGGGCCATACACAGGAGCGAGCAGAGGCCGGTGTGAAAACGTCCCCGGGCGGCCCGGGGTTGGGGGGGTTGTTGGGGGGGTAGGAGAAGCCCTCACCCGCATTTTCCTCTGGCGGGGGCAGAGGTAGAGGTCCAGGCAGCGCTCGAAGCGCTCGTGGATGAAGCGGGAGTAGGCGGGCACCGCTCGCAGGCACCGGTACTGCTGGGGCACGAAGTTCAGCTTCCTCTCGGCCGGCTCCTGCTGCTCCCAGGCCAGTTTCTGCGGGACGGAGGGGACGCGGGTTCAGCGGGGCCGGCAGGAGCCCTGGGTGGCGAGGTGCCTTTTCCACCCCAGCCCCGGGGGCCGAACGTGCCTCCGGGCGCAGCGTGCCGGCACGAACCCCGCGCCAGGACACCCCGCAGCATGCTCAGCCTGGAGGCTGCGCCTCGCCGTCGCAGGGACGCCCCGCTCCCCCTTCTCTATTTTTTTATCCGGTGGGGGGGGCGCTGAGGAACCTTCGCTTTCACTTCCCTGGTGAGGTCTCGACCCAGCTCGCCACGACGTGGTCTCTAGGGTGCCCCCACCGCCCTCCTCAGCACAGCACAGACCCCCCCCCTCGGGTCCTGGCACCTACTGAGCTCCCCCCCACCCCCCCCCAACCCCGCGCCGTGTGCCCAGCGCTTTCCCCTCTGGCTCCTGGCCACCCACGGCCCCCCCTTTACCTCCTCCTCGCTGAGCAGGTACTCGGGGGGGGGGTTGTAGGACTCCTCGTGCCCAGGCAGCTTCATCTTGGGGGCCGGGACGTGCATCTTGTGGCGGCCCAGGATGGAGTTGGGATCCTCGTGGGCCCAGAGGTCGTAGTAGGTAGGCGTGTCGTCCTTGGGCTTGCGGGGCTTGATCCAGCCCATCTTGATGGCGTGGACTAGCTTGGAGACCTGCGGGGCAAGGAGAGGTCAAGGCCAGGAGCCGTCAGGACTCCGCAGGCTCAGGGAGGAGGTGTGGGACGCGAGGATGGAAATGGAAACCGCCGAGAAGAGCTCTGCAGCCCTGGGAGCCCACGGGGGCTGCCCGGGACCGGACTTGACGGGGGTTTACACGTGGACGTGAACTGCGGCAGCAGGACCAGCCATTGGGGGGTGGGTGGCCCACGGTGGGGACAGGAGGGCAGCCGGAGCCACCAGCCTTCAGCGCTGCGGTCTGCGTGGGGGCTCCGGAGGCAGGCGGAGCTCGGCTTCGCGTTCCCCGAGGTGCCGTCGGGACCTCTCACCTTCTCCTTCTCAATGAGGGAGGGGATGAAGCTCCGCTTGTCCGCCGGGCGATTCGTCACCGGGTGGATCATGACCTCGTGGGTGAAGAAGTCAACGGCCGGCTGGGGAGACACAGACCCGGGTGGCAACGGCTGCTGGGCTGGCCCTGCCCGTCCTGGGGCAAGCCAGAGCTCGGAGGAAGCGCGGAGGCTGTGGCGTCACCCTACCTCGTAGGGATCGAAGTGGACATCCCCAAACTGCCCTCTCTGGAGCCGATGCACCAGGTCCACCTGCTCGTCTGTCAGCTTTATGTCTGCACCCGTCATCTTGTCCTGGACCGTTCGCCTGCAGGAGGGTACCGAGGGGGAGAGGGTTAGGGCTGGACTGCAGCGTCCGTCCCCAACGGTGGCACGAGCTACCATGAAGCCCTGGGCTACCAAAGCCGCACGCCAGGAGTCACAGTGGGAGATCTCGAGGTCTCCAGCCCGTACTCTCCAGCCCTGGGCGGTCTCGGGGCGTCCCAGTGGCGGGCGTCCACGTGGCGAACACGTCACACCATGCACCGCCAGGGCCTTCCCCGCTGCGCTCACCAGTAGTCGGGGTTCTCCATCTTCTCCAGGAACATGTCCAGCTCGTCCTTGTTCCGGATGGGCTTGTAGATCTTCTTGCCGTCCAGGTTGTAGCCGACGTGGGGGAAATCCTGGTACCACTCCATGGGGATGTTGCCCACCGTGTTGCGAATGTCCTGGAGGGGAGGGAAGCGTTGTGAGGGGAGGGCAGGGGACACCGGTTCACGCAGATGGACCCTGTTGCCCCCCAACCCCGACCATTTGCAGACACCGAAAAACATTAAGGGTTGCCAGGTGGATGCTCTGCCTGTGGCTCGTAGCCAGGATGCCCCAAAACCACCCAGCGGGAGCGAAGCAAACCCCGTCTGCGAGCTCGGGATGCCCACTGCCACGCGGCACGGGGCGGCACGGGGCTGGAGAGGGGTGCACCGGGATGGGGGAGGCTGGGAGGGCCCCGGAGATGCCGGGAGGGCTGGAGCCCCTCTGCTGGGAGGACAGGCTGAGAGAGCTGGGGGGGTTCAGCCTGGAGAAGAGAAGGCTCCGCGGAGACCTTCCAGCCCCTTCCAGGCCCTCAAGGGGCTCCGGGAAAGCTGGGGAGGGACTCTGGAGCAGGGAGGGGAGCCACGGGATGAGAACCGACGGTTTTAAACCAAAAGAGGGGAGATTGAGATTAAAAATAAGGCAGAAATTCTCCACGATGAAGCTGGTGAGCCCCTGGCCCAGGTTGCCCAGAGAGGCTGTGGCTGCCCCATCCCTGGGGGGGTTCAAGGCCAGGTTGGACGGGGCTTTGGGCAACCTGGGCTAGTTGAAGATGTCCCTGCCCAGGGCAGGGGGTGGCACTGGATGATCTTTAAGATCCCTTCCAGCCCAAACTGGTCTGTGATTCTGTGATCGAACCCCAAAGCCGCAGAGGGCTGAGGAGGCGGGGGGGGGTCCGACCCCCAACCCCAGTGCCCTGCGCGACCGTGGGCAGCCCCGGGCGAGCTGCGCTTCGTTAGGGGACACGCATCCCCTTCCTCCGTGCTCGGGGCCGAGGACGCCAGCGTCAAGGTCAGCAGCGCCCGGGCTCGTTACGGCAGCGGGAAGGGTTTAAAACCCTTTTAACGGCTTGAGGAAGGGGAACGCGGAGCCTGGCTCGGGCTGCCGGGGGCTGCGGGCGGTCAGCAGCGCCGGGGCCGAGCACATTCCTGCCTCCGTCCCGCAGACAGGAGCGCGCCTCACATTTTCCGATCGCCCGCTGCCAGCCCTAGCTCCCCCCGCGCGGCCACGCACGCGCCGGCACACGCCGCCGCCGATCTTGGCTGCCCGCACCGGGACCAGCCACCCGCACCCGTGGCTTCGTCCCTCCGCTCGGCTCCGCGGCCACCGGGATCCTCACGTGGCTACGGGTCCCACGGCTCTGGGGCAGCCCCTGGCATCAGGTTGCGCTGATGGAGGGGGCCAGTTGGGCACGTTTGGGAGATGCCGCTTGGGCTCCGTGTCTCCTGTCCCCGATGCTGGCAGGGAGGGACGGCCGCCCCGGTCCCCATCAGCAGCTCGCAAGGGGACACGCTGCGGAGATGAGCTGCCGTGGTCCACGGCGTGCCGAAGGCTGGGGGAGACGGAGGAGATGCTGGAGCTGCTCTGATTCCCTACATGAGAGGCTGGGGGCAGGAACCAGCCCTGGGCGGGGGGGGGGGGGCTCCGGACCCCCACCAGCACCTGCCGTCCCAGCGCAGGGCTCGGAGGGGAGCGGCAAAGACAAAGAAGCCCCCAAAAGCTCCGCCGGAGCCCACCACCGAGCCCGAGGGCAGAGAGGGAAGAGGATGGGGAGGTTTCACTCTGCACCCCCCCGGACAGGAGCGAGGGGCTGGTGGGGCCGGGTGGGATTTGGGGGGGTGGCGAGGCCCCTCCGTCCTCCCCCAGCTGCCCTCGCGTTGCAAAACGCTGAGATCCCCGTCCCCAGTTACAGCCACGGAGGGGCGAAGGTGTGAAGGCGACCTGTGGCCCGGACACCCCGCAGTCAGGGGTCACCTTCGCCCCCCCCCCCCCAACCCCCGGCACCATCTGGTCCCCATAAACACTTGCAAACAACACGGAGCCTCCCACGGAAAGGCGCCAGGAGCCCCGGGAAGGCAGAGCCGGCGGGAGCCCCCGGGGCCACGCCGGACCCATCCATCACTCTCCGAGCAGAGGTCAGCGCAGCCCACCCCCCCGCCCCCAACATACACCTCCAGGGGAACAGGGAAGGAATTTTCCCCCTCGGCATCCCGGTCCCAGGATGCTGTCGCTGCCCTTGGCTGGATACTCTGTGCTGCTGGGGCACGGGCCGAGACCCCCCCGGGGGCTTCCAGGACCAGCTGGGACCGACCCGGGAGACCAGCTAAGGCTCACGCAGACGGACGGACAGTGGGATGTCGGCTCTGGAAACCTCATCCCATGGCCAGCAGTGGGAATGTCGTTATCCAGGAGGCCTCCGGGAGCCCAGCGCAGGCTGCTCCGCAGCCGGCTCTCCCCGGGATGCCCCAGCACGGCCCCAGGAGATGCCCCCGAGATGCCCGCATTTCTCCCGGCCGCCGGAGAGACACCTACGTGGTGGTGCCGTAGGAGCCCGCGGCCGCCGCGTGTGCCGGGGCTGGAGGTGCCGCCCCGCCTGGGAAGGAGAGTTGTGCAAAGAGCAATGGGGCAGCGGCCGCCGGCTCCTCGTGGGGCTGCCGGGCAAAGGCAGGAGTCCCTCGCTCCATCCGACCGGTGGCTCCCAACGGTGACGGGGCTGAGTGACGGCCGACACTCGGTGCGGGTCCCCGTTGTCGGCGTGACACCGCCGGTGCCGGGCAGCACGAGCAGGGGTGCTACGGCTGCACCCCGCCGTGTTCCCAGCAGAGGTGCTGGCACCGCCGCACGGCTCGCTCCACGGCGGGGGTCCCCGCCGGCAGCGGCGAGGCCGGGGACGCAAGGCCCCGGCAGGGCAGGAGGCGAGCAGTGTCACATCCGTCACCGAGGCTGGGGTGAAGCAGGGGAGGGGACGCCGCAGTCCTGCCCTCCCAGCGACGCCGGAGCCGCTCTGCTTCTCCTCCGGGGCCGCAGCCAGGCTGGGCAGAGCGCGAGAGGGCACGGCTGCTGGGGAGGACGGCACGGGGACAGGGATGCCAACCGTTTCTCTGGGCTCTGGGGCCGAGGGACCGGGAGCAGCTTTGCTTTCTCTGCCCTTTCTCCCCGTGCCACGCTCGCTTCGCCCTGACGAACGCGCGCCACCGCTCCTCTCGCACGGGGGACGACTCGAGCCGGGCCGTCCCTCCAGCCGTGGCAGGGCAGAGCAGGGCTCGCTGCAGCCTTCGGCCGTAGAGACACGGTCGGCGCGGTGACAAGTTAAGTATTTTTAACAGCCCAGGCTCGCCGCGCAGGCAGCGCTGCCTCGCCTGGAGCCTGGAAGCCCAGACTGGGCGTCTCTTCCCGAAGGCCGGCTCAGCTCCGCCAGGAGCTGCGGACTTTGACGCAGGAATCCCTGGGCGAAACTCTTGCCAGGAGCACGGGCGGGATCCCAGCAGGCCTGGAATGTTTTCCCTTCAAACGCGAGCCCTGGGGGTCCCGTGCTGGCCAAGCGGGAACCACGCTGCCCCAGCCCGCACCCCACAGCGGGAGGTGCTCCGTGCGGTGCCGGCCAGGATGGGCTCAGCGCCGACGGGACGCCCCACGCGCACGTCCCCTCCCCGGTGGTTACGTGCCCAGCACAGACACCCCAGTGACCACCTGGGGGACACTGGGAGGCCCCGACCGGGTGTCCCCGGCTCTGGCTGCTCTGGGGCAGGGAGCAAACCCCAAGGCACTGACGGTGCCATAGGTCAGGACCGGGGTCTCAGCCCCGACAGAATCCCGTAAGGACATACACGCCTGGGGCCACCGGAGGAGGATGGCTGGGTCATGGATCCCCCACGGGGCTCATCGGCTACAGTGGATCCGTGTCCTCCCCCAGATCCATCCCCAGCACTGGGATCCACGTCCTCCTCAAGATCAATCCCAGCACTGGGATCCATGTCCTCCCCCAGATCCATCCCCAGCACTGGGATCCACGTCCTCCTCGAGATCAATCCCAGCACTGGGATCCACATGCTCCCCCAGATCCATTCCCAGTACTGGGATCCATGTCCTCCCCACATCTGTCCCCAGCACCGGGATCCACGTCCTCCCCGAGATCAATCCCACCACTGGGATCCACATTCCCCCCAGATCCATCCCCAGCGCTGGGATCCACGTCCTCCCCGAGATCAGTCCCACCACTGGGATCCACATTCCCCCCAGATCCATCCCCAGCACTGGGATCCACATCCTCCTCGAGATCAATCCCAGCACTGGGATCCACCTTCCCCCCCAGATCCATCCCCAGCACTGGGATCCACGTCCTCCCTGAGATCAATCCCAACACTGGGATCCACATCCTCCCCACATCTGCCCCCAGCACTGGGATCCACGTCCTCCCCGAGATCAATCCCAGCACTGGGATCCACATTCCCCCCCTTATCCATCCCCAGCACTGGGATCCATGTCCTCCCCGAGATCAATCCCAGCACTGGGATCCACATTCCCTCCCTCATCCATCCCCAGCACTGGGATCCATGTCCTCCCCGAGATCAATCCCACCACTGGGATCCACGTTCCCCCCCAGATCCATCCCCAGCACTGGGATCCACGTCCTCCCCGAGATCAATCCCAGCACTGGGATCCACATTCCCCCCCTTATCCATCCCCAGCACTGGGATCCACATCCTCCTCGAGATCAATCCCACCACTGGGATCCACATTCCCCCCAGATCCATCCCCAGCACTGGGATCCACGTCCTCCCCGAGATCAATCCCAGCACTGGGATCCACATTCCCCCCAGATCCATCCCCAGCACTGGGATCCACGTCCTCCCTGAGATCAATCCCAACACTGGGATCCACATCCTCCCCACATCTGCCCCCAGCACTGGGATCCACGTCCTCCCTGAGATCAATCCCAGCCCTGGGATCCACGTTCCCCCGCCAGATCCATCCCCAGCAGTGGGATCCCATTCCCCCCCAGATCCATCCCCAGCACTGGGAGCCACGTCCTCCCCCAGAACCATCCCAGCAGCGTGATCCACGTCCTCCTCCAACCCCATCCCCAGCCCTGGGATCCAGGTCCCTCCCCAGCCCTGCATCAGGGAGGAAGGAGCAAATTCCTCCCAGACGGAGGTTTCTCCGCGGTGCCGAAGCAGCGCAGTAGCCTCGGCCCGTCCCTCCCCTCCGCTCGCCTCCCACCCACCCACCCGCTCGGCCGGCGGCGTGGCTGCCTCCCGTGTCGTTAACACGTCGCCTCCGGCCAGCCCCGTCCTCCCGGCGAGCGCGGGGGAGTCTGGAGCCCCGGAGCGAGGGACTGCCGTCACTCAGCCTCACGTCTGGAAGTTGTTCTTGGATGGGCCCTGGGCATTCCTAGACGCACATTCCTGGCAGCTGGAGAGCCTCGTAGGAAAGATTCTTCTCTCTTGAAAATATCCGGTCCACGTGGAGGAGAAAGGGGACGGGGCAAGCTCAGCTCTCCCACCCACCATCCCGGAGACCACGGCGGCGTGCCCGGGGGCCGGTGGGGCGCTGGGCATCCCTGGACCACGGCAGGAGGACATCTCGTGTGTCCCGTCCTCCCCCCCCCGCCCCCGGCGAGGTGACCACAGGCCAGACTCCGGCAGTGCCAGAGAAGGCTCTGCACCCCCAGCACCCCAGATGCAATTCCCATAGGAGGGGGGGACGGTTCCCGAGGGGTCCGGCACGAGCACCGGGCACCCTCCGCGGGGAGGGAAGCTCCGCAGAGCCCCGGGGGTGTGCAGGAAAGCCACCCCAAGCCCCCCACGCTCTGCAGGGCTGTCCGCTGGGGAGGGCAGGTCCCGAGGACGGGGAGGGGGTGATTTAACGGGGCCCACGAAGGCCAGCGCCCCGGGCCAGGGCGCAGGACGAGGCAGGGCAGCCGTCGCAGGCAGCACCTCCTCGGCAGCGGAGCCGTGCCATCATTGCAGGCAGCCAGGCCAAGCTTCCAGGTAATAAAGCCGCAGCGGGGAACGGCTCACGGAGCGCAGTGGGGAATTTCAGACTCCTCGGCCGCGGCTCTGCAGCCGCAGCCACCCCGGGAGAAGGCGCCTACACCGGGCTCTGCTGACCGCCAGGGCCGGGAGACGGGTGCCCAAAGCGGGACATCATGGAAGCTCTCCGGGAAGCCAGGAGAGCCGCAGAGCCAGGGGTCGGGACGCTGCGATCTCCAGCGCCAAATGCCTCTGCTTATTTAAGACCAGGGCTTTCCGAGCCCATGCCGGGTCCGGTGCTCCGGTCCGACCCAGGGCTGAGCATCACCTGCACGCAGGACCGCTCTCCATCCCGGTCTCGAAGGAAGCAGGCCACAGGGAGAGGGACGGGCGTCTCACCAGGAAGGAGAGCGGGGGGAAAGCTCCCGGGGATCGCACTTGGATAGAAGGTGCTAGAGAAAAGCAAGGTCATTAGCGGAGCTAAACGAAAGCAGATGCCTACGGGAGCCTGGGTTTCCAAAGCACACACGGTGAGCGCCCCGGCGCTGGGGAGGGAGATGACAGTGGCTTGGATTTCAGAAGCTGCTGAGGAACGGCGGCAGCAACACTGCGAAGGTGACAAAAGTGACAACACCCCGCGCGCAGCTCCTGCTGGGGAATGCGCTCCGGGGCTGGGGGGGGGGAACGACGCACTGCGCTCCGCCGGAACGGAGGGGAAACCCGAGACTTCACGGCAAACGGCAATTCCCCTTTCTGGCCAAGTCCCCTTTCTGGCCAAGTCGAAACAGCGCTTATCGCCACAGCACACAGAGCGCTCCGGAGGGTCGAGAGGCGGCTGTACCAGGGGGGGTCTTGCCTGGGTGACGCCCCCACTAGGGCTGTGTGCGGGCAGGGCTGGAGCTGCTGGGGATCGTCAGCATCCCCCATCCCCAGCAGCGTGGGCGGGGGGGCGAGGGGGGGATTCTGCCCCTCTGCTCCGCTCGGGGGAGACCCCCCTGCAGTGCTGCCTCCAGCCCCGGGGACATCGGGAGGACGCGGAGGTGTCGGAGCGGGGCCGGAGGAGGCCCCGGAGATGCCAGGAGGGCTGGAGCCCCTCTGCTGGGAGGACAGGCTGAGAGAGCTGGGGGGGTTCAGCCTGGAGAAGAGAAGGCTCCGCGGAGACCTTCCAGCCCCTTCCAGGCCCTCAAGGGGCTCCGGGAAAGCTGGGGAGGGACTCTGGAGCAGGGAGGGGAGCCACGGGACGAGGGGGAAGGGTTTTAAACCCAAAGAGGGGAGATTGAGATTAAAAATAAGGCAGAAATTCTCCACGATGAAGCTGGTGAGCCCCTGGCCCAGGTTGCCCCGAGAAGCTGTGGCTGCCCCATCCCTGGAGGGGTTCAAGGCCAGGTTGGACGGGGCTTTGGGCAACTTGGGCTGGTGGGAGGTGGCCCTGCCCGGGGTGGGACTCGATGGCCTTTAAAGGTCCCTTCCCACCCAAACCATTCGATGTTTCTATGAAAAGCAGCCGGTGTCGCCCTCACTGGCCCAGGGGCAGCAGTCTGTGGGGCTCAGCCTGGCCGACCCCGCTGCAGCCCCCCCAGGGTGCGGGTTCGCAGTCACCCTGCCGGGGGACGAAGCTGCCCTGAGGGTCCCCAGAGCAGGGCCGGGTGGCAGGAGGAGCAGGGGGACGGGAGCGCTGCCGGGTTGGGAGATGCACCGGCAGGCTTTCTCCGGCCACCGACGCTCCCCCCGCGCAGAGGCAGAGCGCGCAGCCGAAGGTGGCACGCTCCCGATGTCACGACTCTTTCTTTTCTGAGGTTATGGGGCCGGGGCAGTCAGCCTGGAGCTGAGCCAGCTCGGGCACGGCCCGCTCCGGGTGCTCGGAGGTCCACGGGTTGCTCGGACCCACGCTGGGTGCAGCGTCCCAGCCCCACACCTTAGTGCCAGCTCCGTGGCCCGGGATGCTGCGGGGATTCCCATGTGCCTGGCCCCGGAGGAGGAAGAGGAGGAGGCTGATGGCCTTCACCGGGGCCCAACCTCCCTGCAGCACCTCCGTGGCTCCAGGCCCGCCATCTACACCACGAAATCAAGTGGCGCTGGGGCTGTCACCCAGCCGAGAGCCCCGCCGAGCAGTGACGGGGCTGGGTGGCAGGGTCCCCACCGGGCTATAAGCTCCCCGGCACAGCACGGGAACGGTCCTGGTTGCCTTTGGTGCCGGGGCTGGGCACAGTCAGCCAGGACAGCCCTGCTGACGGGGGGCACCCCTGCGCGACCCCCCAGGCCCTCTGTCCCCAGAGGAGTCAGTCCGTCCCCTCTGTCCCCAGAGGAGTCTGCTCGAGCTGCCCGTGCAGGACGATGAGCGGTGGGTGCGGGAAGGGGAGCAGGGGGGAGGTTTGGGGCAGTCACAAATTCGACCCTGCGGGGGCTGGTTGCCGCGGGCTCAGCAGGGACGGCATCGGTACGGGGACAGGAGACGGGACAGGTTATGGGGACAGATTACAGGGGACAGTTTATGGGGACAGGTTACAGGGGACAGGTTATGGGGACAGATTATGGGGCACAGGTTATGGGCATAGGTTAGGGGGATAGGTTATGGGTCAGGTTATGGGGACAGGGTACAGGGCACAGGTTACGGGGACAGGTTACGGACACAGGTTATGGGCACAGATTTGGGGACAGGTTACAGGGACAGATTTGGGGACAGGTTATGGACACAGGGTACAGGGACAGATTTGGGGACAGGTTATGGGGACAGGTTATGGGGACAGGTTACGGGGACAGGTTATGGGGACAGATTTGGGGACAGGTTATGGGGACAGGTTTGGGTACAGGTTACGGGGACAAGTTAGGGGGACAGGTTTGGGGACAGATTAGGGGGACAGACTTTGGGGACAGGTTTGGGGGACAGATTTGGGGACAGGTTACGGACACAGGTTACGGGGACAGGTTTGGGGACAGGTTATGGGGACAGATTTGGGGACAGGTTACGGAGGACAGGAGCAGGGTCGGCAGCGCACACACCCACCGGGCTGACAGAGACACAAACGTCGTTCTTGCTCTCCGGGGGGGGAATTAAAGCGGATTAAAGCAGGCGCGGGGGGGGAAGGTGTGCGGCGGGCAGCTCCGCAGGGGTTAATTCCTCCCTCTCTGCCCCATTAGCAGCAGCGGCAGCAGCAGCAGCAGCAGCAGGAGGCCGGATCGGTCCCGCTGGCAGGGGAGGGAGCGCTCTCAGGGGTTCCCCTCGCAGGGACTGATCCTGAGCAGGAGCCCAATTCCCCAGGGCCGACACAGCGCCGTCCTGGGCGCCGGCTGCCCGTGAACCCCCAAAGCCCGGAGTTAGGGGACAACCCCCCCCCCACACACACACGCACACTTTTTGCTCCAGCACGTAGGGTCCTCTGTGACCCCCCCCCCCACGGCCCCCCATTCTGCCCACCTCCCCGGCAGCGCTGAGCCCAGCCAGGCCCACGCCGGGTGACGGGTGAGGATGCGGCAGGAGTCCCGCCGGCAGGTGAAGGGCAGCAAGCGTTGCCATCCTCGCCCTCCCCTGGCGCGGGCAGGACCCCCCCCCCCCCGCCCCCAGCCGAGCCCCGTGAAGGGTTAAGTCCCCTTGGAGGATGGTGGGTGAGCTCAGGTAGGCGTGAGCCTTCGCTTCTCGCTTCTCCCACATCCAGAGCCGGAGCAGGGCTGCCTGCCGGAGGAGGGGCCTGGCTGACCACTGCTGCTGCTATAAAACTCCCCGCTCCTGCCACACTCAGCGTCTTAAGATGCACATGTGCGGGGAGAGGAAACAGGCAGCCCTGCCTGCGAGCGGCCCTTAACCCCTTCCGCACGCAGAGAGCCGGCAGGGGATCCCAGCACCCCGCCACCCTCCGCGGCGCCGCATCCCAGCCGGAGCCTAGCCGGGGGAGGGCGACACGATCCGGGGCTCCCCGGACCCCAGGCGAGGCGGCAGCATGAGCGCCTGGAGCTGAGGCCGTCCCGCGGCAGGAGGAGGTGGGCAGAGAGCAGCGGCGGTCCCCACGCGGCTTCCTCGGTGTCCCCCCGGCCGCCCAAAATGTCCTTTGCCATGCTGCGCTCGGCCCCCAGCCGGTACCTGTACCCCGAGATCAGCATGCTGTCGGAGGACGAGGAGAACGGCAGCGAGAGCTCCGGCTCCGACGAGAAGCCCTACCACCTGGACGCCGACGGCTACGGCATCAAGGCCAGCAAGCGCAGGAGCGGCAAGAAACCCAACCGGATCAACAGGGAGCCCCGGCAGCGTCACACGGCCAACGCGCGGGAGCGTGACCGCACCAACAGCGTCAACACCGCCTTCACCGCCCTCCGCACCCTCATCCCCACCGAGCCGGCCGACAGAAAGCTCTCCAAGATCGAGACCTTGAGACTGGCCTCCAGCTACATCTCCCACCTGGGGAACGTGCTGCTGGTGGGGGAGGCGTGCGGGGACGGGCAGCCCTGCCACACCACCCCCGCCTTCTACCACCACGGCGGCGGCAGCCCCCCCGCGCGCGACACCGAGAACTCCCAGCCCAAACAGATCTGCACTTTCTGCCTCAGCAACCAGAGGAAGCTGGTAAGTGGCCGCTCAGCGCCGTTCCCCGCGGGGCTTTTGGCCGGAGGGGGTTGCGGCTGTTGCGGTGGGGGACCCCCGGGCATCCCCAAGCACGGCCGTGCGAGGAGGGGGTTAGGGAACACCAGGGCACCGGCTATGGCTCGGCTGCCACGGGGCCCGGTGCGAGCCGAGGGGAGACGGGATGGCTGGGAGAGACGAAGCAGCTCCGGTGGGAGCCGGAGAGCACGGCAGAGCCCGTCGGCGAGCCCGAAACCCGGGCGGGGAAAATACGGTGCCTCCCTTTAGCGTGTCTAGATCCGCTGCCCAAAACCCCCAGCAGTCACCTCCGAATCCCGCGGGACAGGAAAAGGGGAAACCCTCCGTGGGCGAGAAACGGGTTTTAGGAGCTGGAAATCGGGCACAGGGAAAGTAAAGAGTCTGGAAAGAGTCTGGCAAGAGTCTGCATCCCTGCTCCGGCAGAGCGCAGGCGGCAAACGGAGAGGTGAGAGCCATTTGGGCGCAGGGCTGGCCACGGCCAGGACTCCTAGCCCATCAACGTCGGTGGCTGACAGCAGGATCGGCTCCCCGGGCTGGTCCATCCGCCTGGGCCACGGCCACGCACCCAGCCATGGGCCTGCTGTGCCGGGGAGCCGCGCCGGGACAGGGATGGGGGGAAGGTGAGGCCAGCGCCATGGCACGTAGGTGTCCCTCAACCACCCCGGAGGATCACGGGGACCAGCAGCTCTGCCCCACGAGCGCTCGGGAAGCGGGGACGGCTGTCACCCTGTGTCCCCCGCTCCTGGCTCTGCCTTTAGGGCAGTGCTTGCGCCTGGACCAACTTTCCGGCAGAGGCCGGTCTCGGTGCCCACCGGGCACCGGCCACTGTCTGCCCTCAGCTCCGAAGGGATGGGCACTGCCCATGGAGGGCAAGGGGACACTGGAGCGGGACACAAGCCCAGCAGCCGGACTGGGAAAACCCATCTCCAGCAAAATCCAGCTCTGCCGAGGCTCCGGGAGCCGTGAGTGCCACCGGCTGGGTGACGCTGCTTTCCCGGCACAGCACGGCCCGTCCCGGCAGACCTTCTCCGGCCCCGCAGGGAAAGGTTTGCTTTCCCGGAGGTGCCGTGCAGGGAGCGACGGCGCGGTGCAGGGCTGCAGCCTTTCTCGGGGCTCTCCCCACGTACGGGGCAGCTCTTGCCGCGCAGCCGCAGGCGCAGGGCAGTGGGAGGAGGTGGCTGCCGACAGCCTCCGGGCCCTGCCGGAGGTGGCACCGGGTTTATAGACCCGTGGGTGTCCCACGCGGCACGGGCGGTCTCGGGCAGGGTGGAGGTAAAGGAGAGGGCGAGCGCGGAGGCGCGGGGACGGCAGCCGGAGCCCTGCGTGCGCGCTCCACCGCTTGAACCCGCTTAACCCCACCGAGGAACGCCCTGAAGAGGGAGAGAGAAGTCTTTGTTAAAGGATTCAAGGCTCATTAAGCGCCAAGCAGCGGCGGTAAAACCAGTCGCGAGCGAACCCTTGACAGCTTGAGTATTTCAGAGCGGGAAAAACCCCAAACCCTGTTAATCCCCCTTCGCACGTCCTTTCCAATTCGTCGGAGGAGCCGGGGCTGGGAGCTAGCAGGCAGGAGGGAACAAACTCCGGAGGCTTCGCATCCGCCGGGGGTTTGCATCGCTAAACCTTAGGTCACCAAAGACGAACACACGGGCTCTTCCCGCTCGGGCAGGGGAGACCGAGCGTCCCCAGCGTTCCTGAGCTCCAGGGCCAAACTCTCCCCAGTGGGCGAGGGACGCAGACCCCCCCGGCTGCGAAGCCCCCTCCCGCTCCAGCAAACCGCTGGAGCCGGCGCTATCCCAGTTTAAAACCAGAAGCGGCAGGTGGGGAAGCTCCTGCGGGGCTGAACTGGAAAACTCCATCGCCTTCCAGTTCTCAGCCTCTTCGGGACCCTCCTGTACCGGCTTCAAAGATGGCTCTTGTGCTGCTATTGCCCCTTTTGCCTTGGTTCCGACAAATTCCCGTCACCGCTTTCGCATCAATTCCTATAAATTCCCATCGCCTCTTTTGCATCGATTCCAATAAATTCCCATCACCGCTTTCGCATCAATTCCGACAAATTCCCCTTGCCTCTTCTGCATCGATTCCGACACATTCCCGTCGCCACCTTTGCATCAATTCCTATAAATTCCCATCACCGCTTTCGCATCAATTCCGGCAAATTCCCCTTGCCCCTTCTGCATCGATTCCGACACATTCCCATCGCCACCTTTGCATCAATTCCTATAAATTCCCATTGCCTCTTTCGCATCAATTCCTATAAATTCCCATCGCCACCTTCGCATCAATTCCGATAAATTCCCGTCGCCTCTTTTGCGTCGGTTCCCACAAATTCCCATCGCCCCTTCCGCATCAATTCCTACAAACTCCCATTGCCGCTTTCACGTCGACTCCAATAAAATTCCCATCGCCACTTTTGCGTCGATTCCAATAAATTCCCATCGCAGCGGTTCCCAGCACGGACTCCTGTGTGGGATCAAACCCCGGGAGAGGCAAGGCGTATGGACGGGATAAAGCCAGGCAGGATTCCCGGGCCAAGATGGGCCACCTCCCTTCCTGCAGCCCTTCTGGATAAACCCGGAGCCGAGATCTCCGCGCTGTCCGCGGGGACAAGATGCTTTGGTCCGGCTGAGGAATAAGCCGGGTCGGGCTCCGGCTGCGGAGGGGGGGACTGAACAGACCGTGCCTGAGCGGCGCACTCGCTCCGCGCTTGAGATTTTACGGCCAGATAAAAACCCGATCGGTTTTATTGCGTGTTAAAGGAATAAAATAAACCGTCTTTTTATCAGGAAGGTAATTTTGACAAATGGCGAGGAAACGAAAGCGATCTCCCCCGGAGCTGCAAACGCGGGGCAGCCGGGAGCTCGCAGCCCGCCCGACGCTGGGTGGAAGGGACCCTGCTTTGGCTCCGGTGGCCACCGTCCTGGCCAGCAGAAGCCAGCTCCATGCCAGACCCCTCGTCTTGCTGGGCCCAGAGCTGACCCAGCGCCGACGTGCGTGGCAGCTCCGGCCCTTCGCCCCGCGGCGAGCTCCTCGGAGAGCCCCCGTCCCAGGAGGGAAGGCGGCAGAGCCGCTTCTCCTCTCCCAAACCCCTCCCCGGGAGCTGCAGGGCTCCTCGCTGAGCGTAGGGAGAGCAGCTTGATCGGATCAGGAATATAAACGGTCTCGCGTTGCCGGGTGCTCGGGTCAAACCAGCCCACCCGTCCCCGTCAGAAGGGGCTGCTTTTCCGCCAGGCCTTTTTGCTCACACGTAACGGCGTTTTAAACTGAAAGAGGGGGGATTGAGATGAGATCTCGGGAAGAAATTCTTTGCCGTGAGGGCGGTGAGCCCCTGGCCCAGGTTGCCCGGAGAAGCTGTGGCTGCCCCATCCCTGGAGGGGTTCAAGGCCAGGTCGGCCGGGGCTCGGAGCCACCTGGGGTAGTTGAAGATGTCCCTGCCCAGGGGGACTTCAAAGGTCCCTTCCCACCCAAACCATTCTGCGATTCTCTGATGTTGTTTCAACCAACTCAACCTCAGGGTACGTGATTCCGTCCATCTCCGGCTTTCTAGGCTTTGCCAGAGAAAAGGTAACCTCGGGAGGGATCTGCTCCCCGCACCGTCTGTCCCCCTGCCACCGGCTCTGCCCGTCCACTTCGTGCCCGACGGGCCGTGCAGCTCCCCCGAGAGCCAGCCAGCCCGTGGCAGGAGACACCCCGGTCTGCAGGGCTCCCCAAAACCCTCCTCTTTCCCAAAAAGCCCAAGATGCCGCCGTCCCTGCTCAGCTCCGCAGCCACCATCCGTTCCGGGCACGCCGTCTCCCTCCCGCGCCGTGGGCGGTTGCACCCGGCTGTGACTCCAAGGGGGAAAATGATGCCACGGCTCCCCTCGTTAAAAGCCTGGCAGGAGACGGCACGCGCGTGGCACTGAAGCCCCACGAGCCATCGTGGGCAGAGGGCCAGACGTCACCTCACCCCCGGGGCACCCTGGCCGGGAAAGCGGTAGCCCCGGGAAGGTTGTGGGTGTGAGTTTGCGGTCGCCGTGAGCAGGGAGGGGAGGCAGGGGGTGGCAGGCGCGTGGCCCTGGTGAGAAGGGTGACAGGAGAGAGCTCGGGCGGGATGGCCGGGGACGCCGGCTGCTGTGGGCACCCCAAGGGAAAGCAAACCCTTCCCAGCCGGGCCGTCGCCTCCTCCCGCTTTTAGTGGCCAGCGGGTGAGCGAAGGGGCTTGCCCGGATTCATCTGCGTGACTCAGCCTCGCCTCGCATCCCGGCGCCTTATCCCAGGGACTTTCCCGTATCGGGCTGAAACCAACCCCATCTCCCTGGAAAGATCCTGCTTTAAAACGACTCCCGTGTCGGTGTCGGCCGCCCGCCGCAGAAAGGCTGAGCTCTGCTGAAGGGGCCGCCCCAGGCTCGGGCCAGTTTGCCCCCCGATCCGATTAAATGGCCAAAAAGCTGCATGGGGACAAGACCTTGGACTTAAGGAGGAGGGAGGTGGACACCACGCCGGTAGGGACATCACAGGCGCTGCAGGACAGTGTGTGGGCGGGTGGCAGTGACGGACGGGACGTTCCCCGGCATTGCTAGGGAGCAGGATCATGCAATTCCCATAAGGAAGCGTTGGGAGAGGGGACCCGGGGGCCGTGGTGCCCTGGACACCCCATCCCTGTCAGCCCATGGAGGGGCTTGTGCTTCTCCTGGTTTTCCTTTGTGGCTCTTGCCTGTGTCATCGTCCCCGGCAGGAGACGCAGCGCTACAGGGGGAAATACCGGGACTTTTTTGGGAGAGCTGCTGGGAACAGCCACGGCTCGGGGACCCCGGCGGCGTCCCCTGCGTGCCAACAGCCATCACAAAGCGCTCGTCCCCGCTGCCCGCCCTGCGTGGAGCTGTAAGGACCGAGGGGCACTCCTCGGGTCTGGGGACACGAGATGTGGGGGCAAAGGTGGTGGTGGGAGGTGTCACCCCGAGCAGTCGGTGCCGGGATTGCACACCGGTTAAAGTGACAAGGGACGAGCGCGCAGCACCGGCCACTCCGTCTTCTGGAGCAGGAGCTGGCATTGGCACGGCAAGCAAAGCGGGGAGGGGGCACCGAGACCACCTGGGAGCTCAACGGTGTCACAAGAGCCGCCACGGCTGAAGTCCCCCCCCCGCCCCTGCCGCAGGCTGTGCGGCGGAGCAAAGGCTGCCCCCACCCCGGGGGGCTGCCCCACATCACCCGTGGGGCAGGATGGGTGCCAACGGGTACCACGTCCCTTCCCAAGCCGCGGCGGCAGCAGAGCATCCAACCCGAGGTGGCAATGCAGGGCCATGCCCCGACTCGGGGTACGGGCAGGGGATCGGTGACCGCCAGCTTTGCGCAAGGCACCGGAGCAGCTCCGGGTCCCACTGCCACCCCCGAGGGCAGGCAGGGAGGGACGACGCAGGTGCCGCAGGCTGGTCCATGCCTCGCCATCTTCCAGAGGACGTACGCTCCTCGAGAGGAACGGGAATGAGGAGGAGAGGGGCCGCCGCCGCGCTCCCCGGCAGAGGGGAAGGAGGAGGACGATGGCTGTGCAGAGCCCCAGCTCCGGCGCGATGCCTGCCCCGGCCAGGGGGCACATGGGGCAATGGTGGCAGTAGCCCCCCCTGCAGCAAACCCTTCCAGAGCATCTCCCAAACCAGCTCCGGTCCCAAGATAAGCGAGCAGAGAGCTCCCGGCAGAGATAAACGCGTTGGGCACAGGACTGGGGCAGAGCAATGAGGGGACCGGAGGTTTTCCTCTGGGGTTAAGCCAGGACCTGGGGAAGGGGCGAGGAGAGCGGGGGTCGGGGTGGGGGTTGGCCTGGCCTGCAGAGACCTGTGGGGCTTGGCCAAAGGGCCGGGGCTGGTGGGGATCCCCGCCAGTGTCGCCGGCGTCACCGTGCCGAGCAGGAGGGGACAAGGCGGGCAGCGGCCGAGTTCCGGAAACGCAGCGCTGGCACGTTGGATCCGGCGGAACCGCCACCGACAGCCCCGCCGTAGGCACGGCAGAGCTCAGCAGTGTCAGCTTTTCCTTGGAAACCTCCTCCATGCCGATCGGCTCCGAGAGCGGGGCGTTGGTGCTCCGTCCCTCAGGAGGGAAACTTCTGGCAAAGGTTTTTGAGGGCCGCCTCGACCGGGCGGGCTCGTGATTCGACACCGAGCGAGAAACTCGCGTCGGGGTAAGAGGTGCCGGGAGGAGGAAAGAGCGGGATGAGGGTTTGGGGCAGAACCAGCCGATTCCGTCACCCGCTGCTTGCCCGCGCCCCCGGGGTTTTATTGCCGTTGTAGCAAAACCGCTGGCAGCCACCTCTCCCGCGGCGCCGAGTGCCACGCTGGATGCGGCCGAGGGCAAGCGCGGGAAGGGCTGAGCCGAGCACCGGGAAAGCCGCCCTCGATCCACGGCCGAGCCCCGCTGCCCTCGCCCCAAGTGCAGCGAGGAGAGCTGGGGGGCTCCGTGTCACCCCCACCAGGGCTCTCCGCGACCCCGAGCAGGGTCACCGTGCCACCACCGAGGCCACGGGACAGGCAGGGCTTGGCGTTACCCAGCGGGGACCGGAGGTCGGATCCGCCTGCAGGTTTTGTGCGAAAAGAGCCATAATTTGGGCACGGGGTGGCAGGTCAGCGGGGAGCGCCGGGCTGCGGGGACGGGGATGGGGAGCGGAGGGCTCCCTGCGCGACCCCCGAAAGGATTCCGCAAGCACGGAGCCGTGAGCGGACGGCGAGTTGCCCCAAGCCATGGGCAGAGCCCAGGAGCTCAGCACCTCGCCCCAGCGCCGTCCCCCCGCTCCCCCCACGGTATCTACGAGATGGGACGGCTCCGCAGCCCTGTAATTTACTGTTCCTGCTGCACTTAATGGCAGCGGAAAGGCAAGGTGATAGGGGAAAAAATATGAGGCGGGATTTTCCGAATCCCCATTTCCTCTCCAGACAGCACAAGAACTCCTGGGGCCTGAACATCTGGGAAATTTAATTTTACCATTTCTGAGCTGAACTCCCCTTCCCCTCCCCTCCCCACCCCCGGTAACAAAGGAAGAGTCAGAGCAGGGGCCGCACGTGCAGCCGTGGGGGAGGCTGCGCCGCAGCGAGCCATGCGGAGCGGCCCGGGGACGCGGCCTCGGGCGGGCCACGCTGGCAAGCCACGGGCCAGCAGAGGAGAGGTGGAAACGTCACCTAACACCCGGTCCCTGGGCCAAGGGACCCGCACCCAACCTGGGCACACCCCAGACGGCCACAAATCACGTCCAACTGGAAATGAGAAGCACCAGCTCTGCCTGCGCGCACCTGGCTGGGGCAGCGGTGGGGCTGGTGGTGTTGGTATTAGTGATGGTGGGGCTGGGGTTGGTCGTGGTGGCAGCGGTGGTGGCAGCGATGGCGCTGGTGGTGGCAGTGACGGTGGCAGTGGTGGCAGTGATGGTGCTGGTGATGCTGGTGGTGGCAGGGATGGCGCTGGTGGTTCTGGTAGGGGTGGCAGTGATGGTGGTAGAAGTGGCGGTGACGGTGCTGGTGGTGGTGGCAGTGGTGGCAGTGATGGTGGTGGTGGTGGTGCAGGTGGTGGCAGTGATGGTGGTAGTGGTGGCAGTGATGGTGCTGCTGGTGGTTCTGGTAGTGGTGGCAGTGATGGTGGCAGTGATGGTGGTAGATGTGGTGTTGGTGGTGCTGGTGGTGGTGGCAGTGATGGTGCTGCTGATGGCAGCAGTGGCAGTGATGGCGGTAGACGTGGCAGTGACGGTGCTGGTGTTGGTGGCAGTGATGGTGCAGGTGGTGGTGCTGGTGGGGGCAGTGATGGTGCTGCTGGTGGTAGCGGTGGCAGTGATGGTGGCAGTGGTGGCAGTGATGGTGGTAGAGGTGGCAGTGACGGTGCTGGTGTTGGTGGCAGTGATGGTGCTGGTGGTGGTGCTGGTGGGGGCAGTGATGGTGCTGCTGGTGGTAGCGGTGGCCATGATGGTGCTGGTGGTGGATGGTGGTGGCAGTGATGGCAGTGATAGTGGCAGTGGTGGAGTGATGGTGCTGCTGGTGGCAATGATGGTGCTGCTGGTGGTTCTGGTAGTGGTGGCAGCGATGGTGGCAGTGATGGCAGTGGTGGTGGTAGTGGTGGCAGTGATGGTGCTGGTGGTGGATGGTGGTGGCAGTGATGGTGGCAGTGATGGTGGTAGTGCTGGAGTGATGGTGCTGGTGGGGACAGTGACGGCGCTGGTGGTGGCGGTGGCAGTGATGGTGGTGGTGACGGCAGTGACGGTGGCAGCGGCGATGCCGGTGGTAGTGGGCTTTTCTGACACCCGGGGAGCAAAGCCCGACTGTCAGCCTGGCTGTCACCCAGGGGCTGGCCAGGGGGACTCTGCGACGGCGCAGGAAGGTTTCCCGCAAGCCACGGATGGCACCCAGAGGGACAGGGACGGATCGGTGTTCTCAAGGCCTCGGGAAGGTCCTGACCGCAGGAACTTGGGAGCGGGGTCAGAGAGCCCCGGCCCAGGCGCTGCCATCGACCGTTCGGTCAGCGCAGAAGGTTTCTGTCCTGCCGCTGCCCCTGCGCGGGGAGAGGGCTCGGGAGGCGGGCGGTGGGGACGAGTGACGGCGGCGGGGACACGGCGCAGCGGGCGAAGTGCCAGGGGTCCCGAGGAGTTCGGGCAGGGCCAGGCACCTGCAGGGTTTTGGGGCAGATGGAGCTCCCGCTCCTGCTGACCCCTCCGGACCCCCAGAGGGACGCAGAGGGATGACGGTGACACCCGGGGAAACCTGCCCCACGGCTCCCGAGATGTGTGGGAGCGGAGCTGCCGCAGGACTCCCGTGCCCAGCAGCGGCGCAGGGAAGAGCGAGAGGCTGCCGGGCCGGAGCCAGCGTGCTGGCAAAACTCCCAGCCCCAGGTGTGTTGTTTTTGTTTTTTTTTTTTAACTTGGCCTTCTCCTTCTCCTCTGCAGAGTAAAGACCGAGACAGGAAGACGGCGATTCGGAGCTAGATGATCATCGTTTTCAGGAAGGACAACAAGGAGGAGCAGAGGGAGGAAGGATGGAAAAGCCACACACACAAAACCACAGCCACGGACACTCCTGCCTTCAGCCTGCTGCCGGGGAGAGCCGCACGGCGTCACCCCGGAGGACCTTACCCTGACCCGGACACACGCCTCGGGAGAGGCCGGGCGTCCTGCCAGCTCGGAGGGGTGACGGCAGACGGGAGGCGAACGCGGACGCGGGGGACGGCAGGACTTTGCAGGATCGCCGGGAGGAACGCCGGCTGCGCAGGGACGCTCGGCAACGACGCAGGCAACGCAGCCGCTGCCCGGCGAGCCAAAGGGGCACGGGACCTGCTCCCGGGCTCCTTGGAAAGGCGGAGGGGGGGGGTGGTGTCCCTGCCCCGGTCGCTGCGGATGCCACGCACGGCTGCTCCCGGAGGACGGCCGCCGCTCGGACGTGCCCGGTCCCAGGTCTGACTTGAGCAGCGTCGGCGAAACCGCTTACGGAAAGCCCCCGCTCTGCCCGTCCCCTTCCAGCTTTGAGCCACTCCATCCCCTGAACTCTTGAGTCCCGGGGTGCTGCGTTTGTTGAGTTTAATCAATACATGCTGGTGTTTCATGTCATTGATATGATAATATAAAGCCTGAGCAATTTGTATAATTAAAAATGAATATGGTTCAGAGTCACGGCAGGAGCTTCCTTCCTTCCAGAGCCCCCTCACGCAATAAACCTCTGGTTTCACCCTCGCCGCCTTTAGGCTCAGCAAGCCATCGAGCCGCAGCTCCGGCTCTGCTCCCCTGGCACAGCTTTCCCCCCGCTTCCCGGCCCAGTGTGGGGTCCCGGGACCGGGGGGGAACCCTTCACCCTTCCCACAGGGCGGCCGGGGACAAGCGCTCACCCCCCGGTGCCACGCTCAAACCCAGCTGGAGGAGCAGGTAAAAAGCAGGGGCTCGGTGAAAAGCCGATGCTGCAGCCGAGCTGAGTTTCCTGGGGAAATAAAACGACACGCGTACGCCCCAGCCATCTCGGCGCTTGCCGGTGCTCCTCCGGGCAGCGCTCGCTCCCAGATTTCACGGGCTGCAGGGCGACGAAACGCTTCTTCGTGTCTCACCCGAAACGGCGTCCCGCGGTTAGAAAAAGGAGCGAAGGTTGAGCCCTCCGAGGGCGCAGACCTCCGAGCCCCCCTCAGACCTCCCCCGAGGGACAGCGGCTGCGAGGGGGACACGGGATGCTCGGGCACCCGTGGGGATGCCCAAGGCCACCAGCCAGCACTGGGTGGGTGCAGGAGGGAGAGGAAAGAACCACGGAATGGTTTGGGTGGGAAGGGACTTGGAAGGCCATCGAGTCCCACCCCCTGCCCCAGGCAGGGACATCTCCCACCAGCCCAGGTGGCTCTGAGCCCCGTCCAACCTGGCCTTGAACCCCAAGATGGGACGCCAAAGAGGTGTCAGACAGTGTCCCGAGCCCCCGGGGACCCCCACGCCTTGTCCCCAGCTGTACGTGGGACCCACCACGACCCTGAAAAGAGGGGCCCTGCCCTGAGCCCCGGCGTCCCGAGGCCCCGAGCGCGGCGCTGCTGGTTTGACCCAGCCGGCGCTTCACTCGCGGGGAGGCCGGCCGGGTGCAGGGGGGGTCTCACCTAAGGATTTGGAAGCGTTCCGCTTCACAGAGATGGAAATTGTTATATTTTTAATTTCAGTATTAGTGGTTTTGAAGCTGGAGAAAGAGGTTTGGAAAGCCTCCCTGCCTCTCAGGCAGGACTCAAAGGCATACACAAGCACTGATGGATACTGTTGAAATGAAATTTGGAGGCGTGGGGGAGGAAAACTTCGATTCAGTGGAGTCCTTCCGAGCCCTGCAGATGAGGTCGTAACACTCAACACTTAAATGATGCTTCACCAATTCCAAGGGACGCCGCCAACTTGTCCCCACCCACACCGGGGCTGCTGCGGTCACGCAGGGACAGGGGATCGGTGCTCAAGCAAAGAAAAACAGGGAAAAGCAGTGCCGTTTGCCTACGCGTGTGCCTGGCGGAACGGTGCCGGCGATGCGCGGGGCGCCCGCACGGCCGGAGCATCCCAGCCGAAACGAAGCTGCCGAGCCATAGCTCGGCACCGACAAGGTGCAGAAGGCACCGGTTTTAACCGCGGAGAGCAGAAGAGGAGGGTTGGAGCAGCAGCGCCCTGGCAGACGGAGCGCGGCGCATACCTTGGCAGGCAGCAGCTCCGGGACGTTGCCACCGGATCCCGCAGGGCCTCTTCCAGCCACGCATTCCTCTCCCAGCTCATCACAGCGGGGCTCTGCCACTGCTCTGTCCGGGCGGAGAGGTGAAAAGCTCCAGAGCCGGCCAGGAAGGGACGTGGATGCACGGGTAGAGCCGCAGGAGATGCAGCTTTCCCCGGCACCCTCCGGCTGCGCTGCCGGCAGGCTCGGGCATGGCCAAGGGCAGGCGGGACGTGTCCCATGGGTGCAGCCCGAGAGCGGAGGCAGCAGCCGGGTCCGTTCCCCGGTGGAGCTCCCACCTCCCTGCCCCGCTCCCGAGGCACGCAGGGCACACGCCTCCCCGTGAGAGGTGAGAGCTGCCAAGACCAGCAGAGAAGCATTCATAGAATCATCGAATCAAATGGTTTGGGTGGGAAGGGAGCTTTAAAGGCCACCCAGTGCCACCCCCTGCCCCGGGCAGGGACACCTCCCACCAGCCCAGGTTGCCCAAAGCCCCGGCCAACCTGGCCTTGAACCCCTCCAGGGATGGGGCAGCCACAGCTTCTCGGGGCAACCTGGGCCAGGGGCTCACCACCCTCACAGGAAGGAATTTCTTCCCAATATCTCATCTAAATCTCCCCTCTTTCGGTTTAAAACCCTTCCCCCTCGTCCCGGGGCTCCCCACCCTGCTCCAGAGTCCCTCCCCAGCTTTCCCGGAGCCCCTTGAGGGACTGGAAGGGGCTCCATGGTCTCTCTGGAGACTTTCTGTGCTGCCAGCGCACGGTGCCAGCTCATGGGCAGCGTTTCCCCCCTCCCCAGCCCCCCCAAGCCCTTCTCTCTGGCACCGGGGGCTGCCCCCACCCCGGGGCAGGACCCTGCACTTGGCCCGGTTGGAGCCCAGGAGGTTCACGCGGGGCCACCTCTCCAGCCTGTGCCGGTTCCCTCCGGGTGACATCCCGTCCCCCCAGCCATGTCACCCTCCACACGGCTCGGTGTCGTCGGCAAAGTTGCTGAGGTTGCCCTCGATCACAGCGTCCGTGCCGCCGACAAAGATGTTAAACAGCAGCAGCGGGCCCAGTCCTGACCCCTGAGGAACCCCACTCCTCACTGGCCACCACTTGGACATGGAGCTGTTGACCACAACTCTTTGAGCACGACCGTCCAGCCAATTCCTTATCCATGGAGTGATCCATCCATCAAATCCACGTCTCTCTAATCGAGAGACAAGGATGTCGTGGGACGGTGTCGAACGCTTCGCCGGCATTTTGTCAGATGCGTTCCCGGCTCGGGAGGCTGTTTCTCCCGGCCGGTTTGTGCCGGGGGGGCCGGTGGCCATCCCCAGAGAGCCGTGCGGCAATTGCTCTCAGCTGTGTGATAGGCCCTGCCCGGGTGCAGAGCGATTTTCCACCACATATTTGCTCTGTGAAGTCACAGGTAGCTCAAGGATTCGCACACGTCTGCCCACGTCCAGGATGTGCTGCTGGCTCGGGGAGGGGGGGGACGAGGAGACGGGCTGCAGCTCTCGGCAACCGCGGGACTGGCAGCAAGCCTTGGGCAAGCTGCCCTCGCCTTTGTCAGGGCCACTCTTTATCGGGGAGTGGAGCCATAGGACGAGGGGGAAGGGTTTTACACCGAAAGAGGGGAGATTTAGGTGAGATATCGGGAAGAAATTCTTTGCTGTGAGGGCGGTGAGCCCCTGGCCCGGGTTGCCCAGAGAAGCTGTGGCTGCCCCATCCCTGGAGGGGTTCAAGGCCAGGTTGGACGAGGCTTTGGGCAACCTGGGCTGGTGGGAGGTGGCCCTGCCCAGGGCAGGGGGGTGGGACTCGATGGACTTTCAAGGTTCCTTCCCACCCAAAGCATCTGGTGATTCTACAACCTGCCACGGGCTTCCTGCCCCTCCGAATCCCAGCTGTAGCCCCGAGCCAGCACGGACCCGGGACAGCCCGGCACCAGCAGCAGCAGAGATGGAGCCAGCCCTGTCGCGGGGTCTTTCTGCCCACCACAGCCGTACCCTCGCTGACCCCAGTGCTTCCCAGCGCGACTGGGATGTCCCGGCAATCATGTCCAAACCAACGGCAGAGACCGCCCCCCCCCCCGGGCCCGCTGCCAGCAGAGCAGCTTCACAGCGCTTTCGTACTCGTTAGCCAAATGATCGGCCGGGGCATTATCTCCTGCCAGGGGCTGCGTCGAGCAGCTCTTGCCTACCCTCCCCATGCCTCCCACTACACCCAGCACGGCTTCTCATCACCCCCCCCCGCTCCCATCCGAACGCTGCGGTCCCACACGGACCACGTGGCGGCCGAGCCGAAAAGCCAGAGTTAAATTACAAGCGAGTCCGCGGAGGTTGAGGGTGATTCCCCGGTGCAGGGGAGCTCCGGGCAAACACCCGACCTGGCTGTGCCCTGCGTGGGGACCCCGGCCCCTCCGGCAGCACCCACGGGTCCCCGCACGCCGCCGCCACCAGGACAGGACGCCTGTGCGCGGCTGCCACCGCTCCCGATCACTTCCATACACTCCGTCACCCTTCGGCAACACGTGCAGCTGGCAAGCTATTAAAATAATGCAGGTGAAAATTATAGGTTAGCTAATAAAGCCTTACGGAGGTCTCGGAGAAGAAAGGGAAAAGGTCTTTAAACGCACCTTTCTGGCGGCTGGGGGAACAGAGCCGCCCCAGGGCGTGCTGCAGCCCTCCGAGCTGCGAGGCCGGCCAGCTGCAGGGCCAGCAGAGCTCGGGTACCCCTTCCCCTCGCTTGACCCCCACCATCGCTCCCTGGGCACCCCTTCCCCTCTCCCAACCCCTGGAATCACTCCCTGGGAAGTCCTTCCCCTCTCCTGACCCCCGGCATCGCTCCCTGGGAACACCTTCCTCTCTCCTGACCCCCGGAATCGCTCCCTGGGCACCCCTTCCTCTTTCCCAACCCCTGGAATGGCTCCCTGGGCATCCCTTCCCCTCTCCCAACCCCTGGAATCACTCCCTGGGAACCCTTCCCCTCTCCCAACCCCTGGAATGGCTCCTTGGGAACCCCTTCCTCTTTCCCAACCCCTGGAATGGCTCCCTGGGCACCCCTTCCCCTCTCCCAACCCCTGGAATCATTCCCTGGGCACCCCTTCCCCTCTCCCAATGCCCAGCATTGCTCCCTGGGCACCCCTTCCTCTCTCCCAACCCCTGGAATCGCTCCCTGGGAACCTCTTTCCCAACCCCCAGCATCGTTCCCTGGGAACCCCTTCCCCTCTCCTGACTCCCAGCATCATTCCTTGGGCACTCCTTCCCCTCTCCCAATGCCCAGCATCGCTCCCTGGGAACACCTTCCTCTCTCCCAGCCCCTGGAATGGCTCCTTGGGAAGCCCTTCCTCTTTCCCAACCCCTGGAATGGCTCCCTGGGCACCCCTTCCCCTCTCCCCACCCCTGGAATCGCTCCCTGGGAACCTCTTTCCCAACCCCCAGCATCGCTCCCTGGGAACCCCTTCCCCTCTCCCAATCCCTGGAATCACTCCCTGGGCACCCCTTCCCCTCTCCTGACCCCTGGCATCGCTCACCGGGCACCCCTTCCCCTCTCCTAACCGCTGGAATTGCTCCCTGGGCACCCCTTCCCCTCTCCCGACCCCCAGCAACACTCCCTGGGCACCCCTTCCTCTCTCCCAGCCCCTGGAATGGCTCCTTGGGAATCCCTTCTTCTCTCCTAACCCCTGGCATCGCTACCCTTCTCCTCGCCCGACCAAATGGTGACGCCGGCGGCCACCAGCAAGGCCAGAGGGAAACGTTCTTCAGCTCCCCAAAGGGGCCCAGTTGCCCCCCGTCACGGAGAGCACGGGACAAATCCTGTCCTGGAGCTTTGGTCCTGCACCCACCACAGTGGGCTGAGCCAGCCCAAGCCAAGGCGCAGACACGGGTCCTCCGACCACGCTGGAGGCCCAGGGATTTGCAGAATCATGGAATCACGGAATGGTTTGGGTGGGAAGGGAGCTTTAAAGGCCATCGAGTCCCACCCCCCTGCCCTGGGCAGGGACATCTTCAACTACCCCAGGTTGCCCCGAGCCCCGTCCAACCTGGCCTTGAACCCCTCCAGGGATGGGGCAGCCACAGCTTCTCTGGGCAACCTGGGACAGGGGCTCACCGCCCTCAGAGCCAAGAATTTCTTCCCCAGATTTCATCTAAATCTCCCCTCTTTTGGTTTAAAACCGTCCCCACTCATCCCGTGGCTCCCCTGCCTCCTCCAGAGTCCCTCCCCAGCTTTCCTGGAGCCCCTTCAGGGACTGGAAGGAGCTGGAAGGTCTCCCCGGAGCTTTCTCTTCTCCAGGCTGAACCCCCCCAACTCTCCCAGAGGAACAACGGGACGGCCGAGGCTGATGGGGACCCTCCAGAGACCATCAGCTCCAAGCCCTTGCCTGCAGCAGGGTCAGCGGGAGCCGGCTGCTCAGGACCCCCTGGGACAACTGAGACGCGTCCTGCTGGGTGGGAACACCTCCGAGGACGGCGATGCCACAACCCCTATGGGCAGCCTGTGCCAGCGGGAAAGGAAAAATGAGATGAGACCTCCCTTTGGGAGCTCCTCCCAAACGCTCCCGTACTGCTGATGCTGCAGAAACCTGCCACGCGGGGAGAAGAAACCTGTCAAGTCCCGTGCTCGCTCCATGCTGGCTGGGCTCGAGTCCAACCCGTTTATCTCCCGCATCCACCGGAAAGGCAACGAACGGCTCCAGGGAAACTGGGGCGGGTGGTGGGGGGGGGAAGGGACAGGGGGCACCGGTTGGGCAGAAGGTACACGAGGAGGATGGAGCCCTCTCACAGGGACGACGGCCAGGGGATCGGGGCAGAAGGGTTTTGCCACGGCCGGGTGAAAGCTGGAGGAGCGGCGCAGCTCCGGCAGTCACCCCTGAGCCAAGGGCCGTGCCTCGGGGAGCAGCCGGAGGGAAGGGAGCGGGGTCGGCGCGGCCCGGTGGCATCGTCCCCTCTCCAGAGAGCTCTGGCCCCAGCTGCCAGCGAGAGATTCCTCCCCGGCAGCTTCAGCTGCGCGCAGAGGGAGCGGCGGCGCGCTCGGCGCTCGACGGCAGCCAAAGCGCGCTTGGAGCAGGGTGGGAAAAGCAGGGCCAGGGCTCCGAGAGTGCCGGCAGGGGCAGCCCCTGCGCTGCCGGGGCGGGGGTGGGGGGCGGCTGGAGCGTCCTGCAGCCAGGAGCATTGCGGGGGAGCTGGGATCACCGCTGGGAGCACTGCTGGGGAACTGGGATCGCTGCTGAGAGCATTGCTGGGGAACTGGGATTGCTGTTGGGGAGCTGGGATCACTGCCGGGAGCATTGCTGGGGAGCTGGGATCACTGCTGGGAGCATTGCTGGGGAACTGGGATCGCTGCTGCGAGCATTGCTGGGGAACTGGGATTGCTGTTGGGGAGCTGGGATCACTGCCGGGAGCATTGCTGGGGAGCTGGGAACACTGCTGGGAGCATTGCTGGGGAGCTGGGATTGCTGCTGGGAGCATTGCTGGGGAACTGGGATCGCTGCTGCGAGCATTGCTGGGGAACTGGGATTGCTGTTGGGGAGCTGGGATCACTGCCGGGAGCATTGCTGGGGAGCTGGGAACACTGCTGCGAGCATTGCTGGGGAGCTGGGATTGCTGCTGGGAGCATTGCTGGGGAACTGGGATCGCTGCTGAGAGCATTGCTGGGGAACTGGGATTCCTGTTGGGGAGCTGGGATCACTGCTGGGAGCATTGCTGGGGAACTGGGATCGCTGCTGCGAGCATTGCTGGGGAACTGGGATTGCTGTTGGGGAGCTGGGATCACTGCCGGGAGCATTGCTGGGGAGCTGGGATCGCTGCTGGGAGCATTGCTGGGGAACCGGGATCGCTGTTGGGGAGCTGGGATCACTGCTGGGGAGCTGGGATTACCGTTGGGGAGCTGGGATCACTGCTGGGAGCATTGCTGGGGAGCTGGGATCGCTGCTGGGAGCATTGCTGGGGAGCTGGGAATGCTGCTGGGAGCATTGCTGGTGAGCTGGGAACGCTGCTGGGGAGCTGGGAATGCTGCTGTAAGCATTGCTGGGGAGCTGGGAGTGATGCTGGGAACATTGCTGGGGAGCCAGGAACGCTGCTGTAAGCATTGCTGGGGAGCTGGGATTGTTGCTGGGAGCACTGACAGGGAACGAAGATTGCTGCTGGGGAGCTGGGATCACTGCCGGGAGCATTGCTGGGGAACTGGGATTGCTGTTGGGGAGCTGGGATCACTGCCGGGAGCATTGCTGGGGAGCTGGGATCGCTGCTGGGAGCATTGCTGGGGAACTGGGATCACTGCTGGGAAGCTGGGATCACTGCTAGGGAGCTGGAATTGTTGCTGGGAGCATTGCTGGGGATCTGGGAATGCTGCTGGGGAGCTGGGATTGCTGATGGAAAGCTGAGATTGCTGCTGGGAGCATTGCTGGGGATCTGGGAACGCTGCTGGGGAGCTGGGATCACTGCTGGGAGCATTGCTGGGGAGCTGGGAACGCTGCTGGGGAGCTGGGAACGCTGCTGTAAGCATTGCTGGGGAGCTGGGAATGCTGTTGCGGAGCTGGGATCACTGCTGGGAGCATTGCTGGGGAGCTGGGAACGCTGCTGGGAGCATTGCTGGGGAGCTGGGAATGCTGTGGGGGAGCTGCGATCACTGCTGGGAGCATTGCTGGGGAACTGGGAACGCTGCTGGGAGCATTGCTGGGGAGCTGGGAATGCTGCTGGGGAGCTGGGATCACTGCTGAGAGCATTGCTGGGGATCTGGGAACACTGCTGGGAGCATTGCTGGGGAGCTGGGAGTGCTGCTGGGAGCATTGCTGGGAATTGGGATTGCTACTGGGGAGCTGGGAGCGCTGCTGGGATGCGAGGAGCACTTCTGTGGAGCTGGGACTGCTGCTGGGAGCATTGCTGGGAATTGGGATTGCTACTGGGGAGCTGGGAGCGCTGCTGGGATGCGAGGAGCACTTCTGTGGAGCTGGGACATACCGAGGCAGCAATGCCACCGGCCTTTTCTGCTCCGGCACCTTTCCAGATCCCCAGTTAACTGCTTACTGGTCTCTTTACCTGCTGACAGATCCCTAGGGAAAAGCCACGCAGATCTGCAGCCTGGAAAAACGCTTTCCAGCAAGTATCAGGTGAGGACCCTGAGCGCCGCGTTAGCCGGCACGCTCCGAGAGGAGCCGGGTCCCGGTACCAGCGCTCACCAGTAACCAGCAGCACGTTCCCCAGCCTGGGCACTGGTGTGGGGCTGGCCGGGCGAGGGACCGGGCTGGCGGAGGCCTGGAGGTGGCAACAACCGTGCCCACCCAGGGAAAGCAGCCAGCCACGGGGGCCAGTGGAAGGGATGCTGGGAGCCTCCGGGAGGACGAATGCAGCGTATCGCCCCTGCAGCACGCAGGCGAGGCGCAGCGTGGCCACGGCGGAGGCGGCTGCACGCCACGGCTTCTGCTCCCAAGCCCACGCTGGTACCGGGAGTGAGGAGAGAGAACCGGTCACTGGGGGAAATCCCTGCGTGCCACAGGGCTTGGGATGAAGCACCGGAGGTGGCAGGTCCGGTTTCCCACCGAGAGACCACAGCCTGCTGGCACACGTGGATTCGCCCGCAGATGGGTCTCAGGAAGGAGAGACGGGTCTCGTCACCCCAAGGACGGCTCCCGAGGCAGGAGCAGCGGTGCCTGGGGGGGACCTGGCCCTTCCCTGGGGCCACCATCCCTGTGTCCGTCCTCACCCAGGCGAGAAGAGGAAAGCGCGGCTGCAGACTTGCCGGTCGGTGGGATTTTCTCCCCGCGCAGGCACGCACTAGCTCTGTTTACGAGCGCTCAGCCCTCGGCCCCGGGGGGAGTGTGAGTGAAACAATAAAAAAAGAAAGAGAAGAAAGCCCAAACAGGCCGGCGCACACCCACAGGCACGGCAGGACTCAAACGCTCCAGCTCAGCTCCGGGGATCAATTTCCCCAGCTATTCCACACGGCTGCGGGGCTCCGGGGAGCTCTAAAAACAGGAAGCCAGTGGTGTAATTTTGAAGGAAATTCTCAAAGCCAAGCCATTAAGGGCTAAAAAGGAGGCTGCATCCAATTCGATCGGAACAGAACAAAATAAAAAACATCATAATGGCAGGTTCAATATTGAGAGTAACCCAATTCCAGATTTCCTCCGCTTAATCCTGCAGGAACCCGCAGATGGCTGGGGGAGGGGGCCGTGCCCGGCCCGTCTGAGGGGCCGACGCTGCCATTGTGTCCCCCCCCCCGCCATCGGGAAGCCACGCGGCAATGGGGACAGGCACCTCCTCACGCCGGTACGGGACGGGGTGCTCTCCTGTGCGGTCGGCCCCGCTGCCACAAACGACCCCGTCCGAAACAGGGGCTCTCCCGCTCTACGGCGTAAGGCAGAGCTCCGGCTTCGCACCGAGCGAGCGGGGGCCCTCCGCCGAGGAAAATTTCCTGCTGCTCGCTCAGGCCCGCGGCAAGCCGTCCTTCTCCCGCTGCTCCTGTCCGAGCGCCTTCGGACGCTCTCCCCACCGTGGCAGAACAGGCTGTTTCCCCTCGGTCCCCTCCCAACAGCGTGGCCGAAGCCGTGCCGGCTGCTCCACACCCTCCGGCTCCGACACCCCCGAGCGCGGGGAGGGCCGCTGGGGAACACCGAGGTGGGGACAGTGACGAGGGTCTGGCCCCCCAGCCGGGACCCTTCCCCAGGGCACGCTGCGGGCTTGGCCACCACCCTCGTGCCTGGTGACAAAGGTCTGCCCCCCCGAATGAAGCCCCCACCCTGACTGATGCATCTCCGTCATTCACCGCATGGTGCGACGGAACCGTGCCGGAATCCCCCAGCCCGAGCTGTGCCTCCATCATCCTCCTCTCACGAGGCCGAAGGCACCCCAGGAGCTGGGGCAGGTTTCAGGGTGCGCAATGGAGCACCCTGGGCTTGGGAGAGGCTGGGACGTCACCGCCGAGCCAGGTCAGCACCCGAAAGGAGTCAGTGTGACAGCATCTTGCTCGGGGACGTGTTTACTGCATAGAATCATGGAATCACAGAACGGTTTGGGTGGGAAGGGACCTTAAAGGCCACCCAGTGCCACCCCCTGCCCTGGGCAGGGACATCTTCAACTACCCCAGGTCACTCCGAGCCCCGGCCAACCTGGCCTCGAACCCCTCCAGGGATGGGGCAGCCACAGCTTCTCTGGGCAACCTGGGCCAGGGGCTCACCAGCTTCATCATGGAGAATTTCTGCCTTATTTTTAATCTCAATCTCCCCTCTTTTGGTTTAAAACCCTTCCCCCTCGTCCCATGGCTCCCCTCCCTGCTCCAGAGTCCCTCCCCAGCTTTCCCGGAGCCCCTTTAAGGCCTGGAAGGGGCTGGAAGGTCTCCCCGGAGCCTTCTCTTCTCCAGGCTGAGTAACAGAATCACAGAACGCTTTGGGTGGGAAGGGACCTTCAAAGGCCACCCAGTGCCACCCCCTGCCCCGGGCAGGGACACCTCCCACCAGCCCAGGTTGCCCAAAGCCCCGTCCAACCTGGCCTTGAACCCCTCCAGGGATGGGGCAGCCACAGCTTCTCCGGGCAACCTGGGCCAGGGGCTCACCGCCCTCAGCCTAAAACATTTCTCCCTTGGATCTAGTCTGAATCTCCCCTCTTTTACGTCGGAACTGTTACCCCCTTGTCCTATCGCAACAGGCATCTGTCATGTCAGGACAGAATTCGGGGATGGGACCTGGAGGCCTGGCTCTTGGCCGGGACGCTGCCGTCCTCCGCGCACCCCGAGCGCACGGTGGGGAAGCGGGACGGGCTGGGAATACGCGGCAAAGGACGTGCCGCCCTCTTGCCACCGTCGGCTCCCAGCCAGCCCACGGCAGGCACCACGCTGCTCGTGCCGTCGGCCCTCGGAGCGGTCCCCCGGCCGCGGCAGCAGAAAGCCTGGCCCGGGCGAGCCCCCCGCTCACAACTACCTGTCCCCAGGCTTGGGGGAATGAGCTGCCGCACTCACCACATGATCCATCACAAGGTGCTCCCTGCCTGCATCCCTGCTTAGCACCTGCGAGCCTGCCAGGAAACACATGTGACCCCGCTGGTACGGCTCGGCAGGCCTTTCTTCCTCTGATTTAGTTGCTGTTAGCTTTTTTTTTTTTTTTTTTTCTCCTTCTTTTTCCTTTTTCCACCCTCCCCCTCGCCTCGCTCCACTGCTTGCCCTCCTCGCTGAATGCTTGCCAGCTGGGACTCCCCGGCCCCGAGTCCCCGAGCAAGGGCAGGTGCCACCACGAGCCCCCACGTCGGAACGGGGCAGGAGCCCTGGGGGGGGATCTGGCACCCCCGAGCCTCCCCGTCGCCCCGGTTCAAGCCTATCGCGACGGCTGCCGGTCGGTGCGGCGGGGTCTCCCCGTCCCCACCAGTGGCCTGCGTGCCCCCTCCCCACCGCCGCCGGCCCCCTCCCAAAGCAGCTCCAGCTGTCGATGGCTCAGATGGGAAGTGCAGGTACGGCGCTGGCTCCCTGCCCGTCTCCCCTGTGTCTGTCTGGTGAAAGAGGAAGCCAGTCCACCTCTGGAATCCTTCACTCTCTCCTCGTTCCTGCTCTCCCCGCGTCTCCCCCGGGGATTCGGGGTCAGCCGCTCTCTCTCGGTCTCTCTTTTTTCCCTTGCCCCTATCAGATTACAATGCAGGCAGTGTTCGCTCCAAATCCCCCACTGCACGTTAATTCTGTTCCTCTGTCTCTAACTACCAAACTGCTTTCCTGTGCCTCCTGTCTTTCCATTCCTCCTCCGCTATTTTTTATCTCTGACAAATAGAGCACGTCAGCTCCAATTGGAGTGAGCGGGATGGGGAAGGGGCTGCGGGAGCAGCCAGAAGCCGGGAAGGAGGGCGAGGGAGCGGCGAGCAGAGGCCGGCGGGGGGCAAGGGATGGGGAGCCGGCACGAGGGGTCCCAGCAGGCAGAGACATGCAGGTCCTCCACCCCATCGGCCAAATCCCAGTCACTGCCAGTGTTCCAAGGGGACGTCCCAGAATGAAGAGCTGAGAGCAGGGCACCAGGGCTCGGAGGCCACCTGAAGCAGCCGAGACCTCCCACGCGATCCATCATCCCCCTCTGCCTCAGTTTCCCTCTAGCTCACGAGGCTGGCTCTGCTCCGAGGGCCAGGGCAGGAACGTGTGCCCAGGAGTGTGAGCTCCTGCCACAGCGCTGCTCCAAGATCATCAAATCACGGAACGGTTTGGGTGGGAAGGGAGCTTTAAAGGCCACCCAGTGCCACCCCCTGCCCCGGGCAGGGTCACCTCCCACCAGCCCAGGTTGCCCAAAGCCCCGGCCAACCTGGCCTTGAACCCCTCCAGGGACAGGGCAGCCACAGCTTCTCGGGGCAACCTGGGCCAGGGGCTCACCAGCTTCATCATGGAGAATTTCTGCCTTATTTTTAATCTCAATCTCCCCTCTTTGGGTTTAAAACCCTTCCCCCTCGTCCCGTGGCTCCCCTCCCTGCTCCAGAGTCCCTCCCCAGCTTTCCCAGAGCCCCTCGAGGGACTGGAAGGGGCTGGAAGGTCTCCCCGGAGCCTTCTCCAGTCTAAGATCTTTGCTCCTGCCCAGAAGCGGAGCCAGATCGCAAAGGCAGGGCAGGGAGCAGCACAATTTAGAACACATTTGTGATTCCCCTGGCCTGCACCAGGCCCGCTGGGCCAGCAAGGGTCAGCCTGTGGCTACAAAGAGTATCGAGGGATCTGCGGGGGAGGGGGGTGTCTCCTACCCGTGGAGGAAACCCAAAGCAGGGCACAGGGCTAGAAGCAGGACTTAAGAGACTTCCAGCGCTTCTTGATGGCGCAGACGGATGGATCTGGGGCTCTGCTCTCTGCAGCATCCCCCGCCGATTCGTGCCGAGGGCTAAAGGTGCTGCTGGCACTGGAGGAGCAGGAGCACCCTGTCCCTGACCTTCCTCGGGATGGACATACGATGAAGCTGAAGGAGCAAAGGGGTGGAGAGCGGTGGGGAAGGCAGCAGGGACGTCACCCCTGTCACCTCCTGCTCCGACGCGGGACACGGGGTGCGGAGGGAGCCAGGGCACGGAGGGGGATGGAGGGAGGTGGGCTGGGGTTCCCCGCGCCGCAGGCAGGAACCGCAGCGGTTAACGAGGGGGAAAGCGCCCGCTGGCTTCCCCTGCTCGTGGGCTGGGGAAGGCAGAGGGTCCCATACCAGTAATTCCAGAGAGTGCAGTCCGTTAGAAGAGACCTGACCGAAACGTAAAATTACTGAAAAGAAAATTGGTTTTGTTCTATCTCAAAGCAGGACACGGAGGCTGCACGGTGCCCTCCCCCAGCCGCAGCCCTCCATGATTTATGGAGGGGTGTTTTCTTTTGCAAACCCAGCTGCCGGTGGCCTTCCTGCCCACGGCTTTTACCCGCCTCTGCACCTGGAGAGGCTGGGGAGGCAGGATGGACCCGTCCTCCCCCTGCACAGAGCTGGGAAGGGGCAGGGGGGATCACAGGAGAGACACGGAGCTGTTGGAGCGGGGCCAGAGGAGGCCCCGGAGATGCCGGGAGGGCTGGAGCCCCTCTGCTGGGAGGACAGGCTGAGAGAGCTGGGGGGGTTCAGCCTGGAGAAGAGAAGGCTCCGCGGAGACCTTCCAGCCCCTTCCAGGCCCTCAAGGGGCTCCGGGAAAGCTGGGGAGGGACTCTGGAGCAGGGAGGGGAGCCACGGGACGAGGGGGAAGGGTTTTAAACCAAAAGAGGGGAGATTGAGATTAAAAATAAGGCAGAAATTCTCCATGATGAAGCTGGTGAGCCCCTGGCCCAGGTTGCCCAGAGAAGCTGTGGCTGCCCCATCCCTGGAGGGGTTCAAGGCCAGGTTGGACGGGGCTTTGGGCAACCTGGGCTGGTGGGAGGTGTCCCTGCCCAGGGCAGAGGGTTGGACTCGATGGCTTTTAAAGGTCCCTTTCCACCCAAACCATTCCGTGATTCCATGATTCTGTATCAGGAGTCAGGATCTTGTCAGCGGTGCCCACTGTTGGGGCAGGAGGCCACGGGCAGAAATGAACACACGTGAAATCGAACCCGAACCGGAGAAGACACTTTTCCTGTGAGGGTGGTCACGCCCTGGCTGGGGTCAAGTCTCCATCCTTGGAGATATTCAGAACCTGCCTGGACACGGTCCTGGGCAGCCTGCTCCAGCTGAGCCTGCCCGAGCAGAGGGTTGGACCAGATGCACTCCAGCAGCCCCTGCCAGCCCCAGCCGTCCTGGGGTGCAGGGATGGACAATGAGACCCCTGAGAGACCCCTCTCCTGCCAGCAAGATGGCAAGTTCAGTCCCGAGCAATTTAGATGGTAATCACTAGGTTTCAGAGTAAACATGGACTCACGTGACAATGGAGGGCAGCCTGCGAGGTGCTGCAACCACACGGGCCCAGCAGCGTAGCTGAAATTCGCTTCGTATCCGACAGGAGGAAGGACTACAAACCTCCATAAACCAGCTGAAATTATAGCATCATGGAATCATGGAATGGTTTGGGTGGGAAGTGACCTTAACGCCCATCTTGTCCCTGGACAGGGGACACCTCCCACCAGCCCAGGTTGCTCCAAGCCCCGTCCAACCTGGTCTTGAACCCCTCCAGGGATGGGGCAGCCACAGCTTCCCCAGGCCCCAGTCAGCGCAGATCCGGCTCCGGGCTCCTGCCACTCTCCAGGAACCTCTCCTCAGCCGGCAGGTCGGAATCGTTTTGGGATGTGCCGGCGGGGACGTCCTGGGACTTCCCGGCTTGACCTTTCTCACAAGCAGCACGTGCCTGGAGATAAGGTCTCTGGGGGAGGCAGCAAAGATTCTGTCAACGGAGAATGGCGTTCCATCGGCCGGCCTGCCTCCTCCCCGACCACCCACCTACCTCCCCGCTCTTCACGGAATCACAGGACGGTGGGGGTTGGAAGGGCCCTCTGGAGATCATCCAGTCCAACCCCCGGCCAGAGCAGGGGCACCCAGAGCAAGTGGCACAGGAACGCGTCCAGGCGGGGTTGGGATGTCTCCAGAGACGGAGACTCCCCCACCTCTCCGGGCAGCCTGTGCCAGGGCTCTGCCACCCTCCAAGGAAAGAAGTTTTTCCTCAGGTCTTCTCCACCGCGATCCCGGGAGGCCATGCAAAGGGCGGCTGCAAAACCCACCGGCTGTGGCAGCTCGCCGCGGGGAGCGGGGCCGCCCCGGGACCGGCCACGGCCGTGGCCACGGCCCACGCTCGCGCCTCTGCCAGGGGCTGCAGCGTGCGGGGGCCGGTCTCCCCCTCCCTCCCCACCTCCAATCTTTCCGTGCTGATTTACTGCCCACAGAAAAAGTTTCCCTCTTCCAATCCAAGATTCCTTGCGTTTTGGCTCCTGCTCCCGCAAACCCGAATCAACTGTTAATTTTGGCAACCCCCCCCTCTTTTTGCTCTGACCGTGGTCGGACTTTTCCATTCTCAACACCTTGGGAGCTGTTCCCGGGGTGGTGGTGGTGGTGGGGGGGGGGACCACAGGCATCCCCCTCTCTTCCTGGGCACTCTGCCCTCCCCGTTAGGAACCACGGACCGGGAGGACCTGCCGCCGAGCAGCCAAATACAACCCAGAGCCCCCCCACTCCTCACCCTGCCCCGCGCTGGTGTTTACTGGTGCGTTACTGGCAGAGCTCAGGAGGGAGCCGGGTAGGTCTGGAGAGGTTCTGCTTCAACGGCCAGCCCGGAGCCGTGGTCTTCTCTGGCCCAGTGGGCAACCACCCAGCGCGGCAAAAAAGGAGCTCAGCTGGGCTCAGCTCAGCTGTCTGGCAGGGGAGGCCATGGAGATCCACCAGCAGAGCTGGGGGAAGAGAAACCACAGCGAGTAGTCGCTTTGCGGGGGAACCTGCGGTTAAGCCGACTTGCCGGCTGCTCCACAAACACATCCAGCGCCAAGGGAGGGCGAGAGGCACCCGCTGCACCCTCCGCTGCTTCCAGACGCCGGGGGCTGCGGACCCGAAAGAAGCGCTGGAGCCCTGGAGGTGCTGCCTCGTCCCTCGCTGGGATGCCAAAACCTCGCGCTGGCCTGCGAACAGGTTCCCCCTCCCCGCGGCTAAGTGTTGCCTTATAAAGGAGCCGCCCACATCTCGCTTCTGTGCAGAGCAGGCCCAGCTCGTTAAAGATTATGAGATGTAAAGGCAGTGAGCAGGCCCCCTGCCTCGGCGCCTTCCCAAGCAGGGCAAGGGGGATGGGATGGGGATGTGACGGGATGGGAGAGAGGGACGGGGGGACCGGAGAGCAGCGTCCCGGGGACGGACGCGCAAGACCCCACTTCCAAAGCAGACGCTTCGCGCTGGGGAATGATGGTTTCCCCCTCTCTCAGTGAGCTCAGAGATGTCCCCGCCGTCCCTCACGCCAAGTTTCCCCTGGAGAAGGGAAGAAGCCAGACACAGGCGGGCTCCGTCCTCCAGCTGGATTTAATCATGCCCAGCAAACCCCTCCCGGGACCCCCTCTCCCAACCATCTGGGAGCAGAGCTAAACCCGGATGAAAGGAAACCCTGTGCAAGCCCTCCCCGCAGAATGACGGGCGGTGGGGTCTGGCAGAGGCGGCAGAAAGCCCCCTCCAAGATGTTAGACACGCACCTGCATCCCCCCCCCCGGCTCCCCCTTCTCGTCCGAGCCCCGCTCCGCAACCCAAGGAAGGATTAGCCGGCGCAGCAGGAGCAGCACGCGATCCAGCACCGCTGCTCCCAGGGACCTGCCAGAAAAAAAGAGCAGAGTCTTCCATGTCAACATTCCTCCTGCTTAGGAAAACACGGCCCCCGTTCCCCTGAATAGCCTATTAAAGAGAGATTTCCTGCCGGGTGGCGGAGAGAAAGCAGAGGGAGGTACCGCAGCCCGGCCAAGATCAGGGATGCGTGGTACCACTGACCGATGAGGGACGGGCAGCTCCTCCGCGTCTCCAGAGGTGGTGGATGCTCTGTGGGTGGGGAGATGCGGTCGGGAGCGAGCAGAGAGGGCTCCAGCGTCCCGTGCTGCGCCAGCTTCCCTCTCCGCATCGCACACCGGGAGAACCAGCTCTGACAAGCTCAGCAGCCTCCCCCAGCTCTATTTTCCTCCCGCTCCACAGAGATGGTTTTCCCCGTACTGTCCTGGCCGTATCGCAGGCTGAGTCGCACACCAGAGTGTCGAGGAGGGATGTTTCGGAGCCCGGTCCCAGTCCCCGTAGCCCAGCTGACCTGTTACTTGCCCGCGGGCACACGAGCGGCTCTGCCCTCGCCCCCCAACCGCACCGCGATGTTGTGGACGGCCGGGGTTTGTCTCGGTTGTGCCCGGCGCACGCAGCAGCTCCCAGCAGGACGGCACCGGGGTCGCACGCCCGACGGCTCCGCGCATCGTTTGCCCCGCGATTCCCGAGGGCACGGAGCAGAGCTCAGCAAACCAAGGGCTACCTACGGGAACGGGAGCAGTGAGAAAAAACAAGCTCCTCTGGAAAAAAGGCCACACGAAAAGCATCACAGCCCCGCAACGGAGAGTTTCTCCTGCAGCCTCTGGCCACCTAACTCTTAGCGGAGGCGAGATGAGGCGCAGCCTCTGTCCCCATAGCCCAGAGCCCTTCTTCCAGCGCTTACAGATAAAATATTTGTACTTCAGAGAGCACAAGCGACGCTGCTGCTCCCCCCGCCTTCAGGAGGCAACCACTCCTCCCAGGGGAAACTCGGGTCCCGCCACAGAAGCTTTCATTTGGAAATTTCCTTTAAATGAAGTAAATCGTGTGTGTCCCGAGCACAGCGGCCAGGGTCTTGCGGTGCTCCCGGTTGGCCCTCGGCACAACCTCACCAACCTCCCCAGCCTCAGCGGAGGCACTGGAGCCTCCTCGCCCCGCCACCAGCCGCCTGGAAGGGGCCAGGATTTCTCCTCCACCCTCACAGCGACAGCCCAGCCTTCCCCAGCGCAGCGCACAGAGCGGGTCACGTCATTCACACCCGCTTCACTTAGAGCCCAGAGCGTCGCTTCCAGCTGACGGGACTCGTGCGGTGTGCGCCGGACAGGACACCTCTCGCTCTTTGAGGGCAAAGCCCCAGCCTGGGAGAACCTCGGCACCGTTTAATGTCTTTGTCGGCGGCACGGACAGTGGGATCGTGGGCACCCTCAGCAACTTTGCCAACAACACCAAGCCATGGGGGGGGTGACACGGCTGAGGGACGGGATGTCACCCAGAGGGGCCCCGCACAGGCTGGAGAGGTGGCCCCGCGTGAACCTCCTGGGCTCCAACCGGGCCAAGTGCAGGGTCCTGCCCCGGGGTGGGGGCAGTCCCCGGTGCCAGCCCAGGCTGGGGGTGGGGGGATGGAGAGCAGCCCTGAGAGAAGGGCTTGGGGGGGCTGGGGAGGGGGGAAACGCTGCCCATGAGCCGGCACCGTGCGCTGGCAGCACAGAAAGTCTCCAGAGAGACCATGGAGCCCCTTCCAGTCCCTCAAGGGGCTCCGGGAAAGCTGGGGAGGGACTCTGGAGCAGGATGGGGAGCCACGGGACGAGGGGGAAGGGTTTTAAACCAAAAGAGGGAGATTTAGGTGAGATATCGGGAAGAAATTCTTGGCTGTGAGGGCGGTGAGCCCCTGGCCCAGGTTGCCCGGAGAAGCTGTGGCTGCCCCATCCCTGGAGGGGTTCAAGGCCAGGTTGGACGGGGCTTTGGGCAACCTGGGCTGGTGGGAGGTGTCCCTGCCCAGGGCAGGGGGGTCATAACTAGATGATCTTTCAGGTCCCTTCCAACTCCAACCATTCCGTGATTCTATGAGCCTCGGGCAGACAGAAAGCTCCAGGCAGGGGCTGCAATGCCCTGGGTCGCCGCTCCTTGAAGCGCGCTGGCAGCCCACCACCCACCCCTGCTGCGCAGGATGCCTCTGCCTCCCCTCCACCACCCGCCACAAGCCTCGGCCATGAAGTAAAAAGCAAGACAGATTTTAATGACTCCCAAGCCCCTCCAAAGCCAGCTCTCAGCGCACCTCCTCCCCCTCCTGCCATCCGAGCCCAGCTCCAGAATGAAGCCGGACCCTGGCGGCAGCCCCTCGGAGGGACAGGACGCTCTTCTCCGGGAGGCAGATGGACCCGCATCCCCACAAAATAGCGTCTGATTGTCACCCGCATCCACCACGCCTGAGTAACGCGTAATGGGAAAACCCGATGTGGTAGGAAAACCTGACGCTGGGAGAGGAAAGAGGGGACGAACTCGTGCGGGGGCAGGCGAAGGAAAAGGGGGTTCAGGGTCGGTTTGCTCCCCAAGAGCCGGCAGATGAGGCGGGGGGAGCCGGACCCCCAGCCCGGTCGAAGGGCAGCGGCCAATCCACCGGGGAGCCTCGTCCGTGAGCGATTTTCAAGACACGGTGGCCGTCGGGAGAGGCACTTTCCTAAACAAAGAGGGATCGCTCCGGAGCTTAGGAAACATGAGAAAGAGCCCGGCTGCCAGAGCGCAGGCTGCGAGCGAACCTTGCAGCTGGGGTGGGACGCAGAGGGAAGTGGGGACACGCTCTGGGAGCGGGGGGCCGAGGCCAAGTCCTCTGGCAGCTGTCGGTTCGGTAGCCGGCAGAAGCCATTAACGGCGTTTGGCCGCAGAGCAAAGCGACGCGTGGTTCCCGGACACACAAACAGGCGCTCGGCAGCGGCTCCGCAGGCTCTAGAGTTACAGCCGAGGCCCGGAGGCGAACGCAGGCACAGGCCAGTGCTTCCGATCGCGCCGGGGGCCCCGGCGGCGTGGCTACTGCAGGGGCCGGAGCGCAGCCGGCTCAGCTCGGGGCCTGCTCCAAGGTCCGGCCATTCGCCCCCCTGGACGGGCTCCGTGTTTCTGCCTGGGGAAGAAGCGTCCCCAAGGGCTGCGGAGCCACAGAGGAGACTGTCCGGAGGGATGCTGAGCCCTGGCACGCCATGCGTGTCCCCAGGTATGGATTACAGGACAGGCCACACCAACTGACGCCCCGTGTCCCCAACACGCAGCCCAACTGCAGATCAGAAGGTCCTTCCAAAAATTCTTCTCCCTAACCACCACTTCTGGGGACGGGAGGCGCCCGAGAGCCCCCATGGGCTCCCCAAAACCCAGAGCTTGCTCCTGGAAGCCTTCTTGCAGCAGAGCCAGCAACTGCTGACTTTGCCCCATTAAATGGGCACGGCCAGAAAATGACCCTTCGGGGGAAGGCGGCCCCCCAAACCCACCTTCATCAATCACCCAGCCCAACAGCCAAGCTCCAAAATCCGATCCCCGCTTGAGAGAAAAGAAAACCCAAATTCTGCCTGTTCACAGACTCGCTGAGCAGTTTGTTTTTAGGGTGGAAGTGACCTCCGGAGATCGCCCAGTCCAGCCCCCGGCCCAAGGAGGGTCACCAGGAAGGAGGTGGTTGCCCAAGACCGTGTCCAGATGACTTCTGAATATCCCCAAGGATGGAGACTCCACCACCGCCCCAGGCACTCCGTGCCAGTGCTCGGTCATCCTCACAGTCAACAAGCGTTTCCTGATGTTCTGAGGGAATTTCACAGGTTTTCATTTATACCTTTTGCCCTGTACCCAGGCCGTGGGGACTCCCGAGAAGAGCCAGGCTCCCTTGACTTCACTCTCTCCCACCAGGGATTTACACACCTTGAGGACACCCTCCCTGCACATCCCTGTCTCCTGGATAAGCAGTCCCAGCCCTCTCGCTCTCTCCTCGCGTGGAAGATGCTCCAGCCCCTTCGGCATCTTGGTGGCCCTGTGCTGGACTCGCTCCGGTCAGTCCATGTCTCTTGTACCGGGGGGCTGAGCACTGGACACAGCGCTCGGGGTGCGGGCTCTCAGCATCTCCCCTTGCGGCTAAAAACCTCTCATCGAAACCCAAGGGAGAACTTCTCAGCGCTTGCTTTCCTGCTCTCCGATCCGGGCCCCCTTCTCCCGAGGAGCAGCACGGAAGCAGGACTCCCTTTCCAGCCAAGCCCACGTCCACGTGGCTGAACACCTCCGGGGAACACCTCCACGTGGCAGAGCAGACACCGCGCGGGTGCCGCAGAAGCCTGCTCAGACGGCTTTGCTCAGCCCTCGCCTTTTCCACAACACCGTGATGGTGTTGCTCACCATCAGCCTCTGTTCTCCTTTGCAGGACACCACCTACCCGACGGCAGCAGCACATCTTGTAGTACAGAATCACGGAGTCATTGAGGTTGGAAACGACCTTTCAGATCATGGAGTCCAACCATCAACCCAGCGCTACCCCGCGTCCCTCAGCGCCGCGTCTGCCCGGCTTTTCCATCCCTCCGGGGATGGCGACTCCCCCGCTGCCCTGGGCAGCCTCTTCCAACGCCCGACAACCCTTTCCATGAAGGAATTTTCCCCAATATCCATCCTAAACCTGCCCTGGCGCAACTGGAGGCTGTTCCCTCTTGTCCCGTGGCCTGTTCCTTGGGAGAAGAGCCCGACCCCCCCTGGCTGCCCCCTCCTTTCAGGGAGCTGCAGAGAGCGAGAAGGTCTCCCCTCGGCCCCCTTTTCTCCAGGCTGAACACCCCCAGCTCCCTCAGCCGCTCCTCACAAGTTCTCCAGACCCTTCTCCTCCTTCTCCAGAACCCCTCGCCACCTCCGTTGCCCTTCTCCGGACCCGCTCCGGCACCTCAGTGTCTTTCTCGTAGCGAGGGGCCCAAAACTGGACACAACACTGGAGATGCGGTACACGCTGGTGCAGCTGGTATTTGCCGTCCTCCACCATAGTCCGTACGGATTAACCGCTGTGTCTTGTCGTCAGCACACCCTCCGCCCCTAATAAAAGTCCCGACGGAGGTGACAGCCAAGCGCAGAGCCCTGCAGGACAGGCGCCTGCCTCCCGCCACCCTCCCCACGAAGCCAAGATGCCGATGCCCCACCAAGAGTCAGCGCCAGCCGGGCACGCACGGGCAAAACCTTCACCTGGACTCTCCCAAGAAGCCACCAAGAGAGGAGGCAATGCCAGCAGGCTCCCGAGGCTCCCGTCCCCGACACCTACCGCCCTGCCCCGCTCCCCTGTCGCAGAAGGCAGGCAGATCGTTTTGACAGACTTGTCTCTGTTGGCAGTTCCAAACCCGCTCGCTATCTTCCAGAGGTTTGCAAAGGGGTTGGTTATTTTGTTCCAGGGTTTTTCCAGGAATTGAAGTGAAGTGGAGCGGTGTTTTTTTGGACAAGCTGTGCTACTGGATAGGGAAGAGATGAAAAAAAAATTGAAATAAAAAAAATAAATCAGGGAGGCCAGCCTGCGAGAGAAGCGTGAGGGAGAGGAAGGAGGGACCGGACCCAGCTCTGCCAGCCCAGGGCTTCGAGCAGCCGTGTCGCCCCCAGCGTGGGGGTGCCGGAGCAGCGCCGGAGCATCCCCGTCCGTGCCGGGCAGAGCTGACACCCTCGCTCCAAAGAGACGGCAAAGCGGCCGAGCTAAAGCTTCCCTGAGCTCGTCCTGGATCACCCATTACTGGGATTCTCACAGCACCCAGAGACCCCAGGTGGGAAACGCCTGGTCCCAAAGGGAGTTCAACAGGCTGCCTGTTTTTCTTCTTTTTTTTTTATTATGTTGAAAAGCCTTCTGAGAGCACGACTCTCCAAAGGCAAAGTCCAAATAATTGTTTCCAGGTTGCTCGCCCCCAGGTTGCCGTCCACGCTCGACAACCCACGTCTCAGGAAAACGAGGAGGGTGCTCGTGCTGTTTTTCACTTGAGTCATGCGCCTCTTCCCAACAGCCCTGACTGTCTGGACACTTTCTCGCCTAACTCCAAAGTATCTCCTTTCTCTGGCCTCAGATCTGAGCTTTCGGATACACCCAGCTGACGTGTGCTCAGAGGAATCCCTGTGGGCACAGGCCGCTCCGAAGCTCCCTGGGGAGCCAGCCGTCAGCCCCAAGCCTGGCAGGGAAACGCCGGTTCGCAAAGAGCCTTCCATACGTGTGTATATATTAACCCAAATTTCTGAGCACTGTCTTAGGAATCAACAGCCACCGCAGCAAACTCAGGAATCTTCCCACAGAGCGCCCTGACACCGCTGACACGGTCGGGGGCTGGAAAAGCCAAACAAAACTCCGGGTGAGATGAGTACAGAAGCCAGTAATTCTTCGGAGGGGTGTCGATTAATGGAATCATGGAATGGTTTGGGTGGGAAGGGACCTTAAAGGCCACCCAGTGCCACCCCCTGCCCTGGGCAGGGACACCTCCCACCAGCCCAGGTTGCCCAAAGCCCCGTCCAACCTGGCCTTGAACCCCTCCAGGGATGGGGCAGCCACAGCTTCTCTGGGCAACCTGGGCCAGGGGCTCACCACCCTCACAGCAAAGAATTTCTTCCCGATATCCCATCTAAATCTCCCCTCTTTTGGTTTAAAACCCTTCCCCCTCGTCCCGTGGCTCCCCTCCCTGCTCCAGAGTCCCTCCCCAGCTTTCCCGGAGCCCCTTTAGGGACTGGAAGGGGCTGGAAGGTCTCCGCGGAGCCTTCTCTTCTCCAGGCTGAACCCCCCCAGCTCTCTCAGCCTGTCCTCCCAGCAGAGGGGCTCCAGCCCTCCCAGCATCTCCGGGGCCTCCTCTGGCCCCGCTCCGACACCTCCGTGTCTCTCCTGTGATGAGATTCCCCCGTCCACAGGCAAAACCAGGCTCAGCCAAGAGGCACCGCGGCAGCGAGGACCTGGCGAGCGGGAGACGCAGGGTTAAACGCAGGCACTGGGGCAAGAAACACCGGACACTGTCGCCAGGAGCGGAAAATGGATTCGCAAAAGCCTTCCCTGCTGGAGATGCGTGTGTCCGTTAGCAAATCTCAGCACCGACCATTTAAACGGGCAGCAAATATCTGCTCGGCGCGTTACAGCTTGAGGAAAATAATCTTTGGGCTGGAGCGTTAGCCCTGGACTAACAACCCGACCCACCCCGGTCCCCTGAACTGGCCAAGCAGCCTCCTGCTTCCTCTGCACGTTCTCTAGTACCCGGAGCGGAGCCGAGCCTAATGAAGTGGGACATTGGAACAGCGGCCAGCAATTCAGGTCTGGAGATGCACATGTCCCCAGACCCCTGGGCTGGAAGGGGAGGGAGGCCCAGGCCAGCCCCCGAGGCCGGAGCAGCCACCCCAGCGTCGGGACTGGTGTTGGGGGTCCCTGCCCAGAGGGAAATGCCCACGCTGCTGGACCAGGGCCACGCGTCCCAGGCACGCAGACTCCAGCAGGAGACAAGCTGTTGGTTGAAATGGAAGCAGGATCCCTGGCTGCCCGGAGGGAAGGCTCTGCCAGCAGAGTCGGCGGAGGGACGGGAGTCGCTCGGCGAAGGCCCGGGGGGAGGACGCTGCACTTGCCACCCTGGCAGGAACGGACAGCGAGGAGGCTGGCGCGCCTTTCCCTGGAGCAGGGCACCAGCGTGCCAGGTCACGCCGAGTCCGTGGCGCGAGTCCCGCCAGGACAACGCTGTGCAGAGCGGGAGAGGCAAGGGGACACTGCCAGACCCCGTGAGGTGGCGCGGGGACTCCTCCACCCAACCTGGGGCCAGGGAAATCCTCAGCCCTGTCCGTCCTGGATTTGGGGGCCGGCTGATTCCTGCCTCCGCCACCTGCTCGAGGAAGCTGTGGGTACCTGGCAGGGAGCCCGCGCTGCCAACGGAGCAGCCCCACGCAAAGGGCAGGAGATGCCGGGCCCCGGGCGGGGGGGAAAAAGGGGGATGGCGACAGCATCGCCAAACGGCAACTTCAACCTCGCCGGGCAGGCGGTGTCGGCAGCGGTGAGCTGGCATTGCGGCGGCAGCCTCGGCGCCATGCCCTGCCACGCTGCACCACGAACACCAGCGCAGCCTTTTGATTCCCAGCAGGGCCCTGGAGCAGGTGGGAGCAGGAGGAAGAGGAGGATGAGGGCCCCCCCCCCCCCCCAGCAGCTCCCAGGTCGCCCCGATGGCAGGAGCCCGCTCGGAGAGACGTCAGTTGGCTCTGGAAAGGACGAGCCGTAAGCTGAGCCGCAGCAGAGGGCGCAGAGCCGGCACGCAGAGGGGGAAAGTAAATGGAAAAAAAAAAAAAAAAAAAAAAAAAAAAAGAAAGAAAGAAAGAAAGAAAAGTTTCCACTCATCAGCCGAAAGTTGTTGTGGGTTTCTCGCTCTCTTTGGGTCAGGGACCTGATCGTTTAAGTGTATTCGGTGATGTCATTCCTTCCAGAAGGAAAAAGCCTTTCCTGCCCCAACTGAGCTGCTTGACAAACGCTTTAAATATCAAGTTTGGGCCAGCCAAAAGACAGAGTAATTTAGCTCTTTTTTTTTTTTTTTTTTTTCTTTTTTCTGGTTACGGTTGTATCAGCACCCGTTAATTGGTGGCTTTCCCTCCCTGCTCTCCACCGGCCTCACCGGGACCTCGACGTCTTCCTCATCCCGCCCTGGAGAGAAGCCCGCGCCAGGCCAGGCTGCCGGGGACCGTCCCACGCCGAGGGGCCGCGTGGAACCAGCCCACTTTCCACCCACCCTTGCCAGGCCAGGACGCACGGCAAGGACCAACCCATCGCCAGCAGGAGCGTGGGGAACGGGCTTGCCCCCGTGCCGGTGGCTCCAGCCCCAGTCCCCCCACCCTCCATCACACACAGCGCACGGAAACTTTCCGTCCTGGCTGCAAACGCTAGAAACCCCGAGCAAGTGCCCAAGCTGCTCGCCGCTGCTGACGGTTCCCCTCCTGGGTGAGCCCTGCTGTCCCGCAGCGTCCCCGAGGACAGTCACCGAGGACTGAAACCCAGGCACAGGGGCGGTCCCAAAACCCCCCCACCTCTTTACCGGGGAGCAGGGAAAGACAGCAGGCAAGGGCACGGAGTTTGCTTCGGGCCCCTCCACCTCTGTCCAGCTGGCACTTCAAGCACAAAGTGCGCAGCAGCCGAGGTCCCTACACCAGCCCGTACGATGGCTTTTATTGGGAAATCCATAGGAATTCCAAATGCCCCCATCAGCAGGTGTCCAGCTCTGGGGTCCTCAGCACAGGGGAGACACGGAGCTGTCGGAGCGGGGCCGGAGGAGGCCCCGGAGATGCCGGGAGGGCTGGAGCCCCTCTGCTGGGAGGACAGGCTGAGAGAGCTGGGGGGGTTCAGCCTGGAGAAGAGAAGGCTCCGCGGAGACCTTCCAGCCCCTTCCAGGCCCTCAAGGGGCTCTGGGAAAGCTGGGGAGGGACTCTGGAGCAGGGAGGGGAGCCACGGGACGAGGGGGAAGGGTTTTAAACCCAAAGAGGGGAGACTGAGATTAAAAATAAGGCAGAAATTCTCCATGATGAAGCTGGTGAGCCCCTGGCCCAGGTTGCCCGGAGAAGCTGTGGCTGCCCCATCCCTGGGGGGGTTCAAGGCCAGGTTGGACGGGGCTCGGAGCCACCCGTGCTGGTGGGAGGTGTCCCTGCCCAGGGCAGGGGTTGGAACTAGATGGTCTTTACAGCCCCTTCCCACCCAAACCATTCATGATACCATGATTCTAAGACCACCTTTGGTGGTGGCACTTGACCAAAGACTGTCCGGGTCTGGCTGGAGAGAAGATCGCTGCCAACAGCGCTGCAGAGACCTCCCTCCCTTCCTCTTAGCTGGGAGCGAAACGGCTCCCGGAGACCCCCGTCCTTTGCCTCTTGCCGCTGTCACCCCGTCACCCAAGTCTGCTCAGGAGGGTCCCACCACCCAGCAGCACCAGCTGCCCGGGCACAGACAGGGACCTTCGCCGAGGCGTACGGGACCACGCTTTGATCCGCGACGTCCTGAGAGCGTCAGTTTTATTTTAAAACGCTGTAGGCTCCAGATGTTCTTGCTATTCACATTAGTATCTGCAAACCTTAATGTTCGCAAAGTCTTTGGCACCACCGGCATCTCATGGCCGTGAAACGTGCAGGCCAGCGGTGTGTAAGATAATCCGCCCGCACGGTGTGCGCGTCCCTCTCCTGCCATTTCGGTTTTAAATCCGATGCCTTTTCATCTTGTCAAATATCCCCCCGCGCTACCTTCTACATCCTGTTATTGTGTCCTCTCAGACTCCGCTTCGCCTCCAAACGACACAAATCTTGTCTTTTCACGTCTCTTCATCTGTAGATTCCCCCCCAGGCCGCCAATTATCCCCGCTATCCATCTCTGGAGCTCCTTTTTCTCTCCCTACGTCTTTTCAAAACGGAATAATGGAAATGGGGCATGGCACTGCAGCTGGAGGACCTCACCGACGGGCTGTAACGAAGCTTTCAGTGCTTTCCTTCTTGCATCCCGTTTCCAACTTCTTCCCGATAGCCGAGCGCAGCAGCGGATGTTTTCACCGAGAACTTTCCGAGAACTTGAATGCCATGAGCAAGTGACTCCTTGGGAGCCCAGGAAAGCAGGAAGGAGCCTGTGCTACCCCTACAGCCACGCGCTTTAGCACAGGAAAACGCGGGTTAGGACGATCTCTTCAGCTGGATTTGGAGCTCTCTCTAAAGCTCCTTGATAATACTCCCCTCCTCCTTAAATACTCCCTTCTCGGTGTACGAAACACCCGCAGCGCATCGGTGTTCCCCGAGACACGTTTTGGAAAGGACACGGCCACGCCAGGATGCACTTTCCCCTCGATAGAAGAGGGAAGGAAAAGAAAAAGTCTTGAATTCAGCAGCAGAAACACTTGCCCACCGAGCAGCCAGCGCAGACAAGAGGGAACGGCCTCCGGTTGCGCCAGGGCAGGTTTAGGATGGATATCGGGGAAAATTCCTTCATGGAAAGGGCTGTCGGGCGTTGAAAGAGGCTGCCCAGGGCAGCGGGGGAGTCGCCATCCCCGGAGGGATGGAAAAGCCGGGCAGACGCGGCGCTGAGGGACGCGGGGTAGCGGTGGGTTTGGCAGCGCTGGGCGGATGGTTGGACTCCATGGTCCGAAAGGTCTTTTCCAACTTAGGCAATTCTCCGATTCTGTGATTTGGGAACCTGCTCTCACGCTCTTCCCCACGGGCAGGCTGGAGGGGGGCTCCCATCTCGGGGTGTTGGGCACAGCCCCGGAGGAACAGGCTGGGGCCGGAGCCCCTCTGGGCTCTGCCCTGGGGTACCGCGAGCTTTTGCGGAGCCGCGAGGGCAGGGAGCGAAGCCCTGACCCTCCTGCTCCATCCCCAGAGAGACGCCAAGGCCACCCGGCTGGTGGCAAAGCACCCATTGGGTCACTCGTCTCCTGGCTCCGATGGGCTCAGCTCCATCCCAGTGGCACTGCCACCCTTCCCGCTCCGAGCCCTTCCTTTCGCACCTTCGCGGCCACCAGACGGGGCCGAGCACGCGCGGCTGCCCGGCCAGACACGCTCGCGGGGGAGATTTGCTCCGCGGTTAACGCAGGCGGCGAGTGGGAAGCCTGGAGCATCTGCTGGAGCCAGGCAGGTCGGGAAGCGCACGCACAGCCGCGCACACACACACACACCCCCCCCGAGCGATGAGTTGAAGGAGCTGTCTGCCAGCAGCACATTCTGCAGGATTTTATTTTTATTTTTTTCTCTCTCTCTCTCTCTCTCTTGGCTAATCAGCTACTGAAAGAAGAGCTCCCTCAGCCCGGCCAGCCGCTGAGCCCCCCCGCCCGGGTCAGCTGCGCTGCGGAGGAGGGAAGTGGGCTTGGAACAGCCGCCGGCTCACCGAGGAGCACTCAACGCGCCTTCATTCATTATCCACTGACATATGGAATAGTCATTGCGGGAGGAAACAGAACCAAACAAAAGCCCCAAACTGCTTCCTCCCAGCGAGGCCCTGACAGCCTCTGCAGCTCACGGCCATTCATCTCCGCGTGGGGATGGGATGCTCGGGCTGTGGGGCGAGCGCCAGTGGGATGGCTAAGGCTGGGGGCGGGGGGGCAGGGAGCCCTACCATGGGGAACCGTCTCCCCGGCACGGCGGGCACGCACCGGGGCTCTCCTGCCGCCCGGAGCGGGGAGCCTCCTCGCCGGGCACCGGGAAAGGGCCCTGCGTGCGACACGGGCTCCCCTACCCGCCCCGGCCAGGAAACCAATTTATTTTGTTGTGTCTCTTCTCAGAGCACACGGCAGAGAGCGGCCCGGGCGCCCGGCCAGGCTGAGCGCCGGCGGCTGCCAAGTGAGCAGGAGCACAGCTAGAAGAAATTTAGTCTGCGCTAAACACAGGGGCATAACAGGTCTGAGCTATTATTCTTTATTAAAGAGCTCCGAAGCCCACGCACAGGCGGGAGGGGAGAGCGCGCAAGCTCAGAGCCAGCCGCCGGCGGGTGAGTGACAGCCGGCACAGCGGCGTGCACACCGGGGCACCGGCCGTGCCAGCGGCGGCACCGGATGTTTTCCCAAACCGCTGCTGGTTTAGGGAAAAAATCCTGCGGGCGCTGGCGGGAGCGGAGCGACAGGGCAGGCTGCACGGGGGGCTGCGGCTGCAGGTGCCCGGTTGGGGGTTTGCAAACGAAGCCGGACAAAAGGGAATTGGGGCACCCTCCCACGGCACCCTGAGCTGCACCCAAGGGTGCTCCCGGCTGGGCACTGTGTGGCACCGACTGGTGAGACGGGCAGGGGAAGGAGCCAAAGGGGAAGGACAGGGACGCTCTGCCACGGCAGTCCCCGAGTGCTGGCGCTGGCGGCTGCTGAACCCCAAGGTATGAACAAGCCGAGGGGGGGGGGTTACTGCCCATCAGTCACATTTAGAGCTGCTGCCATTAAAGATAACAATCAAGCCAGAGATAATTATCACGGAGAGAGACACAGACAGGGAGCGCAGGGCGTAATCTCTACCCAGAGGCTGCCAAATTTCTTGCGTGCTGCCCCAGAGCCCGGGGACGATCTGCTCCTGCAGCTGTGCCCCGGGCGCCGACGCACGGACAAAGGCTGGGACCCCCCCCCCCGCCATTTTTCCAGGAGGTGCTGCGGCCACGGCATCTCCAGCTTCCACGGCTCTCCCCGCTCTGCTCTCAGGATGCCGGCTCAGGCCGCACCGCGCTGCTAATCCCTGGGCTGGGATATCCAGAGGGATGGCATTGCCTTTCGGAGCAGGGTGCACCAGGACCACCCCACACCAACCATCGAGGACGGCAGAGCCAGGAGGTTTTCCACCCCAAATCCAGGCTCCCACTGCAAAACGCTGCCGTTCGCTCGCTGGCTTAAGAGGCGGTGAAGCAACATACCCCGTGTGAGGCTGGCGGCACGGTGAGCAGGGCCGGGAGGACGCGGGGGGCATGCTCTGCACCCTCCAAGGCCCAATTCTGCACCTAGACCTCCCCCTCCGACGCACAGCGGGACCAGGGACCAGCCCACTCCGGACAAGGGGCGAGCGAGGGGGTAACGAAGCGACACCCAGCACTGAAACCAGCCCTTCCCACCCCAAAATGGTGGGCTGTGGGAGAAGCACTGGTGGGACCGGGCTGTGCTCCCTCCCTGCCATCACCGACAACCCAGAGGGATGGAAGTTCACGCCTTCAGCGCCCTCCTAACGAGCACCGCACCAAGGCGCCGCACTGCACGGAGACTTTAATTAAGACATGGCTACACGTTAATTGGGACGAGGCTGCGACGCAGGGTAGGTCTCAACAAAGAGAACGCAAAATAAAAAAAAAAGTGATCCCGTTTGCAGGGAAGAAAGCGTTTTCCTGGCCCTACTCGCGTCCGAGCTGCCCCTGCCTGATGTTGGGGGGGGGTGGGGGGGGGTGCTGCCCTCCCCTCCCAGCGCTTCTGGGCCACCGAGACACAAAGCAAGAGAGAGGAGCTGGGCGATGCTCCTCGGGGGAGGCGAGCACAAAGCACCCAGTGTGCGCATCCCAGCCGCAGGAAGCAGAAGCATCAGGGTTCTTATGGAAGAGAGATAAATACAATTACAGAGGGAGGGCAGGGGGCTGGGAACGGGGAACAAGGAACAAAGCCACTGGAAGCTGCTCTGATGTCAACAGGTTCTGAATCAGCGCTCCCCCCACCGGGGCCCTGAAGCAGGACCAGCTGGGGAGAGAGACCTTGAATTCCTGCATGAAAGGGTTTTTTCCCCGGGTTATGCTGGAGACATTACACAAGTGTATGTTTTCTATAGTCATATATTTCCCCCCCCTTCTCTCTAAATCTCTATTCCAGACCCGGGGGCAGGGACTGCCGGCAGCTCCAGCGCTAGCCCAGGTGGGCCTCTACCATCTAACCTTTCGGGCCCTCGCTGGCCCAGAAAGGCCGGCAGGCACCCAATCCTCCCCCTCCCTCCACCGGGGCTGGAACAGGAGCAGACGCGTCCCTCAAAGCTCCAGGAACCGCAAGCCTTAGACCCTTTGAACTGTCAGCGATGCCAAAGAGCTCTCCCGAAGCTGGCTGCGCAGCCAAGAGTCCTGCTCACGCCCCCGCTCAGAAAACTCTTGCCCCGAGCCCCGGGTGCCACGCTGCCGTTACTCCCGACGTCCCCCCGCTCCCCGTACCCACGGCCGTTCCTCGCCGGCCAGGTGACGCACGTCTCCTCGTTCAGAGCGCTCGCAGGGCGCCGCGGGCACCGGCTGGCTCCTCACCTGCCTGCTCACACAGGATTTTCTGTGCTCTGCTACTTCTCAGCCGTTCCGGAGGAGACAGGCTGAAGGATTCCACCTCACCGGCACCCAGGAGGCTTCTCCAAGCATTTGTCCAAGTCACGCACGAGGCTACCCAGTACCCATTCAGGTGAACCAAAATCCCAGCAAGAAGGGCCAGATCCAAACGCCCCCACAGCCCTTGGCAGTCCCTCCGTCCCGACCCCAGGGTTCCACTGAAACAGCTGATTGACGCCAATCGCGTTAATTGATTTAGCAGACGATTAAGAAAGGCAACGAAGTTTGGCTGGAACAGCCAAACCCTAGGGGCATTTTACCGCTATCTTCCACACAAGCGGTTTCCAATCTTTTCCGACACGCGGAACCCGGAGAGGTTCCCTCCGAGAGCAGACCCCAGCACAGGGAAGGTGACGCCACGAGCCACGGGTGAGGCTCAGTCGCCTTTTATATGCCTGAAGAAACCCTCTCTTGACCCCGGGCTGAAAGCCCCAGCTCCAGCTGTGCGACTTCTAGCAAGGGTGGGAGGAAGGCTCTTCCCAGACAGGAAACATGAGCCTTTCCAAGGTGGATACGACGTTCCTTTCGGCTGCCCCCACGTGCTCCAAGCGACGCACCCGAGCAACAGACCCTCACCAAGAGTCTCCTCGACAGCCCCGACCTGGTGCCGCTGCCCTGCCATGCGTCAGCAGCGCAGAGCAGTCCGGGCAATTCCCTTTCGGGGACAACATTACTTGACCATCTCCCCTCCCTTCGAGTTCGCGGAAAAGCCAGCATGGAAGAGGGGAAACCCATCACCCCCGTCTCATACCCACGTAGAAAGAAAAGCTGCAACGGGTCCTACCTCTTCATCCGAGCTGTCTTCTTCATATTCATTCTGAGCGAGCAGATTCCCATTTTCCTTCAGTGGCGAATCATCCACCAAGAGTTTGCTCTTCCTGGAAGCCCCTTTAGCCTGAAAGACAGAGAAAAACAGCTTAGTGAGATTCCACCATGCAAATCTTTGCATTTTTGGTGTCCGCTACAGCGGAGACCTTGGCCGGGCAATGAAAGCCGAAGCTGCCACCGACATCTAGTCTGCTGCCAGGTCCAAGATCACCACAAAGCGCTTCATGCCCCAACCCGGAGAGCACTGTGCAGAACAACCTCTCACTCTTAGACCCTCTGGGACACCGCATTGCAGAGGGGAGGAAGGAAGGAAAGGGCTCATTAAGCAGCGCGCACTTACATTCAGCTGGGACTGCCAAGGGAGAAGGTCAATCACCTCTCTCCTGAGGACAGGTTGCCTGAGAAGCTCTCTGGCAGCTCCTCAGCTCACACAAGAATCGCATTTTCACTCACTGGGCCCAAAATTATTTCTCCCTCCGCAGCTTCCATAACCCAGCCATCTTCCAGAGTTATTTCAAGACCCTCTGTTCCCTCTGTTTCCCTTGGAGCTCAATGCCACTGAGACCACGCAAAGACACAACCAGGGCAGAGCTTCCACCAACCCAATCTGCAAGGATAGGCAGCAAAGGATTTCCCAGAAACGCCGCTTCTCCTGAGCGTGTCAGAACACAAACAGCCAAGGATGAGGTGCCAGCAGAGCTCCAGGCTTGGGAAGGCAAGGACTGCGTCAGAAACCGCACAAGCTCACATCACGGAAACAGAAAAATCTACGCCAGAAAGGACCTCTGGAGGTCCCTAATCCAACCCTCTGCTCAAAGCGTAGCTACCTTCCAAGGTAGATCAGGATGCTTGGGATCGCGTCTGGTCAAGCGTTGAGTATTTCCAAGGATGGAGATCTCACCACCTCTCTGGGTACTGTTCCAGGGCTGCACCACTCCCATGGGCAAGAACACTCCTTACGTTCAACCAGAGTTTTCCTTGCTGCACCTCGTCCCCGTTGCCTCTCATCCCATCCCGAGGCATCACGAGAGCCTGGCTCCATCCCCTCATGAAGCTGCAGACAGCAACGGGATCCCCCTTTGTCCCTTCTCCCAGCTGAAGAAGCCAGCTCACAGACCCTCTTGGGTCCCACGCTCCAGCCCCGACTGCCTCGGTGCCCTACACCGGTCCCATTCCTGTCACTGTGTTGTACTGGGGAGCCCCAGACCGGACCCCAAGCCTGGATGGGTCTCAAGTGCCAAAGAGAGGTGAAGGACTCCATCCCCGGCCCCGCCGATGTTGCTCAGGACAACTGCTGACTCCCAGGGTGTGTCCCCAGGACCTTCCCTCCGGAGCTGCTCCCTGGCCATCAGCCCCCGCCTGCCCCCTTGCACAGGGTTATCCTGTCCCAGGTGCACAACTTCACATTCACCATCCTTGAACTTCACAAGGTGCCCATCAGCCATCTTCTCCAGCCCGTCAAGGTCTCTCCGAACGGCAGATCTGCCCTCCAGCAGATCCCCAACGGATCCCAGGGCCTGCTCTCTCTGGTAAGGACAGACCCAGCAGCACCGTTCTCTCTATCTGGCAGGACGAGTGCACGGGGGTTTCTGGTGCCCACCACGACGCCACCACAAGGGCAGGCTTTTCCCAGCACCGAACTTCAGCAAAGGTCCTACCACCGATGGGCTCCACCACGTCCGCGCTCAGGACTCCAGGAGCTGCCGGACAAATTGTTTGAGATTGGGTAAAGCACACAACCATCTCACTTGCACAATCTGAAGTTACCGGTGAGTTTTGAAGTAACGTGCGCATTTGGAGCCACTCCGAACCTCTTTGGAGTAGAGAACAGGGCAGGACCAGGCTGCAGGCACAGCCCCCAAGGCGCCAACATCACCGTGATGAAGAGACTCCCACCATCACACGCGCTACGCACCGTGACGGAGGCGTCCAGCTGAGGTTACCCATCAGGAGTGGTGGGACCAACCCCACAGGGAGCTGAACGCAGCCTCTACGGCTTGGGTTATCCCCATTTTTTTTTTTTTTTTCCATGCCAGAGCCCTCGGCGGGCAGGACACCTCCCGCGCTGAAGCGGAGCTCGGCCCAGCGCAGGGCCCACGGCCCCACGTTGTGCTCCATCAGAGACAACCGGCGGGGGCATGCCTGGGGCAGGAATTCGTTCCCTCCTCAGACACGGGTAATCAGACAGCACCGACCATCAGACTTCGCCCACTCGCTGACCTGCTGTGTGGGTGCCGAATAAGCTACAGATCCTTCCCTGGAAAAGAGATTCTCTCTCCCCCCTCCGTCACCGCTCGGAGCGGGGGTAGGGGGAGAATGGGGACCCTGGCTAGATCGGGTTTACGGGAGGATTCAGTGAAATAATCGGAAAAACAGCCCCAGAAAACGTCCCTCGCGGGAGCAGTAAAATCCGCACAGTGTGTGATCACCTTCTGCTGTACGTACACACCAGCGCAGCTCCCCCGAGCCGCAGGGAGAGGGGTGGGAGAGAGCCTGGAAAATACTGGGCCGGCAAGAGGATGAGATTACTGCAAAAACAAAAGGCTTTATTAAAAAATTTTTAAAAAGGGAGATTGGAGATAAGTTTTTTTCCAGGCTTTTGGCGCTACGATGGCTTTGGACTTGAGTTTCCATCTTTCCCTCATTTCCCTCCTCTCTCCGCTGCCACGATGAGACCGGAGAAGGAGCCGGCACAGCAAATCCGGGTTGCGGGTGCCACAAGCTGCCAGCGTCCTTGAGGGCGAAGGCCGTGCCAGGAGGCGGCCCACAGTCGCTCCAGCGCTCCTGCTCTTACCCCAGCGATGCTCAGCCTCCCAGCCCACACCATCGGGGAGAAAAAAAACAGAGGCCCACGGGCTCCCCCAGGTCCTGAGTTTACTCGGAGAGCCGGCACAAGCCAGGATCTTGCTTCGGGGTTCTTGCAGGAGATTCACCCTGGCTGGGCACATCTGCAAAGCAAACGTGACTCCAGCATCCAGGGGTTAGACACGTCTATCGGCAGGTTCAAACCCTTCAAGAAAGCTTTGCCAGGAAAATAAGACAGACCTCAGCTAGGACACCAATCGCACCGCCAGCGCCCTGTAATGACTAAAGCCCGCCTGGGAAACGGCGAACGGTGTAGACTAAAACCATTTTGCCAGAAAAAAAAAGGTCTGTCTGAACCGGCCAGGGCCCTAAGGGGGCTTCAGGGTAAGCAGCGGAGGGGCCAGCGGACCTGGTCGCAGGGGAGCGCGGTCACCGTTCACTCCTCAGGTTACTCGAAACACCTCTCTGCGCCTTCCAGGTACATTTACCTTGATTTGCGCAAAGGCTTTTTCCCCACAGCTGGGTCCCGGGCAGGCAGGGACAGGCAGGGACAGGTCCCCCCGAGCTTGCCCTGGGCTTCGTTGGGAGGCAGAAATCCAGCCAGAGCTTTGCTCCGCCGCCCAGGCGGCCCCATGCAGAAAGGCTCGTTCCACAAGAGGGCGGCAAGCGATGCCGGACACACCGCGAAACCCTGCGAAACCCCTCAAAACTACCCCGCCGGCACCCCGCAACCATAGCCGCTGCCAGGGCCGGGGGACGAAGACCCGCCTGGCCCCCCGTGGGGCACCCACGGCTAGTGGGGATGCAGGAGTCGGCACCCCCAGACCTCAGAAGGGAGTCGGGCAGCGCTGAGCTCACCCACAGCCATCGCCGAACCCCATTTCTGGCAGTTTTGGTTGCCGAAGGGGAGAGCTGGGACAGCTGGTGGGTTTCGACAGCCCAGACAGGACTTGGAAGAGGTTTAGCTGTAAAGAGGGGGAGAGGGAAGAAAGATGGAAGCCTCCCGCACCGGTGAGACCTGTAACGTCCTCCCTCCCAAACCCAGCCCCTGCTCCCCACATGCGGGTCAGCTGGGGTTCCTCTACCCCACACTCCAACAGGCAAATTCAACAGAAGAGTTCAGAGGAACAAGAAAAAAGGATTAATCTGAACGAAAACACAAAACAGACGGGCAAAAAGGAGAGGGAGAATACAGTCAGCAGGCTTTGAGGAGAGCCACGTCCTCAGAGAGCTCAATTTTACCATCAAAAAGGCGTGCGGGGCGACAAACCGCGCTCGGTCACACACCGGCACCAGGCAGCCGAGCCGCACCAGCCGCTCCGTGTCTCGGCCAGGCTGAGACGGCAGCTTTCCGGCACGGGCAGAGCCGGCTCTCCCCAGTTATGCTGCAAAAAGCACATCGCGTACCTGACCGCAACGAGAGTCTTATGCCAGCAAAGATGCTAAGGAGAGGCAATAACTTTAGTGATAAATTAGGGAAAGGAAATACGCTTTCAGGAACGCAAATCCCACAGGCGTGAAAGAGAAGCAGAGCTGAAGAAGGCTTGTCTATCCCAAAGCTTTTCCACATCCTCCAGCTAGATAAATTGGTTTAATAAAAGATATCGCCCCTGCCTACACCAGTCCCACTTATTTCCTCAAGCTATCGCCTCACGGAATCACGGAATCTTCAGAGTTGGAAGGGACCTCTAGAGATCATCTAGTCCAACTCCCCTGCTAGAGCAGGATTGCCCAGAGCACATCCCTCAGGGCTGCATCCAGGCGGGTCTTGAGAATCTCCAGAGAAGGGGACTCCACACCCTCCCTGGGCAGCCTGTTCCAGTGCTCTGTCACCCTCACCGTAAAGAAGTTTTTCCGTGTATTTGAACGGAACTTCCTATGTTCTACCTTGTGCCCATTGCCCCTTGTCCTGTCACTGGGAACCATTGAAAAGAGTCTGGCTCCGTCCTCCTTCAACCCACCCTTTAGGTACTTGTAAACATTAATCAGGTCCCCCCTCAACCTTCTCTTCTCCAGGCTAAAGAGTCCCAGCTCTCTCAGCCTTTCCTCATAAGGGAGATGCTCCAGTCCCATAATCATCTTAGTTGCCCTTCGCTGGACTCGCTCCAGTAGTTCCCTGTCCCTCTTGAACTGGGGAGCCCAAAACTGGACACAGTACTCCAGTTGTGGCCTCACCAGTGCAGAGTAGAGGGGGAGAATGACCTCCCTCGACCTACTGGCCGCAGTCTTCCCTATGCAGCCCAGGATGCCATTGGCCTTCTTGGCGACAAGGGCACACTGCTGGCTCATGGATAATTTGCTGTCTACCAGGACCCCCAGGTCCTTCTCCTCAGAGCTGCTTCCCAGCATGTCCGCCCCTAACCTATACTGGTGCTTGGCATTCTTCCTCCCCAGGTGCAGGACCCCACACTTGCTTTTGTTGAACCTCCTGAGGTCCTTCTCTGCCCAGCTCTCCAGCCTGTCCAGGTCACGCTGGATGGCAGCACGGCCCTCCGGAGTGTCGGCCACCCCTCCCAGCTTGGTATCATCAGCGAACTTGCTGAGGATACACTCTGTCCCCTCACCTAGGTCATTAATGAATATATTGAACAAAATTGGACCAAGACCAATTGGCCTCCACGACGTCCAGGCTAGACGGCCTCGGAAAGACCAGCGAGGCAGGCTGTTTAGCAGCTGCCTGGACTACCTGAATCGGGAAGGGAAGCATCCCCCGCTGCATCTGCTGCTCAGTCAAATAACCATCAGAGCACGTTAACGGCCCAGTTAGATCCTCCTTTTCCTCCTGAAACCAAGATTAAAACATCGGTAGCTGCTTCGGCTCCCCCTTTCCCCTAAGCAAAACCCGCTTGCCTCCCACCCTAAAGTTCTCAACGCGCTCCCACGCAGTTCCTCCTTGGCCGTGGAGAAAAAGATCAGAAACTCCCGGCTTGCAATTTTCCAGCAGGACGGGAGAAAGGTCCCCGCTGTCCCAGCGACCCCCAGCTACAGCGGCGCAGAATCCCCTCGGGAGGCAGGAAAGCTGCAGGGAGGGGATGCGCCAGGCGGGTGCTGCCGCCGCAGAGACAGAGTTGGGGTTACGAGGAGCCGCAGGGGCGAGGGGGAGGACGGGCAGCAGCAGGGCCAGTTCTATGATTCGAGAATTGATCAGACCAGACGTGCCGGAGGGAACAGGCAACGGACCCTGAAGTGGGAGCAGCCCTAGAGCAGACAGGTTTGGGAGCTGCGGCAGCAGCACGCGCCTACGCGGGACAAAGCGAGCGTCCCTCGTGTTCAGGAGAGGGGCCGAGAGGTTTCTCTCAGCTTTACCAGACACCAGGACGCGCACGGGAGCGGTGAGAATCTGGTTTATCGGTGCCGAGCCCGGACCCTGGTAGGATCGTAGGGTCGAGGCGGGAGGACGCGGAAAAGCAAGCAACCAACACACACACACGGCTTAACTTCTTGCTAAAGCAAGACGGTTCTTGGGCCTGATCTTTCCAGTTGCCCTGCTCGCCCCGTGAGGCAAAACAACTAAATCCTCAGCTTTACACATGGAAAAAGGACAGCTACAGGAGCAGCAGGGATCCAGCCACAAGGAAGAGTATCGCATTCGCGGCCCTTTGAGGGACAGTGCACTCGTGTGGGCTGTTCTCTGGGACCTGTCCTTCTCCACCTCCCCTCAACACGCTCCAACGCCGACCTGCAGCAGCTCCAGCTCTCCCAGCGCCTCTACACCAACCGCTGCTGGGACAAACAACGTGCCGGGCTCGTGAGGAAAGCTAAGACGAAGCCATATAATTCCTCCTGATGAGGAGGGTCTCCGATCCTGAGGAGCCTGTAAGACCAGCTAAGCCCTGTGGCAATTTAAGGAGCTTAAAACACAGGTTCACCTCATTATCCGCCGTTGCGTTTGAAGAGGTTTCCGTTCTCAGGCAACCTCTCGTAAGCCACAAGATGCAAGACAGCAGCATCTCCAGCACTGCCAAGCGAACGTATGTGACACCTCAGGTCTGAGCTTAGACGTAAGAAGATCCAAATCGATGCCTTTGAAACAAGAGCAGTAAAGCGGCTTCTGCCAGGGCCAGGACAAACCACCCTGCTCCGCCAGCCGCGGAGAACCAGGACGACGCAGCCACGTCCGTGTAAGGAGCTGTTTGAGCAGCAGCCTCTGGAGCACGCCTGCTGCCGGGAGCCCAGGAGGAACTCGGCTGGATCCTCCCTGTGGGACAAACCGAGTGACATCGGGCCAACACTGGCAGCAGGTCCCCATCGCAGTGGGAGACAAAGCCATCTTTCCACATCCCGGTGCCTTTGGCAGTGGGGATGTTGTCTCATCTCCACCAGCTCAAGTCTTCCTCCACCGAGCGCTCTAAAACCAGGGGACGGAGCCTGGGAGGCCACATCACAGGCAGTGCTTTGAAGTCGTCGGCTGCTCTTAGCTTTCTCCTCTCACCGGGCTCTCCACGTCACTGTCTTCTGGTACCGCCGTGTTGATCAGCCAGGCTGCTGTATCGCTGCACGACGTACCGCTGCGAGAGCTGAAAGTCCTGAGGACGCGGAGGGGTAACTCGTGCAAAGACCGTCAGCGCAAGTAACAAGCCCGAAATCGTTCACCCTGTGGGCAAACGTCAATTTGTTCCGTTTCGTGGGGCTGACGGAACTGCTAACAGCACAGAAAGACGAAGCCCGACATGGGAAGAGTCTCGCTCACACACCAGACTCAAGAACTAACACGTCTCAAGACAGAGCCAGCTTGCCAGAGTGCCAGGCAAACTGTTTAGTGCTGCAGCTTGCCTTTGCAGGGATTTTGGGCAGAGGGCACAGCGCTGGGTGTGTGAAAGCTGGCCTGTCCCCCCCCACCTCCACCAGGAGCATGGAGCCCTGCGCCGACCCAGGCTCACCGCGGAGCACAGCCCTCCACGCCCCGGTAACACCCACACCGGGCTGGGGCAGGGATCGGCACGGCAGGCTGGGGACGCTGAGATCTGCCGCTCTCCCAGTGCGGTGACTTAGTGAGGTACCGTGGGCACGGTGGGGGCACCAAGCAGCAGCACTTCCACTGACGCCACGAGCTGCTGCTAGCACCAACAGCGGCTTCTTTCCTTCCACAACTGGTAGAAACACATCATAGAATCACGGAATGGTTTGGGTGGGAAGGGACCTTAAAGAGCATCAAGTCCCACACCCTGCCCTGGGCAGGGACATCTTCAACTAGACCTGGTTGCCCAAAGCCCCGTCCAACCTGGCCTTGAACCCCTCCAGGGATGGGGCAGCCACAGCTTCTCTGGCCAACCTGGGCCAGGGGCTCACCAGCTTCATCATGGAGAATTTCTGCCTTATTTTTAATCTCAATCTCCCCTCTTTTGGTTTAAAACCCTTCCCCCTCGTCCCGTGGCTCCCCTCCCTGCTCCAGAGTCCCTCCCCAGCCTTCCCAGAGCCCCCTTAGGGCCTGGAAGGGGCTGGAAGGTCTCCCCGGAGCCTTCTCCAGAGCAGAGGGGCAGAATGTCCCAGGGCTCAAGAGGCAAGAAGGCTCTGCAGAAATTGGGCCACCACAAAAGAATGCGTCAGCTGCTTTTCTCTTTCAGACTGGTGTGGCAAACACGAGCACAAATTAATCTACGGGGAGGAGAAAAAGCGATACAGGGCTAGGGAGAAGAACTGGACAGAGGAGCCCCCATATGCCCCTGCTGATGAGAATCTCAGCTCCAAACGGCTGGGCTCCTGCGGCTGTGCGGCGCAGAGCCGAAGGCAGTGCAGAGCCACCGAGAAGAAGGAAAAGGAGCCCAGGTTCACTGCCAGGCGCCGGCAGAGAAGCAGAGAGAGGAGCCGGATACGGTACCGCAGCCCCGAGCTCCGCAAGGATGCTCCGAGCTCTGCAGCTGAGCGGTCGGGAGCAGGGCCAGGTCTCCGGGTGCCATCCCTGCAGGAAGGGAAGAGGTAAGCGGCTCTCGCTGCACCCCCAGTGTCTCCCCGAAGCCTACGCCCCGCGCAGGGCAGATGAGCTTCAGGCGCTGGGTGCCACAGCGGGGACTCTCCAGCAGAGCAGCGCTGAAGGGGCTTCCTGGCTTCGAAAAGCAGCAAATAAACATTTCAGCCTGGCCTTCAACTGCAGGCCACCGGGCTTCTCCCCAGGGGCTCCCAGAGCCGAGTCGGACGGCTCAGCTCAGCACCGGGGCTGCCAAGGAAGAAAGCACAGCTTGTCAGAACGCTGGAAGTCATTAAGAGGAAATCTAATCCGACAAGGACAGCCTAATATTTACACAGCCCTGCGAGCTAGAGAGGCACTAAGAACGGGGCTTTGCAATCTGCTGACAGGCAGGTGGTGGAAGCTGTGGCCTTTCTGGCTCCGGGATCCCCGGGGGGAGCTGGGACAGCACAATTCAGTTCAGCACCTTGCTGCTCAGACCGGATTAACACTTCTCCACGGGCCGAGGCGCCAGCGCTGGCTCACACTTCAGTACCTCTCTCTCTTCTGTCCTCAGGAGAGGCGGTCTTTACTCCTCCACGGGTTTTTTAAAGCCCCAAAGGCCAGGCTTCTTACATTCCGACTTCCTAAAAGCATCTTCTTGGAGAGAGCTGCAGATCGCCACCAGCATTGCGAGATGGAGTGCAGCTCTGGAAAGGCACCTCATCATCCCACCACCATCTACGCTTGAATTCCGCCCAGACGCTAACACGTCCTGAAACCGGTTTGTGTTTCACCGTCTCAGGAGCCGTCGGTCTCCCCATCACTTCTCTTGGCTGGTCAAACACAACAGTCGCTAACTGGGATATCTCACAGCATAAAAATATAAACGTCCGGCAAGAGTATTTCAAGCACCAACATGTTCAGAGAGCAGTGACACCCCCCCTCTATCTAAAGGGTTTCTTCCCTTGCCAAAGCCACTCCTTCCACAGATGGAGCAGCAAAGATGAAGCCCAGACCAACGAAGAGCATCGGCTTGGCTTCGGCACCCTCCAAACCACTGGCTTTCACCAAGAGAAAACCATAGGTTTTTCCAGAAGCGGGGAGAGACCATGATTAAAGGAGTCAGTTGCCAGAACAGTGTTACAACCCCTCGCTGTGAGGTGCGACACCAGCGGTATCCTCCCCGTCCGTGGGTCAGAGCTCCCAGCTCTTCCCGGAGCCCCAGACAGGCCTCTCCGGGAGGACCGTGATGCTGAGTCTACAGAAAAGCTCTGGCAACCTGAGCACGCAAGGCTCCTTGCTGTCTGGTCTCTCAGCAGGAAACCTCAGAGTAATCACAGAACATCTGCAAGTTTCCCTTCCCTTCTCCGTCCACGCGCCGTCCTTCTCCACGAGCTCCCTGATGCTCTCCACGTTTCTCTGGCAGAGCAGGAGACCCTGCTGTCGGTTCCTAAGTGCTGGACGCATCCAGCCCCGACGCACACGCAGCTCTCCTGCGCGTAGTCCAGAAGCCTCGGGAAGCAGCAGCTTGGGAATCCTCCCCAGCCTCGATTAACTTGCTGGACAGCCAGAAGATACTGAAAGGAAGAGACCCAGGACACGCACAAATCCCTCCGAAAGCGCTCCAGAGCCTGCCTCGAGTGACGCGCAGAGTGACAGGCCATTCCCAGAGAACAAAGTCATCTTTAACATCAAGGCTGAAGACCCGACAGGGAGGAGCAGGAGGCTTCTCCGGCACCAGCTCAGGCGTCCACGCCATTGGCAAGGCACAAGCGAGGTTGGAGCAAACCGGGATCAGCTGGGAGGGCTAAAGGCAGGTTCAAAGCAAATTTCCACAAGACAGGACGAGGCTTTCGGTTTTGAAAAAGGGGGACAGCAAAACAGCCATCCAGGCTAGTATGAGCGCGCTTGGCAAAACACGCAGAAGGACTGTAAAAATCAGGGCTGGGTCTCTACAAGGGGCCAAGCTGATCACGGAATCACGGAATCTTCAGAGTTGGAAGGGACCTCTAGAGATCATCTAGTCCGACTCCCCTGCTAGAGCAGGATTGCCCAGAGCACATCCCTCAGGGCTGCATCCAGGCGGGTCTTGAAAATCTCCAGAGAAGGGGACTCCACACCCTCCCTGGGCAGCCTGTTCCAGTGCTCTGTCACCCTCACCGTAAAGAAGTTTTTCCGTGTATTTGAACGGAACTTCCTATGTTCTACCTTGTGCCCGTTGCCCCTCGTCCTGTCACTGGGAACCATTGAAAAGAGCCCGGCTCCGTCCTCCTTAAACCCACCCTTTAGATACTTGTAAACATTAATCAGGTCCCCCCTCAACCTTCTCTTCTCCAGGCTAAAGAGTCCCAGCTCTCTCAGCCTTTCCTCATAAGGGAGGTGCTCCAGTCCCATAATCATCTTAGTTGCCCTTCGCTGCACTCGCTCCAGTACTTCCCTGTCCCTCTTGAACTGGGGAGCCCAAAACTGGACGCAGTACTCCAGTTGTGGCCTCACCAGTGCAGAGTAGAGGGGGAGAATGACCTCCCTCGACCTACTGGCCGCACTCTTCCCTATGCAGCCCAGGATGCCATTGGCCTTCTTGGCGACAAGGGCACGCTGCTGGCTCATGGATAATTTGCTGTCTACCAGGACCCCCAGGTCCTTCTCCTCAGAGCTGCTTCCCAGCATGTCCGCCCCTAACCTATACTGGTGCTTGGCATTCTTCCTCCCCAGGTGCAGGACCCTACACTTGCTTTTGTTGAACCTGATTTGGATCTTCTCTGCCCAGCTCTCCAGCCTGTCCAGGTCACGCTGGATGGCAGCACGGCCCTCTGGAGTGTCGGCCACCAGTGATCTTGGCTCTGCCGCGGAAGGGTGGTCTGTACCCTCCCGCCCACCTCCTGCTGCTCCCTGCGCGCCTGCTCGGCTCCCGACACACTCCCCGGGAGCCGATTCAACCCGCTCCCCTCGCGGAAGGGAGGGGGAGAGACAGCTTTCGGCCAGGCCAAGGAGGTGACCTGGCTCAAGGAAGCATCTTCTGAGACGGAGCAGAACCAGGAAGAGAGGACGAGGCTGGAGATGGGAAACATCCCCGCTCCGGCAGCCCCCGGAGAAGCTGCCGACTGGGAAGTTCATTCGCCTGCTGTGAAAACACAGCTCCGGAGAAGCTGCCAGGGAGGATCCGCGCTCTGTATTTGCACTTTGTTACCCAACTGCAAGGAGCAGGAAGAACTGGGGGCCATACGCTGAGCATCATCAGCTCCGCATTGCGGCCGACGGCTGCTTTTGGCACTTACGCATCACGTCCCCGACAGTGCTACGCCGTACTGGAAATGAACGCCGTATAATTTGCAACATATTTTAAGCTTAGGGCTAAAAAAAAATCAGTTAAATTTCCAAGAACGAGCTAAACAAAGGCAGAAGAGGCTGGCCTCCAGAGCTCCCTGCTGCTCAGAGATACCCGGCCGCAGGCAGACTCCAAATCGTCATTCAGCAACACCCCCAGAAGCGCCAAAGTCACCACACCAACCGACCAAACAAGAGAGGCGTCTAAGAAGTGACTATAAATTTTTGGGCAAGTGTTAAAATCGCCTCCAAAGGAGCAGGGACGAGTTCCCTGCTCAAAACACTGCTGGCGGAGGCGCAAGTTAAACTGTTTTCTCTTACCAGGGTTAAACCCCCGCGAGGTCTCCTGGAGCATTTTAGGGGCACAGGGCAGCAGCGTCCTCTGTTTCCGACAGGGAACACAGCTTGGAGGAGATCCTAACGAGCAGCCAAAGCCAGGGATTAACGTCAAGGACACTCAAGAGTCTGTGTTTCTTTCTGGAGTGTTATTTTCCTCTCTTTTTCGTGTTCCTGTAACTAAGAACCTGACGGAACAAAAACTCGTTTGGCGGCACCTGAGGACTCCGCAGGGTTTGCACATCGCTTTGGCTAAAGCGCCCCTACAGAGCGCACCGAACTGAACAAAATTAAAAAAAAAAAAAGAAAAAAAAGAAAAAAGGTGGGTGCTGCGGCAGCGGGGGAGGCAGGGCGCGCACCGGCAGCTTCGAGGCCACGGACCGAAGAGCAGAAGAGCCAGCAAAAGCGATTATCACAAACACCAGCTCAAGGGAGAGCGAGGTGGTTATTTGTGGGGCAGATCCTCCCGCTGCCCCACGGCAGCTCACGGCGGGTCTGTTTCTTACCCGTCCCACTAACAGCAGCTCCGACACTCCACCAGCCCTTTGACCGTGGGTATCTGCGGCTGCGTCTATCCTCCTGCCTTATAAACATAACAAAAAATAATCCCCCCCCAGCAGGTTTTGCCATCACAACCAATCCAAGAAAAATTTTAGCTCGCCTTTTAACGACGTTTTCACCACTAACTCCTAGTAAATTAAGCAGCTTTGCCAATCAGAGAGCTGATGAACAGAAATCAAGGGTTTTAAGAGTGTGCAATCAAGAGACTAGAGTTCGAGAAATCTCATTCAAAATTAAATGTAGCTATCCGGGGCAAATAAACAGCTCTCCGATGCTAGCAAGTGAAATATTTTCTAAGTATAAGCTCGTTCTCTTCGCTCTTGCCCCAAAGCTGTAAGTTCGTTTTTAAATACGACAGTATTACACAAATGGCTTCAGCGTGGGTGTGCCGGCCACCTCCGCCGGCGACCCAGCAGCTCTCCTGGCAGAGGGGGACAGCGAGCGCCCCGAGGACAGACCCCGCTCAGACGGAGCGGTCCCTCGAGCGCTCCTTCCCCAGACCCTGCGCGTAAGCTCCATTTTCTTCTCCGAAGTTTCCCCCTCCCGCCCCGCGAAGCGACGAGCGCAGCTCCAAAGCCGAGAGCTGTGGAGAGCGACGGCCAAGGAAAGACTCAAGATGCTCCCGGGAAATTCTTACTTCGTACTTGACCTCGGCTCTCCCCGCGTTCCCGAGGGGTTTCGATGCAACGTAAAATTCTGAACTGCGCACAGCACCAAAATCGTCGAGTCTCTCTGAAAAGCCGTCTGACCTGCAGGGGCTTCTAAGACTCTAAAGCAGCAGCTTTCAACCCGTTTACTTATGGCATTAACGCCAAGGCCCTGTAAACAAGGAAGAGAAGAAAACCCAGCTGCGGGAGGCTGCAGTTCACTACGCAGGGTTCACAGCTCCAGCAGAAAGCGTTTAGGGGTGCCGCACGCCAAAAAGGACGGAGGCACAGATCACAGAATTACTTCCTTGCAGGATCCCAGAGAAGAAAAGGGTCTGGACAGACCAAACCTCTGTCAACCTCTGCACTGGGAATGCGACGCCCTTGCAAGGAGCGTTCCTTTTTCCCCCCAAACAGAAACAGGTAAACATATTCCCGGCCACGTCCGACATGTTTGATGTCTTTTCCCCCTCTGTGAAACCCCTTCAGGAGCCTTCTGCCACAAGAGGAAGCACAGACAAGTCTCCGCTCCGTCTCTAACGTCCCTGCTCGGGATGGCTGCAGTTTGTGCCGGGGAACTCTCTCCACACGCAGGCCGGCAGCACAGGAACGGCACCAGCTCCTGCCCTTCTGCCAAGACGCCGATGCCTCTGCACAGCAAAGACCCCAAAGGCAGAAGGCAAAGCAAGAAAGGAAACTGGGAACGCGACTTCACTGAGCCGTCGCTACAGAACCGACAGACTATCCCTGCCCAAAGCAGCAGCGAGGCCAAAAAAGGGACATATCGCACAGCAATGGAAACAGGGGTCAGGATCAGCCGCCCCCTGACCTCCTCGGCTTCTGCTGTCACTGCTGGAGCTCTTTTTTTGGGCTGTGCTACCTGCACAAAGCGCGCAACATTCCAGGGAAGAGCTTGTCATAGAATCATCGAATGGTTTGGGTTGGAAGGGACCTTGAAGATCATCTAGTTCCAACCCCCCCTGCCATGGGCAGAGACACCTCCCACTAGATCAGGCTGCTCAGAGCCTCATCCGGCCTGGCCTTGAACACCTCCAGGGACGGGGTGTCCACAACTTCTCTGGGCAACCTGTTCCAGTGCCTCACCACCCTCACGGCAAAGAATTTCTTCCTAATATCCAATCTAAATCTACCCTCTTTCAGTTTGAAACCGCTACCCTGTTTGTCCATTGTTACCCACGTTGTCCATCGTGTCCAGCTTGACCCGGGTTGCAACGAGACCGTGATGGATCCCAACATCCGCAGATACTTTCTTACGGACCCACAGCATTGCACGCACTTGGATACCGAATAGAAGGCTGAAGAATCGGGTGGGGTGGGCGCAGAACCAGCCCCAGCTCTCACAGACAGATGCACAACGCGGTGGCAGTCGGTCCCGGCTCAAGCAAGCGGCCGCGTGGCACAACAGAGCCGAGAGCCAACGCCGAGGAAAACAACACCGCTACCAACCAAAACGCCTGCGCAGTCGGGGGACCAATCGTTCTGAAAAGCAAAACAGAACAAAAGCAAAAAAGGCCTCGCTCCCCCAGAGTGATTTCTGGGCTGGAGCAGGCGCCGGGCCCAGCCCACACCAGAGATTCGTAAGCGGTTGAAGAAGCACAACGGCGGCATCAGGGTGGGAAGAAGCGGCTGTCAATGGAGAAATCCAAGCAGGACGGCTGCTGCACGGCAACACCGCAGCCCCAGGCACCGCTGCAGAACTCCTAAGTGGGTTATTAGAGGAACTTCCTACTAAATTTCTACTCCAAACCCTCATCCTTCTACCCATCCTCCAAACGAATGCACAGACTTCGATAGCCAGGATAATAACAAGGCATTTTTTGTTAAGCCTGGGGCATGACGCAAGGCGAAGGAGGCTGCCGTGCCCAGAATCCCAGGGATCGCACCTTAATACCTCAAGACAAATGTGAGTGTGAATTTTTTCCACCAATCTTTGTGCCTGCACCTTCTGAGACAGAAGTGAGACTACGTCCGTGTAATCATGTTCTAAAAAGGCTACTACCTATGAGAGAAGCATCGCTACTGCGACTCTAGAAATGCAAACCGGCACAGAAGTTGTTTTGCTGTTAACGAGCCAGCAGCACTACAGCTCTCTATGCTGCGTCTCATCCCAAAGGCTGAAGTGTCACCTAATTCTGTACGCGTACGGTTCCCTCTTCTGCTGCTCCGACGTGGTCAGACATCCCTGACCCCCAGGAGACGGAAAACGGGCACTCAGCCTGCGCGAAGCCCCCTCAGCATCTCTGGGGCCTCTCTACCCAACGCGCAGCCTGGATTCCTCACGCCAACCCAGCTGCATCGCACAGCCCAAGGCCCTACTTGTGTAATTAAAGAAAAGCAGCTAAAAAAAAAAAAAAAACAAAAAAAAAAATCTAGAAGCACAGAATGATTTGAGTTGAAGGGGCTTTTAAAGCCCACCCAGTGCCACCCCCTGCCCTGGGCAGGGACATCTTCAACTAGCCCAGGTTGCCCAAAGCCCCGGCCAACCTGGCCTTGAACCCCTCCAGGGATGGGGCAGCCACAGCTTCTCGGGGCAACCTGGGCCAGGGGCTCACCAGCTTCATCATGGAGAATTTCTGCCTTATTTTTAATCTCAATCTCCCCTCTTTTGGTTTAAAACCCTTCCCCCTCGTCCCATGGCTCCCCTCCCTGCTCCAGAGTCCCTCCCCAGCTTTCCCGGAGCCCCTTGAGGGCCTGGAAGGGGCTGGAAGGTCTCCCCGGAGCCCTCTCTCCCCCAGACAGCCCCACCTCACGGGTCTAACCAAGGTCCCCCCCTCACAGCGGTTTCGCCATGGCTCGCACACACAGGCTGGATTTTGCTTTTTCTCCCCAATTTACAAACGGGGGGCACCGACACCGGGCACGGGCCCTTCCTCCCACCCGTTCCTCCTCCTCCAGACATGAGCAGCGGCCGGAGCAGGGGGAAAACCGCCGTTGCCTGGCCGGGCTCTGCCTCCGGGCGCCGTTACCGGTGACGGCCGGCGGGGGGGGGGGGGGTGGGACCCCCAACCGGGCCGCTGCAAACCCCGGGGGGGGGTGCCGTGCCTCGCCCCCCACCCGCTGAAACGGTGTTTCCCGGCGGTTAGAGGGAACCCCCCCACCCCCGGTTTGAGGCCTTACGTGTATGCGGGGGGGCGAGCTGCCGCCGGGGCCTTCCTCCGGGCCCTCCTCCTCCTCCTCCTCCTCCTCCTCCTCCGCCGAGGTGCTGTCGCTGCCCGAGTCCTCCAGCCCCGAGTAGACGCTCTCCTCGCTGTCCGTCAGCTCCTCGCTCTCCGCGGCAGGACTCGGCTGGAAGGGAACGGGACGGCGGGGGGTCAGGCCTCCGGTAACGCGGAGGGAGGGGGGGGGGGGGGGGGTGTTCAGGCCTCCGGTAACGGAGTGGCCCGACCCACCGACCTCCCCCCGCGCTGCCAGGGCCCCACCGACCTCCCCCTACGCTGCCAGGGCCCCGCCGGCACCGGGCCGGGCCCTCATCGCCCGTAACCATGGCAACCCCTCCCCGACCTGCTCCATGGCTCCGTCCCGCCGCTCCGCGTGCGCCGCCGCCGCCGCCACGCACCACGTGCGCGCGGGTCAGAGGTCACGGCCCCGCTCCGCCCCCCCCCCCCGGCCACCACCTTTCCGCCTGCCCCCGGCCCCTCCCCGGCGGCAGCGGCCACACCGGGAGGGGGAAGGGCGGGGGGAGGGGGATGATCCCGGTGGGGGTGGGGGAGGGGAAGGGCAGGGGATAACCGGGGAGGGGTCAAAGGGGAGAGGTGACACGGCGCGGATGCGCATGCGCCGCACGCCATGGGGCCGCATGCGCATAGGCGCGCACCGGGCGGGTGCCGGCGGAGCAGGTGCGCATGCGCAGAGAGCCTCACCGGGGGGGGGGCTCGGCGTGCTGCGCATGCGCACTGTGGCGGCCGTTGGGCGCGCACGCCTCGGCCGGCCGGCGCGTCGGCAGAACTGCGCATGCGCACAGAGGGGAGGGGGGAGACTCCTTGAGGGGGCGCATGCGCACGGCGTGCGGCCGGGAGGGAGGCGTGGCCCTCCCCGCGCGCGGGTGGGGTGGAGGGGGGGGGGAGAGGCGGTGCCGCGCACGCGCGCCGCCGCGCCGCGCGGGGGGCTTGTCTCGGAGGCGTCCCAAGATGGCGGCGGCCATGCTGGGCCCCGGGGGTTGCAGTGCGCAGGCAGCGGCCCGGCCCCGCGGCGGCGGCCGCCGGCGGCACTAAGCCCCGCACCGCCCGCCTCGGCCCGCCGCTAAACCCCACCTGGCGGCGGTTTCCCCGGGGAGAGGGGGGCGGGTGTGGTGGGGGGGGGGGACGCCGGCTCGCTGCGGCCTGCCCCGGGGCCTGCAGCCGGGCCCTGAGGCCGCCGCCGCTATGGAGGGGCCCGGCGCGGCGGCGGTGGGCGCCGGCCCCGGCGGCAGTAACGTCCCCGCTTTCCTCACCAAGCTGTGGACCCTGGTGGAGGATCCCGACACCGACTCGCTCATCTGCTGGAGCCCGGTGAGTCCCGATGAGGGGACGAAGCGGCCGAGGCCCCGGGGCCCGGCTCCCGGCAGCGGGCGAACGCCCGCTGACGGGAGCCGGGCCCCGAGGCCTCGGCCCAGGCGTGTCCGCGGCCTCCCGAGTGACTTTCCCAAGCCGCGGGACTCTCCAGGCCTCGCAGTTCCTAATTAGAGGTGCTGCCTCTTTCCCCGCTGCTTATCCCGCCCGTGCACCTCATTATCCCAGCGCCGCAATCCCTCAGGGGAAAATGAGCTGTCCCGGCTATTCGAGGGGAGAAAAAAAAAAAACAAAAAAACAAAACCCCAGCGTCCAGGTGCTTTTCTAACTGTTTCCATGGCAGGGGATGCTCTACAGTATTTAGCCGTGTCATTATAACCGCTGTGCCAGAGCCCGTGCTGTTTCCGCTTCGCTCTCCCGCTTTATGATCGCTCCAGTCGTGCAAGTCCCCCTTTTTTTTCTCTCTCTCATTAGCCGCTTGGGGAAGTGTAAGGCTTGTCTAAAAGATCAGAGTGTCCAGAGCCAAATGCTGCAAGCTGTTTTTTTCGGAGGCAGTCCCATCTATGGTGTTTACCTGAAATCAAAGGGAAGACGTTTTCTTGCTCTTTAGTTCTTAACCTGGCAGACCGAGCAGTTAAGTGGAAATAAGTTCTTGCGAATATTCTCCTGTATCGCCTTGCGTCGGCCGCAGATCAGGCGTTTGCTACCCAAACTATCGAAGGAAGGGGCGTGCGGTAACACTTATAAGAGTGAAAAAGGACTGTCGTGTAGAGGTTTGACTTCAGATGGGCATGCGGAGCTAAGACGAGTGGAACTGCGGTTCAAGATCATAAAATGTGAACGATAAGGACCAAAATAAAAGCGTAAACGCGCTGGGAATGTTTTTTCGTAACCCTTGATCGTAGCTGCTCTCCACCGGCTACGACTGTTTGCTTATCTGGCTCAATGTGGCAGTGACGAGATGAAAGACCTGCGCTGTCTGTTTGCTGCAGATATTGCATTGCTCTTAACTTTGCAAGTCATCGCCCCTGAACAGACGCCTCGTCCTGTTACTAGAGCAAACAACGATTTAACGCCTTGCGTTAAATAAGTTTGTGTTCGTTGTGTTGCTGAAGCACCGCGAGAAATCGCATTTAGGGGCAGGGGGCAAAGGGCATCACCCCGTTCCCTCTGCCTTTGGGAGCTGCAGTGGCGCTTTCCTCCTGAGAGTGGGTATGAGAGAATTTTTGGGGGGGATTCTGTGAGAACTTTCGGCCTGTGTCTGAATGCAGACAGATTCGCTGTTTGGGCGGTGTTTGAATTAAGCTGTGCCACTGGGAGTATGGAGTAATATCCATGGGATTAGTATCTACATGCAAATCAGCATGCTTTTGCAAATAGGTCTATGTACTTTGCTTGTGTTGACAGGTAGATGAAGTTGCCTACATCTTTACATTTCTCCTTGCCCAAAAGATTTGTCGTGAGTGTAGGAGGAAAGAGGTGCTGGTGTCGAGGCTGGAGCTCCTGACTGCTCGCTTCCCTCCCTTGGCACAGTTTGCTGCCCCCTCTTCTTTGGGGTTGTTGTTCATTTTGACTGTTTTTGGTTTGTAACATAGAATTGTAGAATCGCAGAACAGTTTGGGTGGGCAGGGAGCTTTAAAGGCCATCGAGTCCAACCCCCTGCCCCGGGACACCTCCCACTAGCCCAGGTTGCTCCGAGCCCCGTCCAACCTGGCCTTGAACCCCTCCAGGGATGGGGCAGCCACAGCTTCTCTGGGCAACCTGGGCCAGGGGCTCACCAGCTTCATCATGGAGAATTTCTTCCTTATTTTTAATCTCAATCTCCCCGCTTTTGGTTTAAAACCCTTCCCCCTCGTCCCGTGGCTCCCCTCCCTGCTCCAGAGTCCCTCCCCAGCTTTCCCGGAGCCCCTTGAGGGCCTGGAAGGGGCTGGAAGGTCTCCGCGGAGCCTTCTCTTCTCCAGGCTGAACCCCCCCAGCTCTCTCAGCCTGTCCTCCCAGCAGAGGGGCTCCAGCCCTCCCGGCATCTCCGGGGCCTCCTCCGGCCCCCGCTCCGACACCTCCGTGTCCTCCCGATGTCGCCGGGGCTGGAGGCAGCACTGCAGGGGGGTCTCCCCCGAGCGGAGCAGAGGGGCAGAATCCCCCCCTCGCCCCCCTGCCCACGCTGCTGGGGATGCAGCCCAGGCTGCGGGGGGGTTTCTGTGCTGCCAGCGCACGGTGCCGGCTCATGGGCAGCGTTTCCCCCCTCCTCAGCCCCCCCAAGCCCTTCTCTCAGGGCTGCTCTCCATCCCCCCACCCCCAGCCTGGGCTGGCACCGGGGGCTGCCCCGTGACCCCAAGCTGTCCAAGCCCACCTGGGGACAAGGGAGCTGCTGCTGGTAGGTGAGAGTTCAAGGGTAGGAAAGGGAGATTCGTACGCTGGTTGTGCATCCGAAGAAGCAGTGTGCTGGGTGAGGTTGCTTTGCAGTAGCTGTCGGGGTACGCGTTCTTGGCCTCTGCTAAATGTGCAATATCCTCCTTCGTTCACTGAGTGATAAATCGCCTTTTTTTACTGGGTGTTTGCAGTGGGGTGACAGTGTCCATGAAGAGCAATGCGGCAGCTTGGACAGCCGCAGCGCTGAGGTCCAGCCTAGATCTAAACTTTATTCCAAAGTAGCTTTGCTAGTTTGCTAAAGAGATTATTTTTTTAACTGCTTTATGCTATTGATAGTACAATGAGAAGCTCACAATCATTTAAAAAAGATTTTAGGGCCTTAGGGCAACTGGTAAAGCGATCAGGAGCTCTGGTTGTGTTCTCCTCCATCCCTCTGACATCATCGATGGACGAGGGAATACATAGGAGGAGTCAACAGGTCAATTCATGGCTCGGGGACTGGTGTCGTAGGCAGGGCTTTGGGTTTTACGATCACAGCTTGGCATATGAGGCACCAGAGCTGCAAGCAGCTAATGGGATGCACTTATCCCAGAGTGGGAAAAGGATTCTGGGGCAGGAGTTGGCAGGCCTCACTGCCCGGGCTTTAAACTAGATTTGAAGGGGGAAGGGGTCAATAATTTCATGCTTGCCTGTGACCAACAGTGGGGCAGCACATCGGGGGCAGAGGCATGGAGTCCTAGTAAGGGCTTTCAACTTGTTGTCCTAAGGCAAGCCGGAGAGGACGCACCGGGACACCCCTAGGGAATCAAGGGCGATTCACGCAAGAGGGTGACACGGCCAGCCCCGCTGAAGTGCCTCTACGCGAATGCAGGCAGCTTGGGCAGTAAACAGGAGGAATTAAGGGCCACTGTGCTGCTGGAAAGCCATGACGTAGTAGTGGCCATTACTGAAGCTTGGTGGGATGATTCCCATGACTGGAATGTAGGGATAGACGGATACAAGCTCTTTAGGAAGGACAGGCAGGGGAGGAGGTGTTGCCCTCTACGTCAGTGACCAGCTAGAATCCATGGAGCTCCACATGGGGAAGGACGAGGAGCTGGTTGAGAGTGCATGGGTTAAGGTTAAAGGGAAGACAGGGGAAGGCCATGTTACAGTAGGGGTCTGCTGCAGGCCACCTGACCAGCAGAGCCGAGCAGATGAGGCCCTCCATAGGCAGATAGAAGTGGCTCCGCGTTCACAGGCCCTGGTCCTTGTGGGGGATTTCAGCCACCCTGACATCTGCTGGAGAGACCACACAGCAAGGCACCGGCAATCCAGGGTGTTCCTGGAATGCACAGATGACAACTTCCTCCTCCAAATGGTAGAGGAACCAGCAAGAAACGGTGCTATGCTGGACCTCCTTCTCACAACAGGGAAGGGCTGGTGACCAGCGTGAGGCTCAGGGATAACCTTGGTGGCAGTGACCACGAAGCAATAGAATTTAAGATCCTCAGGGCAACTAGGAGGATGTATTCCAAGCTCACAACCCTGGACTTTAGGCATGCAGACTTTGATCGGTTCAGGGATCTGCTGGCCAAAGTGCCGTGGGACAAAGCCCTAGAGGGAAGGGGGGCCCAGGACAGCTGGTCAGTATTCAAGGATCACCTTCTCCGTGTCCAGGAGCAAACTATACCGACAAAGAGGAAGGCAGGAAAGAATGCTAGGAGACCTGCCTGGATGCACAGGGAGCTCCTGGACACACTGTCACACAAAAAGAAACTTTATAAGGAGTGGAAGAAAGGACAGCTGGAATGGGGGGCATACAAGGAAGCTCTCTGAATAGCAAGAGACCTGATGAGAAAAGCTAAAGCTCAGTTAGAGTTAAATCTAGCCAAGGAGATCAAGGGAAACGGCAAACATTTCTATAGGTACATTAATGGTAAGAAGAAGACTAGGCAGGGTGTGGGCCCCCTCAGAAAGGAAACGGGGCAGCTGGTGACAAGTGACATGGAGAAGGCCGAGGTTCTCAACGACTTCTTTTCCTCACTCTTCACTGGCAAGGGTTCCAGCCACACTCCCGGAGTCACAGAAGACAATGGCAGGGGTTGGACAGAACTGCCCATTGTAAGTGAAGATCAGGCTCGTCACCATCTGATGAACTTGAAAGTGAACAAGTCCATGGGACCCGATGGGATACACCCATGCGTACTGAAGGAACTGGCGGATGAGGTTGATAAACCGCTCCCTATTACATTCCGAAAGTCATGGCAATCTGGTAAGGTCCTCACTGACTGGAAAAGGGGAAACATAATCCCCATTTTCAAAAAGGGAAAGGAGGAGGAACCAGGGAACTATAGGCCAGTCAGTCTCACCTCCGTGCCTGGTAAGATTATGGAGCACATCCTCCACAAGGCACTGCGGAGGCAGAAGAAAAACAAAGAGGTGACTGGGTACAATGAACACGGCTTCACCAAGGGCAAATCCTGCCTGACAAACCTGGTGGCCTTCTATGAGAAGGTCACAACATCAATAGACGAGGGGAGAGCAAATGACGTCATTTCCTGGACCTGAGCAAAGCCTTTGACACTGTCCCGCATGACATCCTGGTCTCCAAGCTGACAACATATGGCTTTGGTGGACTGACAGTTCAGTGGATAAAGAACTAGCTTGACGGCCGCACCCAAAGAGTGGCCGTCAATGGGTCCATGTCCAAGTGGAGGCCAGTGACAAGTGGAGTCCCTCAAGGATCAGTACTGGGACCGGTCTTGTTTAACATCTTCGTCAGCGACACGGACAGTGGCACAGAGTGCACCCTCAGCAAGTTTGCCGACGACACCAAGCTGTGTGGGGCGGCTGACACGCTGGACGGAAGGGATGCCATCCAGAGCAACCTTGACAGGCTGGAGAGGTGGGCCCATGCCAACCTCATGAAGTTCAACAAGAACAAGTGCAAGGACCTCCATCTGGGTCGGGGCAATCCCAAGCACCGCTATAGGCTGGGCAGTCACTGGCTTGAGAGCAGCCCTGAAGAAAAGGACTTAGACTTGGGGGTGCTGGTGGACGAGAGCCTCAACATGAGCCGTCAGTGCGCACTAGCAGCCCAGAAAGCCAATCGTATCCTGGTCTGCATCAGGAGAAGCGTGGCCAGCAGGTCGAGGGAGGTGATTCTCCCCCTCTACTCCACTCTCGGGAGACCCCACCTGGAGTACTGCGTCCAATTCTGGAGCCCCTACTACAAGAAACATATGGACGTGCTGGAACGTGTCCAGAGAAGGGCCACGAGGATGATCAGAGGGCTGGAGCACCTCTCCTATGACGACAGACTGAGAGAGTTGGGGTTGTTCAGTCTGGAGAAAAGAAGGCTCCGAGGAGACCTTCTAGTGGCCTACCAGTATCTTAAGGGGGCCTACAAGAAAGATGGGGAGGGGCTCTTTAGGATGTCAGGTAATGGTAGGACTAGAGGGAATGGATTAAAACTAGAGATGGGACGATTCAGACTGGGCGTTAGGAAGAACTTCTTCACCATGAGGGTGGTGAGACACTGGAACACGTTGCCCAGAGAGGTGATGGAAGCCCCATCCCTGGAAGTTATTAAGGCCAGGCTGGATGGGGCTCTGAGCAACCTGATCTAGTGGGAGGTGTCCCTGCCCATGGCAGGGGGGTTGGAACTAGATGATCTTTAAGGTCCCTTCCAACCCTAGCGATTCTATGATTCTATGGGTGGATGAGTCTTTTAGCTCTTGGCAGGAGCTAAGGAAGCGTGGTGTGGGTGGATACAACTCTTAAAATTTATTGTTAAGTCTTAGATCCCGATGATCTTCACTTCAGAAGCAGGGTTCTGCCTGTGTTCCTTTCTTTTAGTTTCCGTTAGTAAAAGATGGAAGAAACAAGCCGGAGGGGTTCAGGAATACGGATCTGTTAAGTTGTTGTAAGAAGGAAAGGGATCTTCTACGTGGGTTTGAGGAGAAATCAACTCAGTAGGAAGGTGGAAAGTAAACAGGTGGAGATAAAGAAGCATAAGACGCTTTGGAAAAGATATTAATTTCTAATATGACTTCTTTGAAGGTAAAGGCTTCAAACTTTATTTCTGATTCCTTGATGTACTTTTTTTTTTTTTTTTAAACTTTCTTCAAGTGAAACTTCTCTCATCCCTGCAGCTAACGCTGTAGCTCACGGCTAACGGTAACGAGTCGAACCTTCCCCCCGCCGCGTGCAGCCCCTGCAGGTCTGAAAGGCGGGATGGCTTTTAGGCGTTTATCACGTCCTCGGCGTCAGGAGGCCCTGCCTCAGCCGTAAATCCCGGCGATTTCTCGAGTGTGACGTTGCCACTTTCTGTTCAGAGACTCGGATTTGCTAATCGGAGGCCGAAAGTGGTGTGGGAAAGCCCCGCTGCTCGCGCTCTCACCGGCGCCTCTCCTCTCGGCCCCGGGGGGGGGGCAGTGGCTGAGCCATGTTTTCCAAAGGGCATGCAGTTAGAAATGCGTTTTCCTCGTCGTTTCAAATCAGCCCGTGTTTCTCCCATGTGAAGATGAGACGGCACCCGGCTGAGCTGCTGGGCAGCAAGTTTAAAAGGCAGATATCTCCTAATGTCGCTCACGGGTTGCGTAATCCCTCCCGACAATGATGGTGCGCAGGCCAAAACCGTAGAAGAATTTGACAAGAGTTCAAGGAGGATGGATTGTTTTCTTATAAAACACAACGTCTGGATGTAATTTCTCGCCTCGAAAGTACCAGAACTGCTGTAGCACCAGTTTGCTGGGGAAAGTCGCTGTTGCCTTGCTCAGACTTTTCCCCAAGCGTGTGAGGTGGCGTCTTGTCTCCCTGGACCTTCAGCCTGACGTGGGACACCAAGTCTTCTTAACTCCGCAGCAGATTTCTCCATTGAAACAACCGAGCTGAAGTATATTTGGGATGCAAATAGTATGACTCGTTGCAGACTAGTGTATTTCTGACATTATTTGCTACATTTACCTCCCCCTCTGAGGCAAGCACTCACCTCAACTAGGAGCTGGCTCCTGCCAAAGCCTGCGGATCGTCTTCGCCTCTCTGCTAGTGCGTCGACTCAGTGAGTTGATTCAGCTTTTTGTGCTCCGTACGTTGATTGTTTGTTTTTTTTTTTTCCCTGCGTATTTTTTTGTTGAACAGTTGAGTTTTAGTGACTCATCCTGCTGACACTTGACTGGAGACCAGATCATTTGAGGAGAGGCTGAGGGAGCTGGGCATGTTTAGCTTGCAGAAGAGGAGGCTGAGAGGAGACCTCATTGCCCTCTACAACTCCCTGAAAGGAGGGTGGAGAGAGGTGGGTGTTGGCCTCTTCTCCCAGGTGAATAATGAGAGGACCAGAGGAAATGGGCTGAAGCCGCGGCAGGGGAGGTTTAGGTTAGATATTAGGAAGAATGACTTTACTGAAAGAGCGGTCAGGCACTGGGACAGCCTGCCCAGGGAGGGGGTTGAGTCACCATCCCTGGAGGTGTTTAAGAAATGTCTAGATTTGGCGCTTCAGGGCATGCTCCAGTGACAGAGATTGTAGGGGTTTTTTGTGTGTGTGTATGGTTGGACTAGATGATCTCAAAGGTCCTTTCCAACCATGAAGATTCGATGATTCTGTGACTGCTGGAGGTAATGGGAAAGTGTACCTGGGTATGGTAGGAAGAGGGGGACAACCTGTTGAGTTAGTTGGAAGGTGGGCGGCTTGTGCGTCTCTGGAGGCAGGAGATGATCTGGGGAAGCCGCACGGCATTGCTCTGATCCTGGAGAAGCTCCTGCTTAGGCATCTTCTCTTGGCTGCTGTCACACATAGACCTCTGTTGTGGCATGATGGGCAGCTCTTGGGCTAGTGCTGAACCTTCCCCGCCTGCATCCCTCGTGCTGGCTGTAGCACTTGTCATGATCTCGGTGAACTGAGGTTGGGAAAAGCTCAGAGAAGTGCCGGAGCCAGGAGGGCAGGGGAAGGAAGCTGCGCCCGCTTTGGTGGCAGTGACTTGGCTGCATCTTTGTCTCATTTGTCGGGACTCCTCAGCCTATCCGCTGGTGATGTGATGCTCTCCTCTTCCCTCCTGGCAGCCCTGGGGCTCAACTGAATCCAGGTGGGATTGTTCAGCCTGGAGAAGGTTCCGGGGAGACCTTCCAGCCCCTAAAGGGGCTCCGGGAAAGCTGGGGAGGGACTCTGGAGCAGGGAGGGGAGCCACGGAACGAGGGGCAGCGGTTTTGAGCTAAAAGAGGGGAGGTTTAGATGAGATCTTGGGAAGAATTCTTGACTGCGAGGGTGGTGAGCCCCTGGCCCGGGTTGCCCAGAGAAGCTGTGGCTGCCCCATCCCTGGAGGGGTTCAAGGCCAGGTTGGACGGGGCTTTGGGCAACCTGGGCTGGTGGGAGGTGTCCCTGCCCAGGGCAGGGGGTGGCACTGGGTGGCCTTTAAATGTCCCTTCCCACCCAAACCATTCCATGATTCTAGGAGGCAAATAAATGGTGCTCAAGAGCAGGCAGAGCCAGAGCTTTCCCTTGGCGGTGAGTCCATAAATCAGCACAAGCTGCAGCGTGCAGTGTCACTCCTTGGAAGGTTTGCAGATACACGAGGGTGGTGGCGAGGTGAGGAGAGGCGTCTTCTCTCCTGCTCTGCCTGCGTTGTCCTGTCTTCCTTGTGGTCATCGGACCCTCTGCTGGGCCTGTTCCATCTGCTGAAGTGAAAGAGCTGGGGTGATTCAGAGGGACCCTGGGGTAAACGAGGGACGGAGCGAGACCTCTCTTTTCTTGCAGTTGTTACCTTTTTTTTGGCTGGCCCTGCATCTTGTGAATTCATATCTTCAGAGCATCCCCTGTTAGAGGGAAGGCTCGGTTAAACCATCTGCTGATGCTTTGCATTTATATTACTCATCTGGAAGGGAGCGTCCGGTTCAGAGCTATCAGCTGGGTTCTCTTCACTTGGGGAACATGGACGGAAGAGGTGGGGAGGGAGGGTGTGCTCCTGCAGCTCCTGACGGGGAGTTAGGACGATGCTGTGAAATTCAGTAGCCCGCCCAGGCAGTCACTTTTGTCTAATTCTTAAGCCTGGATTTAGAATATGCTGCACTTGGGCTTGCAGAGCCTGAGTCCTTGTATCATAGAATCATAGGGTTGGAAGGGACCTCTGGAGATCATCTAGTCCAACCCCCTGCCAGAGCAGGGTCACCTAGAGCAGGTTGGATGCGTCCAGGCGGGTTTGAATGTCTCCAGAGACGGAGACTCCCTCACCTCTCTGGGCAGCCTGTGCCAGGGCTCTGCCACCCTCAAAGGAGAGAAGTTCCTCCTCATGTTTAGGTGGAACTTCCCACGCTCAGGTTTGTGCCCGTTACCTCTTGTCCTGTCCCCGGGCACCACTGAGAAGAGCCTGGCCCCATCCTCCTGACACCCCCCCTTGAAGTATTTATCAGCATTGATAAGGTCCCCCCTCAGTCGTCTTTTTTCCAGACTGAAGAGACCCAAATCCCTCAGCCTTTCTCCATCAGAGAGGTGTTCCATCCCCTCAGCATCTTGGTAGCCCTTTGCTGTCCCCTCTCCAGCAGTTCCCTGTCCCTCTTGACCCGGGGAGCCCAGAACTGGACACAGCCCTCCAGATGTGGCCTCCCCAGGGCAGAGCAGAGGGGGAGGATGACCTCCCTCCACCTGCTGGCCACGCTCTTCTTGATGCCCCCCAGGATGCCATTGGCCTTCTTGGCCACGAGGGCACATTGCTGGCTCATGGTCATCCCGTTGTCCCCAGGACTCCCAGGTCTCTTTCCACAGAGCTGCTCTCCAGCAGGTCACCCCCAACCTGTCCTGGTGCGGGGGGTTGTCCCTCCCCAGGGGCACCACCCTGCACTTGCCCTTGTTGAATTTCATAAGGTTCCTCTTTGCCCAGATCTCCAACCTGTCCAGGTCTCTCCACCAGCAGGCTAAACGTGACCACCTGCTGCTGGCGAACCCCATGCCCTCACCTCTGCTGCAGCAGAAGCCAGGATTGCAGTAGAGGACAGTCCATGTGGTAGGCACGGGGTGCTCCAGCAAGGCCGTGAATGTTACCGTCCAGAGCGGTACGGGCAGATAAGTGACCCTGAGCCTTGCCCTGATTTAGACCTAGAGGCGGCTGGACTATTTGGGAGGGTGACTCAGACTTGGAAAGCCACCACACGTGGAACAGCAAACCCTCCAGGGCACGCTGATCTTCAGCAAAGTACGAGTGAGGTGCTGCTTCCACGCGGCCGGGTTTCGGGCTGATGGCTCTGTTAATGTTCCCGGACAGTGGAGGGGAGCAGAGGGCATGAAATAACCTCAGCAGCAGCTTGTTTTGCCTGTAGACACGTACACGCTTTCTGCACAGCTTGCCAAATTCGAGGCCGGCTCTCCTGAGGTCGGTGCCGAGGTCTTTGCCCGCACTAGGAAAATTACCCCCTGCTGAAACTGTCTGTCACCGGGTTCGGTCCTTCAAGAAGAGGATTCCTGGTGGCGTAACTTAACTCTGGGTGTGCGGGAGACACTGCTTCCCCTCCGGCTCCTCTAAACCCAGCGTGAGCTGAAGGCAAGGGACTCGCTTCGGCCAAGTATTGTATGGAAAACCTGAACTTACAGCTGGAAATGAGGAACGTGCAGAAGAATTACGATACTGGTGTGCTTCTAAAGAGTTCTGATTTATGGCCCGTGAAAGTTAACTGAAAATTGAGGAATCGGAAAGAGGAAGGGTTTATAGCTGCCAAGCGGTGAACGGGGGAAATGTGGGGTTTTGTCTTATATTTAATCCCTCATGTGCATAGATAACAGCAGCTTTCATGGTTCTGCAAGCAGGAGTTGATCCAGGCTGGTATATAGGGCGAGGGTTTGTTAAATAAGGCATCGGGCTTTTAATAAAATAAAATTCAGCCGTTGTTCAGAGCTTTTATGTTTGAAATGCTTCTTTTCGCATTCTGCGTTTGCAAAGCAAACTGAAAACAAAACTTACTCCGGTAGGCATGGCGATCAAAATAAAACGCGGATTTTTACAGGGCAACGAGAGCTTGTAATTGTAATAGTAATTGCGCTGGATTCTTGAATTTCAATTCAAGAATGTGTGCCTTTAAAGGTGGAGTTTTTTATCTCAAACAAGCTAAAAGGTGCATTTGGAATCCTGAGGTGAAGGTCCAGTGTTAAGGTAGGAGGTTGAAGTACGAGTGTTACTGAGAGCATCAAGAGGAGCGTTTAATGGAGAACCTCTACGTAGAGCTGGAGAGGGCTGGGAGCCAAAACCACTGGATCCGCTCCCAGTGCTGCTGGGAAGGGACTTTGAGGCGGTGATCTGCCGAGGCATCGCAAAACGGAATGTTTGGAAACCGTCCTTTGAGACCTTGGCTTTTCAGGTGTCCGCCTCCACCATCCCTTCTCCCCGTTTAAATAACTTTGTCAGCTTTTTGAGCAGAGATGACACCGCTGTGCTCTTCCCAAACGGCACAGGAGCTCTCGGACCACCTCGAGGAGCCCATTTCCAGGACGGGGATGGTTTTCTGCTGAAGGCTGTGGAGCTGTGATCCTGCGCGGTCTTGCCCTGCGCTCGTTCATGCCAGGCACTTTGTTTCCTTCGTAGAAAGGAAGTTGGGAAAGAAGCTTGGGGGAAGCTGGGAAGGAAGCTTGGGGGGAGTTGGCAAGGAATCTTGGGGGAAGTTGGGAAGGAAGCTTGGAGGAAACTTTATCTCGGTAGATAGCAACAGTTTTCCCTGTTTTTCTGCGTTTTGCTCATCAGAGAGGAAAAAAGCTGTCAACTCCGCGCGGGGGCACTTGATGCTGAGGGCAGGGAATGCCACGATATTAGTTATAACTGGTGATTAGCAGGAATAAATTACTTCAGTAGTCGATCTGCTGTGGAAGTCTGTTGGATCCCCTGGTAATTATATCAATTACTGGATAAAGGGAGGCTAGCGCGGGTCCCACGCGACATTTGGTACCTCCTCCCGCCCAGTATTCTTGATTACAGATTCTCGGTCTCACTCCCTGAAAACTTCTGCTTTGACCCACAAAGGGAGTGATTATTCCTTGCCTTTTTCGAGGTTTAGGACCCCTAGCCTGGCCCAAGAGGATTTCTGTTCTTGTGATACCGCTTCCGGCACAGGGTGTTTTCACTTTCACTTATAAGGAATGGTGATGAAAAGCTAATTTTAAATCCTTTTGTATACACAGAAATTCCTTCTTTACTTTCCCCCCCCCCAAATTAGCAATGTATTTTTCACAGGCTGTACTTTCTCTTACCTTTAATGTGTTTTCTAAATAGAAGTGCGGGTACCTTTCCTTGGCTCAAAGCTGTAAATCTCCAGTAACCGCGGCACAGAAAAGGCATTACCGTGAGCAGGTGAGGACTAAGGCCACATCCGCAAAGCGAGTGAAGAAGCGGCAAAAAAACGAAGGGAAGTGTGGTGTTTGAAAATGTTTTTGTTAAGTTTTAGGTGAAGTTACAGACCGGTTAGTCTCACCTCTGTCCCTGGGAAGGTAATGGAGCGACTCATTCTGGATGTCATCTCCAAACACGTTGAGGAACAGGAAGTCACTGGAAGTGGTCAACATGGATTTACCAAGGGTAAATCATGCCTGACCAATCTGATAGCTTTCTATGATGTTATAACGGGTTGGCTGGATGAGGGGAGAGCCGTAGATGTCATCTACCTTGACTTTAGCAAGGCTTTTGACACTGTCTCCCATAACATCCTCATTAGGAAGCTGAGGAAGTATGGGCTAGATGAGGTGACAGTGAGGTGGACCGAGAGCTGGCTGAGTGGCAGAACTCAGAGGGTTGTGATCAGCGGCACAGAGTCCAGTTGGAGGCCTGTAACCAGTGGTGTCCCCCAGGGGTCAATACTCGGTCCAATTTTGTTCAATATATTCATTAATGACCTAGATGAGGGGACAGAGTGTATCCTCAGCAAGTTCGCTGATGATACCAAGCTGGGAGGGGTGGCCGACACTCCAGAGGGCCGTGCTGCCATCCAGCGTGACCTGGACAGGCTGGAGAGCTGGGCAGAGAAGGACCTCAGGAGGTTCAACAAAAGCAAGTGCAAGGTCCTCCACCTGGGGAGGAAGAATGCCAAGCACCAGTATAGGTTAGGGGCGGACATGCTGGGAAGCAGTTCTGAGGAGAAGGATCTGGGGGTCCTGGTAGACAGCAAATTATCCATGAGCCAACAATGTGCCCTTGTTGCCAAAAAGGCCAATGAAATCCTGGGCTGCATAGGGAAGAGTGTGGCCAGTAGGTCGAGGGAGGTCATTCTCCCCCTCTACTCTGCACTGGTGAGGCCACAACTGGAGTACTGTGTCCAGTTTTGGTCTCCCCAGTTCAAGAGGGACAGGGAAGTACTGGAGCGGGTCGAGCGAAGGGCAACTAAGATGATTATGGGACTGGAGCACCTCCCTTACGAGGAAAGGCTGAGAGAGCTGGGACTCTTTAGCCTGGAGAAGAGAAGGCCGAGGGAAGACCTTATTATGGCATATAAGTATCTAAAGGGTGGGCTGAAGGAGGATGGTGCCAGACTCTTTTCAATGGTTCCCAGTGGCAGGACGAGGGGCAATGGGCACAAGGTAGAACACAGGAAGTTCCGTTCAAATACACGGAAAAACTTCTTTACGGTGAGGGTGACAGAGCACTGGAACAGGCTGCCCAGGGAGGGTGTGGAGTCCCCTTCTCTGGAGATTTTCAAGACCCGCCTGGATGCAGCCCTGAGGGATGTGCTCTGGGCAATCCTGCTCTAGCAGGGGAGTTGGACTAGATGATCTCTAGAGGTCCCTTCCAACTCTGAAGATTCTGTGATTCTGTGAAGTTACCAGCTGGGCTCCTCAGGGTTCCCGGGCTCTGTCTGCTGTAGTCCTTTGGCTCCTGTTGGCGTAGGAAAGGAGTATCTGCGTGAAGTGAAGTGAGTAAAGTCAGAAGGCGTCGCTATCACAGAGCCTTATCCTGCCAGGGAGACGTGGGTAAGCCCTGAAAAAGCTGCAATTAGGAGTGGTACGACCCTAATCGTACGGAATGCAAGGTCATGCAAGTAAGCGATTTTTGCTGTCTTCTGGGAATTCCCTAGTTATGCCCCCAAATAGTTGTTTCTATCTTACGAACTCGATCAGGGTGCGTTTCCTGCTGCAAAACCAAGCTTTTTAAGCTTTTTTTTTTTTTTTTAAAGCGTGTGTGAGCTGAGTGACCTGATGTGGGTGACCGCGTGGTCCCCAGGAACCAGCCGGGTTTTGGCAGCGCTGCCTTTGAACCGGGAACGAGCAGTGGTGGTGCCCGAAGACCTTCCGCGGCTACTTGGGTGTAGTTTAGCAATAGGAAACCGTGGTCTGAAAGTTACGTTTCCTTAACCCAGCAAAGAAACGGCTGGGAAAAGACAAAGCCTAAACAAACTAGGACGAGAGGAAACGGCCTGAAGTTGTGCCAGAGGAGGTTTAGGATGGATATTAGGAAAATTTTTTGCGCTGAAAGGGTTGTCAAGCGTTGGAAGAGGCTGCCCAGGGCAGTGCTGGAGTCACCATCCCTGGAGGGATTGAAAAGCCGGGCAGACGCGGCACTTAGCGATACGGTTTAGTGATGGTTTTTGTCAGTGTTGGGTTGATGGTCGGACTGGATGATCTTGAAAGGTCCCTTCCAACCTCGACCATTCTAGGATTCTGTAAATGAGTGGGACCGTGTGGGTATGAACTTCCCTTAACAAAAAATTGGAGGTCAAAAATAGGGAGGGTTCTGGATCTGCACTCTAGTAGGCCTTGTGGTGTCACAGAAGAAGTTTGAAGATGGAGTTTGAATAATTACGTGAATTCTGCAGTCCCCTGTGACAGCATGAGGCCGAGCCTGGTCCCCCACGCGGTCTCCTCGCGTCCTGCGCTGGCTGGGACAGCAGGGTGCTGTTTGATCCCTCCCGCTCTGCCGGCTCTTCCCTTGCGGGATTTCTCTTTCTTCCCGGGAAGACTCTGCGCAGAGGGACCTGGCGACGCTCTGCCACGCGTGAGCAGAGTGGGGCCAGTAAGCTGGAGAAACAGCGGTATGGCGAACAACGAAAAAAAAATGGATCTTTGATCGATCTGTTTAGCGGGTGGCTTGTCTGTAGCTCCTAGAAAAAAGCCTGGTGTTGATCAGCAGCTTTGACCCGGAGCTGCGCATGCGGCAGAGGGATTTTTCCGGTGGAAAGTGCTTTCAACTGTCAGAAAACTCCCGTCCTGCTCCACTGATGTCTGATCTCTTGGTAAACTGGTACGGTTCCGCCTTGGAGGTCGCTTGCGTGAAGTTCCCTTATACAAAGATTGCCAGCGCCTCAACACGTTTGTTTGGATTTTTTTCTTGGAAGCTGAAGCTCGTCTCTTTGCACGCAAGAGGAATGCAGTCTCGGACCCCAGGTGGTGACGGGGTGTCTCACAGTGGCGTAGGGGGGAGCTTTAGGGAAAGTCGGTCTTCAAAAAGGCAAGTTTCAAATCTCCATGCTGGAAATGGCGACTTGCGTAGGGTTTTTGGACTGGAGCGGGGTTCTCTTTCCATCGCGCTGAAGCCGGAAACAGCGCGGTGATGGAAAGCAGCTTGGGCAGAACCAACGCCGGCACGTGCTCCTTCCGTACAGCGGTAGGGAAGGAGAATTTCTTTACCAGAGTTACACGACTCGTTTCCCAAACGCGGTATGAAGAGTCTGTTTCCTGCAGAGCCGAACACGTGGACGCAGAGGTCTGGGGTTGTCGCAGCCAACCTGGATTTCTGAAATTTGGTGATTGTACCCCCTATCCAGTGCTTGTCGGATGGGTTGTGAGCCGGTTCGGCTGCCTGGCCTCACAGGAAACTTCTGGAAGGTTTCTGCTGCTGAATTTGTAAGTTGGATCAGGTCTTGGGCAAGAGAGGGAGAGGAATCTGTGGAGCATCATGGTCTGTGCAAGGTGACGAGAGCGTAGAGCTGAGATCAAGGGGAAAGGGAGGGAGGACGAATTTTTGGTTACAGCACGCCGATGCAGAGGTTCTGCTCATCCTGCCTGATCCCGTCCTGAACTAAAGATGAGGATGAGCACAGACCCCAGCCATCGCAAGTACCTTGATCCAGAACCTCCAGTTCCTTCACCGGAATGGCTGCTACTGCCACCGCGGTTGGTATCGACTTTACACATGGAATTTTCGTATTTCTAGCCAAAAGTGTGTACGTATCGGCAAGGATAGGCGTCACTGTGTGGCCTTGCCTCCCCAGCAGCTGTGACAGGCCGGTGGCCGGTGTCTAACTGCAGGCACAGTCACCCGAGGCAGCCTCCCGATGAGTTGTGTGGAGGGTCACATGAAGACTGGCTTTCACTGTGGCCACGGCCGGTGTGTTGGTAGCCCCAGAGCAGGTACGCTCAGATTCAGCTCCAGATTAGGTCTTGTGAAAGTGTAGAGTCATAGAATCGTTTAGGTTGGAAAAGACCCTCGGGATCATCGAGTCCAACCATCATCTCCACTCTCCAGAGTTCTCCCCTGCACCACATCCCCCACCACCACGTGGAAACGGCTCTTAAACACCTTCAGGGATGGCGACTCCACCACCTCCCCGGGCAGCCCGTTCCCATGTCCGACCACTCTGTCTGGGAAGAATTTCTTCCTCATGTCCAGCCTGAACCTCCCCGGCTGCAGCTTGAACCCACTCCCTCGTGTTCTATCGCTGGTGACCCGTGAGAAGAGACCAGCCCCAACCTCTCTACAACGGCCTTTCAAGTAGCTGTAGAGCGCGATGAGGTCTCCCCTCAGCCTCCTCTTCCTCACACTAAACAGTCCCAGCTCCTTCCATCGCTCCTCATCAGATTTATTCTCCAGGCCCTTCACCACCTTCGTTGCCCTCCCCTGCCCTCGCTCCAGCACCTCGAGATCTCTCTCGTGTTGAGGTGCCCAGAACTGGACACAAGACTCAAGGGGTGGCCTCACCAGTGCTGAGTACAGGGGGACAATCGCCTCCCTGCTTCTGCTGGTCACACCATTTCTAATACAAGCCAGGATGCCATTGGCCCTCTTGGCCACCTGGGCACACTGCTGGCTCATGTTCGGCCGCGTGTCAATTAGAACCCCCAGGTCCTTTTCCGCCGGGCAGCTCTCCAGCCACACTGCCCCAGGCCTGTACGTCCATGGGGTTGTTGTGGCCCAAGTGCAGGACCCGGCACTTGGCCTTGTTGAAGCTCGTACCGTTGGCGTTGGCCCATCGGTCCAATCTATCCAAGTCTCTCTGTAGAGCCTCCCTGTCCTCATGCAGACACCACTTCACTTGGTGTCATCTGCAAACTTGCTGGTGATACACTCTATGTCCTTATCAAGGCCATCAATAAAGATGTTAAACAGAAATGGTCCCAACACTGAGCCCTGAGGGACACCACTTGTGACCGGCCGCCAGCTGGATTTAACTCCATTGACCACCACTCTTTGGGACCGTCCGTCCAGCCAGTGCTTGATCCAGCAGATCGTATGCTCATCCAGGCCATGAGCCGCCAGTTTTTCCATGAGAATTCTATGGGGGACAGTGTAAATGTGCTAAACTCGACTGTTCTTCACACGTGGTGCGGATGCTTCTAATTGCGTCACTTTGGTTGTGGCTGCTTGGGTCTGGTGACTCCCGGACCATCGTCAGCCCAGCTGGGTACAAATGCTTCTCGGTCCAGCGCCGCGTACGCCAGCCCCGCTGCGCTCAGCGGGTGGGTCTCCCCCTTTTAACTGGGCACGAAGGGTGTCTTCTGAACAGTAGGTCAGCTGCTGGTAGGAGAAAGGTTTCTTTTTTGTGTGTTGAAAGGCGCGTCTGTCAACACTCGTGTCTACTGGAGAACGAGGGCGGTTCATTTTGCTTGGAAGTCAGCGTGTCAGCGTTTCCGCTCATCAGCGGCGTTTGTCCCTACCCTTGCGCCGGTTGTGGGGCTGCACGCGTAACTGTGCTGGGGAGCTGGTCCTAGGTCAAACTCACTAGTCAAAAAACTTAGAACGTGGATTAATTCAGGTGAGAAGGAGCTTCTGGTGGTCTGTAGTACCAAGCTCTGGCTCAGAGCAGGATCTGCTCTGGGGTCGGACCAGGTTACTCTGCTCCTGACCCAGACTTGTTCCTCTGTATCCCAGCACCTCGTAGGTGAGGTCCCCGCTTGTGCCTGCCTTATTACTGTCCTCTCCTCCTGTCTCTCCTTCCCTCGCGGAGCTGCTGGTCCTCGTTCTCCCCGACACCCCGAAGTGGTCTCCTCCCCGGGCTGAACAAGCCCCGCTCCCTCAGCCTCCCCTTTCCGGGCAAGAGCTGCAGCCCCATCACCACCCTGCCGACCTTCTGCTGAATTCGCTCCAGTTTTTCCATGGTTTCGTGTATTGATTCAGCAGCCCAGGAGGCTGGTGGCCCCTTCCCTCTTGGCCAGGGCATGATGCCGGCGCGCTCGGCTCTGCCTGCCGGGAACCCCCCAGGTCTTCTCCGCAGCCAGGATCAGCACGACGAGCTGCTTTCGGTGCGGTGAGACGGAGCAGTTCGCGCCGGGCTCCGGGACCTGAATTTAACAAGGCCGAGTTTCACACCAAAGTCGCCATAATTGGGACAGGAGGAATACGTGTTACGGAGCGGGATTCATGACACCCAGCAAGCTGTGAGTCTTCCCTGGGTCCACCGCCATGCATTTTATCCAAATCATAGAATCACGGAATGGCACCTCCTTTTTTGTCCGCCAGAAGAATAAGTGGTGTCTCCAGCCCGCGAGGCTTTGCAGGAGGAGGATGGGAGGAGCAGAGCGGGTGCCGGGGCAGCCGTGGAGCTCTGGAGAGCGCGGTGGGTGGTCAGAGCCCGTCTAGACTAGGAGTGAGTATGGTGTGGGCCGACAAATCCAACACGTCTCGTGTTACATGAGTCATCGCGACTTCACGTTGTCCCCCTCTCAGGGAGAGCTGAAGCTTTTGAGAAAACAACCTGATCTGTGCTAAAATGTTTGATGCTGTCTGAACGATAGCGTGGATCGCATCGCGGTAAAAGCGTACCAAAATTACGCAAGATAAGCTGCGTTTCGCTTGCTGCCATAACTTTTGCGCTACTTCTCAAGAGATCTGCCTGCGTTGTGTCTTCCCTGTCAACAAACCCTGATAACTGCTGGGAAATGCTCCAACTCCTGCGCGCTCCCCTTGGGTGACACCGTGAGCACCGAGCGTGGTTCCAGCAGGCAGAGGGGCAGGTGTCCAGCAGGTGGGTTTCAGCTGGAGGGGGAACTTCTTCCAGCCCAGGGAGCTGAGATCCTTGACTTGGCATCCCGTAACAGTGAGGGAGAAGTGGGATTTAGAACAGGAGCCCCCTCGTCCCCTTTCTGCAACATAAGACCAGTGGAGGGTGGCGTTGTCTGTGGAGACCAGTGAGGAGTGGGGTTCCTCAGGCGTCGGTACTGGTCCCGCTGCTGCTGTTTAACATCTTTGTCGGCGACACGGACACTGGGATCGAGGGCACCCTCAGTGAGTTTGCCGATGACACCAAGCCGAGGGTGGGGGGTGACACGGCTGGAGGGACGGGATGTCACCCAGAGGGACCCGGCACAGGCTGGAGAGGTGGCCCCGTGTGAACCTCCTGGGCTCCAACCGGGCCAAGTGCAGGGTCCTGCCGCCGGGTGGGGGCAGCCCCCGGTGCCAGCCCAGGCTGGGGGTGGAGGGATGGAGAGCAGCCCTGAGAGAAGGGCTTGGGGGGGCCTGGAGGGGGGAAACGCTGGGCGTGAGCTGGCAATGTGAAATAGTTTTAAACTGGAAGAGGAGAGATTTAGTTGAGAAGAAACTCAAGAAACTCAACTCTTCCCAAGATATTGTGAAGAAATTCTTGGCTGTGAGGGGGGTGAGCCCCTGGCCCAGGTTGCCCCGAGAAGCTGTGGCTGCCCCATCCCTGGAGGGGTTCAAGGCCAGGTTGGACGGGGCTTTGGGCAACCTGGGCTGGTGGGAGGTGGCCCTGCCCAGGGCAGGGTGGTGGGACTCGATGGCCTTTAAAGGTCCCTTCCCACCCAGACCATTCGGTGATTCCATAAGCAGTTAACCCCGAGAAAGATCCTTGACTTCACTGATATAAGCCATTTGGTTTTAAGAGGAGCATTAATGACTAACTCGTCTGACCTTGACGGTTTGAAGTGCTTTGGAAATGATTCCGAAGAGGAGAAGAACCTGAAGCCTTAGAAGTGAACGGAAATGGGATGAAATGCAACGTGGGTTTACCAAAAATTGATTGCGCCTCCTCGCCTCTCCTCTGGACGTGAAATCCTTTTCTGGATAAAGGAATTGGGGCAGATCTAATGCGTCTGGACTTCTGCAGAGCATTTGATCCCCCGCCGCATGGAAAATCACAAATGAAAGTGGAGAAGCTGAGGATTAGTACAAGAATTGTGGGGGAGGGACTTGCTAAAGCAGAGACAGTTAGTTTTTGGAAGGTCGCTCCAGTCTGGAGAAGAGAGGTCGTGGCAGAGCTGCTCCGAGAACAAATCGTGGAACGCTCTTTTCGAACGCGGGTTTTTGTAACGGCTTTGGCGCAGAAGGTGCGTGGAGAAAACTTTCACGAAACGCTGTTGGGCTTTGTTAAGGCGGCAAAGATTTGGGATGCCGTGCAGGAGAAACCAGGCAGCCTTGGGCCTGGAATAAGAGAAAAGAGGCAGAATTTGGTGAAGGCCGGTGCGGGGCTGATTGAGTCCTAACTGTCCAAATAATCCTGTCGCGTACCGACAGTGTGTGTGTGTCAGTGTGTGTGTGTGTGTGCGCGCCCATTGGAGGTGACCTAACGCCAGGACAGGAGAAGAGCTGGGTAAGCGAAAGGTAGTTGGTGCGAGCGCAAGACAAGGCGCGTGAGCCGGCCGTGAACGGTCTGGAAATGGAAATTTCTAATAATTGCGTAGAGAAGTGCTGAAGTGGTACAGTGTTAAAAATACACATTTTTGGATGAATCTCCAAGTTTTGAAGGAAATAGAAGCATAGAATGGTCTGGGTTGGAAGGCACCTTTCAGACCATGGAGTCCAACCATCAGCCCAATGCTGCCAAACCCACCGCTACCCCACGTCCCTCAGCGCCGCGTCTGCCCGGCTTTTTGATCCCTCCGGGGATGGCAACTCCCCCGATGCCCTGGGCAGCCTCTTCCAACGCCCGACAGCCCTTTTGGGGAAGGAATTTTCCCCGATATCCATCCTAAACCTGCCCTGGCGCAACTGGAGGCCGTTTCCTCTTGTCCTAGTCACTAATGTGATTCTGGTAGGCCCTCAGCCTTCAGATCTAATACTGTCTTCAGGTCCCTCTTCCTCCTCCCTTCCTGGGAAGGAACAGGTACTGCCTTGAGACCTGGGTGAAACTCCTGAAGAAATTTCTCCAGCCTGGAGAAGAGAAGGCTCCGGAGAGAACTCAGAGCCCCTTCCAGTCCCTAAAGGGGCTCTGGGAAAGCTGGGGAGGGACTCTGGAGCAGGGAGGGGAGCCGTGGGACAAGGGGGAAGGGTTTTAAACCAAAAGAGGGGAGATTTAGGTGAGATATCGGGAAGAAATTCTTTGCTGTGAGGGTGGTGAGCCCCTGGCCCAGGTTGCCCAGAGAAGCTGTGGCTGCCCCATCCCTGGAGGGGTTCAAGGCCAAGTTGGACGGGGCTTTGGGCAACCTGGGCTGGTGGGAGGTGTCCCTGCCCAGGGCAGGGGGTGGCACTGGGTGGCCTTTAAAGGTCCCTTCCCGCCCAAACCGTTCCGTGATTAGGAAGCTGAGGAAGTATGGGCTAGATGAGGTGACAGTGAGGTGGACCGAGAGCTGGCTGAGTGGCAGAACTCAGAGGGTTGTGATCAGCGGCACAGAGTCCAGTTGGAGGCCTGTAACCAGTGGTGTCCCTCAGGGGTCAATACTCGGTCCAATTTTGTTCAATATATTCATTAATGACCTGGATGATGGGACAGAGTGTATCCTCAGCAAGTTCGCTGATGATACCAAGCTGGGAGGGGTGGCCGACACTCCAGAGGGCCGTGCTGCCATCCAGCGTGACCTGGACAGGCTGGAGAGCTGGGCAGAGAAGAACCAAATGAGGTTCAACAAAAGCAAGTGTAGGGTCCCGCACCTGGGAAGGAAGAATGCCAAGCACCAGTATAGGTTAGGGGCGGACATGCTGGGAAGCAGTTCTGAGGAGAAGGACCTGGGGGTCCTGGTAGACAGCAAATTATCCATGAGCCAGCAGCGTGCCCTTGTCGCCAAGAAGGCCAATGGCATCCTGGGCTGCATAGGGAAGAGTGCGGCCAGTAGGTCGAGGGAGGTCATTCTCCCCCTCTACTCTGCACTGGTGAGGCCACAACTGGAGTACTGTGTCCATTTTTGGGCTCCCCAGTTCAAGAGGGACAGGGAAGTACTGGAGCGAGTCCAGCGAAGGGCAACCAAGATGACTGAGGGACTGGAGCATCTCCCTTATGAGGAAAGGCTGAGAGAGCTGGGACTCTTTAGCCTGGAGAAGAGAAGGTTGAGGGGGGACCTGATTAATGTTCACAAGTACCTAAAGGGTGGGTTGAAGGAGGACGGAGCCGGGCTCTTTTCATTGGTTCCCAGTGACAGGATGAGGGGCAATGGGCACAAGGTAGAACATAGGAAGTTCCGTTCAAATACAGGGAAAAACTTCTTTACAGTGAGGGTGACAGAGCACTGGAACAGGCTGCCCAGGGAGGGTGTGGAGTCCCCTTCTCTGGAGATTCTCAAGACCCGCCTGGATGCAGCCCTGACGGATGTGCTTTAGGCAATCCTGCTCTAGCAGGGGAGTCGGACTAGATGATCTCTAGAGGTCCCTTCCAACTCTGAAGATTCCGTGATTCAGTGCTTCTAAGAAACTCTTTGAAGTTGATGGACACGATAGCCATCTTTCTGTGAAAACAGGAAGAATCTGTTACGCTAGTTAGCACGGATGGACTCCTGTGGAGTAGTTAAACCCGGGAAGACCCGGCCGGGCTGGGCAGGAGCAGTTGGGTTGGGGGGGCCAGGTTGGGGGATCTGGACGTAGATGAAGGGAGCGGAGCATTTTGGATGCAGCGACGTACAGCAAAAGCCTGTGGTGCCGTGGAGTTCACGGGGAGGACCACCAGCAAGCTTCATCATTTTAGGGGGCAAGACAGCAAGAACTCCGGAGTGGAGCAGGAACTCTGGAGTGGAGCAGCTCCAGCAAAACAAAAAACCTTGGAATGGGACTCAAAGGTGTTTCATTTATTATGGTTTGCCATCTTTAGGGAGGTGGCTGGCGTGCGCCTTCTTCTTTCATTGCCATCTTTCTGTTGCATGTTTTTGCCGTTAGAATCGGCTCGGGGTACTTGTAGGTATTGGCCAAGGAGTAACGGAGCTTAATGAAAACAGATACTCAAGCGCAGGTGAATCCTCTGAAGGAGTAATGAAACTCATCCGTGGACCAAAAAGCCCAAACTGTCGACTTTTACTAAAATTTACTACCCCGTACCTGGTTTTGTTATTGGCAGGCAGAATCTTTTGAAGTCTGTTTTGAGCTGGGTTTGTTGGTTTGGGTTTTTTTTTTTTTAGTAGGCTTAATTCTTTAGGATTAATGCTGCGCTGAATTTGCCCAGTAACTTAGAAACTAAGACGTGCCTGTCGGACAATCAAGTCTTGTGGCTGTTTGCTGGGATGTTCTTAAGTCAATTCAGAAGACCTTGGTGTCGTCTTTTCCCTGGGAGGTTCGTGCTGGGACTGGGAGAATCTCGGCGGGTGCCAGCGGTGTTTACTGGTGACCCTGATCCGATGAGACCGGAGTTCCCAGAGCGCTCGTGGCTTTGTGTTCGTCTTGTTGCTCAGCACAGTAAGGGGCGAGGGGGCTCCTGGACCTGCTGCAGCAAGACCTGGTTTAATATTGAAGCGGCAGCCCCCGCTTGAGCCGGTGCTTTCATCGAGTCACTCCTGAACTTGGTGGGGGGGACAACTTTGGAGTTCTGGAGGCACCGTCCCTCTGCTCTCCTGTGGGTGGTCTGGCCCGGCCCCGCCGCTTTCCTTTTGAACTAAGAAGTCTGATCGCTGCAGGGCCGTGCAACGACTTCTCGGTATCTGCTCAGGCTTGGCTCTCCCCGGCTGCTCCGCCAGCCCCGCGCGCCGGTGGTACGCGGGATGACATTAGCAGGAGGACGGAGCGGGAGCGGGACTTCGTCACGGCAGAAAATCCAGGTTGTAAAACGCATTAGGAGTTCTTGTGTCGCTTTGCCAGAATGAAAATCCCTTCTCTGCTGTTCTGCAGATGTTTGTGTTGACAGCGTAATGCCTGCTCGGCGTGCCAGAAAGGTAATAGAAACCACACTTGATAAAACGGCGCCACAGACCTGGAGCTAAGTGGCTGAAACGTGATCCCGACTACTAGTCAAGATAGTTATAATAGCCGAAATAACTAGTTGTTCTTGGCGTGCGCTGTTCTGTCGGGGAGAACTCGTGGTCCAAAATCCGGCAGCAGAAGCACCTGCCTCCTTGCCCGTTGCTGCTTTTTTTTAATCGACGTGTAGAAAATTGGGATCGGTCGAGCGAAACATTAAAACTTTGTGAAGTCGGTGGCGTTCTCACTCCGCCAGCAGCACTGCGCTTCGCTTTCTGCTGCTCCGCACCTCGCCTGCCTGGGCGCAGCGAGCGGCCCGAGGCCGGCGGGACGCAGAATTGCCTTCCTGCGTTTGCGGATGTTGATATGTAAAGTCAAACCGGCCTGGGTTGTCTTAATTCGCTCAGAAGATCGTTGGCTGCCGCTGCAGATCCGAAAAGGAAGTTAATGGGGACGAGTTGGGGAATTGATAGATTTGCGGTTGTGCAAAGGGAGGTTTAATCTTCGTCGCCTGCTTAACCTCCTGGGTTGCATTTTTAAGTCTCTGGGGGGTTGGTCACAGCACAGAGAGCGGCGGGCTGTCTGCCCGTCCTCGCGAACCGACAGAGGCGTGGTGTTCTTCTGGGCCGAGAGCAAGGGAATGTGATTTAGCCGCCGCCGCCGCCGTCTGAGACGCAGCTACGCGCTCGCCGCATCGGGAGCTGAAGGATGGGTTTGGGCTTCCATCGGTCGGATGGTAACGGCTTCAGACCTCATAAACGACGCTCTTACCTGTGGCTGAGGGACTCCAGGAGATGGGGCCGTTACTGGTTTCACCCACAGCGACGTAGAATTTATATTTGTGAAATGAAGGGGCGGGTGGGCTCCTCTCTTCCTGTGTAACAGTGGTTGATAACGTTTCATTTTGTTTTGTTTTATTTTGTTTTTGACAGAGTGGAAGCAGCTTCCATGTGTTTGACCAAGGCCAATTTGCCAAGGAGGTGCTTCCAAAGTACTTCAAACACAACAACATGGCCAGCTTTGTACGGCAGCTCAATATGTGTAAGTATCTCCTGGGCAGCTCGGAGCGCAAAGAGTGAAGTTCCTCCTGAAATAAGGTTCCCCTCTTCTGCCCTGGTTTGCTGTAGGGGACGTTTCACTGAGTTGGGAGCACTTGCTAGCTTTGCAGTCGCCCAGTTTTGGGGGACCAAGTTTTAAACTTGGCCTCTGCTGAAGGGAATAGCAGCTTCTGCAACGGGAAACTTCTGCTCGATATAAAGAACTTCAGACTCTCAGGCTTCTTTTATCCTGAAATTCCCTGATTATTAGCACAGGAGTTCGGAAGGCTTTCCTTGTGTTCACCCATCGTTAATGTTTGTGAGGGCACTCTTTGCCATCCCGTGTCGTGAAGGAGGACCTCCTCTGGAATGCTTCCAGCGAGACAGGACCACCACATAGAAGCATAGAATGGGTTGGGTTGGAAGGGACCTCTAAAGGTCATCTAAGTCCAACCCCCCTGCAGTGAGCAGGGACATCTTCAACTAGATCAGGTTGCTCAGAGCCTCATCAAGCCTGGCCTTGAATGTCTCCAGGGATGGGGCCTCCACCACCTCTCTGGGCAACCTGGGCCAGTGTCTCACCACCCTCAGTGTAAAGGACTTCTTCCTAATGTCTAATCTAAACCTGCCCTGCTCTGGTTTAAACCATTGCACCTCGTCCTATCGCTACGTGCCCTTGCAAACAGCCCCTCCCCAGCTTTCCTGTAGGCCCCCTTCAGGGCCTGGAAGGGGCTCTAAGGTCTTCCCGGAGCCTTCTCTTCTCCAGGCTGAACACCCCCAGCTCTCTCAGCCCGTCCTCTCAGCAGAGGGGCTCCAGCCCTCGGATCATCCTCGTGGCCCTCTTCTGGACCTGCTCCAGCAGATCCATGTCCTTCTTGTGCTGAGGGCTGCAGAGTTGTGACAGCTTGTTCAGTTTCTACTCGCTTTCCTGAGGGGCTGTTGCTGCCAGCATCATGTAGAGCAGGCGTCGTCTGAACTTGCTCTTCATAGAATAGTTTGGGTGGGAAGGGACCTTCAAAGGCCATCGAGTCCCACCCCCTGTACTGGGCAGGGACATCTTCCACTAGCCCAGGTTGCCCCGAGCCCCGTCCAACCTGGCCTTGAACCCCTCCAGGGATGGGGCAGCCACAGCTTCTCGGGGCAACCTGGGCCAGGGGCTCACCACCCTCACGGTCAAGAATTTCTTCTAACCAGCAATTATTTAAATAAAAAATAATTTAAAAATCCATAGAATCATAGCAGAATTGGGCTGGAGGGACCTAAACAATCGTTTAGTACGATCTTCTGCTTCAAGGCAGGATCACCTGCCTCTGTGTTCGTCCTGCTGACTTTGCATCTAACCTATTTTTTCCAAGCCTCCAGTAATCAAGATTCCCTAAGGTCCAGGCAGTGCCGTTAGCGTAAGGATGGTGAAGCAGTGGAGTCGATTCCTGAATATCGGACCCAAACCTCCCCAGCTACAGTTTGAATCCTCCACTTCTTTCCTGTCTGCTGTGGATATCAAGAAATTTATTCCTTTTCCTTTTGTGTCTTTGAAAACTTGATACTTCTCTTCAGTCCTCTCCCTTTTTTTTCTTTTTTTTTTTTTCCTTTTAGAGTAAACAGCCTGTTTTTTTTTTAATTCTCCTAGGTTGTTTTCCAGCCTTTAATCATTTGCATCCCTTTCTGACCTGACTCCGTTCCATCCCTTTGTTGAACTCTATAAGTGCAGTCGCCAACGCTGGGTCTAGCACTGCGTAGAATAAAAAGAGTGATTCGTGCGTCTTGCCGGCGATACTTTTGTGTGTATCCCATCGTGACGTTGGCCTTTTTCTCGGCATTGACATTGACTTTTATCACGCTCGTCGTCCACTACAGCGTTCAGATCATTTTCTGGGCAACTGCTATTTACCCAGTCGTGTTCCCTCCCGTGTTGTTTGGTTTTACTCCTCCTCATGGGTTTACCTTGTGTTTTTCAGCAGTCATTTCATTCCTCTTGTCAAGATCTCTTTGACTTGCAGTCACGTCTTTCGACACGCTCGCAGCTCTCCCCAGCTGGGTTTTATCAGCCATTTCACGACAGCTAATTTATTCAGCCCTTCGCGCCATTAATGAAGATGGTGAATAGGTCTGGGCCCACACTCCTGTACACGGCACAACAACGGTTTTTGCTAACTGCTCCCTAAATTAGCCTTTTTCTGTTGGGTTTATGCCCGTGTTGTATCGGTTTCATCTTGAGGGTGCCGTGCTTTGGCTGAGGTGTCTGCTGCTTTTCTGTCGATAAAGCTTCTGTCCCGGCATGGAGGAGAATTCATTTGGTTCAGCCTGATCTTTTCTTGTCTTCTGGGCTTGTTTAGTTTTGGGTTTTGTTTGGGGGGATTTTTTTCCTTATGAACATTTTGTACGTGAAAAGTGGCACCTGGTGGCATAGCTCCGAGAAGGGTCAAGAGTTCCCAGAGAATTGGGGAATACTCCGTTTCCCATCACAGTTGAGGAGAGGTATGGCCAAAATCTCGCATCCTGACAGGAGAACGAGGACGTCGTTGGGCTCCTTACCGGCAATTAGAATCATAGAATTGTCTAGGTTGGAAGGGATCTTTAAGATCATTGGGTCCAACCATCAACCTGACACGGCCAAGCCCACCACTAAACCACGTCCCTCAGCACCAGGGATGGCGACTCCCCCACTGCCCTGGGCAGCCTCTTCCAACGCCTGACAACCCTTTCCATGAAGGAATTTTCCCCGATATCCATCCTAAACCTGCCCTGGCGCAACTGGAGGCCGTTCCCTCTTGTCCCGTGGCCTGTTCCTTGGGAGAAGAGCCCGACCCCCCCTGGCTGCCCCCTCCTTTCAGGGAGCTGCGGAGAGCGAGAAGGTCTCCCCTCGGCCCCCTTTTCTCCAGGCTGAACACCCCCAGCTCCCTCAGCCGCTCCTCACAAGTTCTCCAGACCCTTCTCCTCCTTCTCCAGCCCCCTCACCACCTCTGTTGCCCTTCTCCGGACACGCTCCGGCACCTCAATGTCTTTTACATCGTGAGGGGCCCAAAACTGGACGCAGCACTTGAGGTGGGGCCTCACCAGTGCCGAGTACAGGGGGACGGTCTCTGCCCCAGTCCTGCTGGCCACACTGTTCCTGATACAGCCAGGATGCTGTTGGCCTTCTTGGCCACCTGGGCACGCTGCTGGTTCGTATTCATCCGGCTGTTGACCAACACCCCCAGGTCCTTTTCCACCGGGCAGCTCTCCAGCCACTCCTCCCTGAGCCTGTAGCGTTCATGGGGTTGGTGTGACCCAAGTGCAGGTCCCGGTGCTTGGCCTTGTTAAACCTCACACCGTTGGCCTGGGCCCATCCATCCAGCCTGTCCAGATCCCTGTGTAGAGCCTTCTTACCCTCGAGCAGATCCACGCTCCCGCCCAACTTGGTGTCGTCTGCGAACTTACTGAGGGTGCGCTCCATCCTTTCGTCCGGGTCGTCGATAAAGATATTAAAGAGAACACGGCGCAGCCGGACGCCTCTGGAATATCGCCCATCGGTGCTTTTCACCGTGCTTGCTGTTTCTTTTGCTGGAGGTGGGGAGCAGCAGCTCTTCTGCCCGGCTGGTGGGAAGGCTGAGGCAAGCACCGCCGTTAGTACTTGCGCGTCCTGGAACGCTTTGGAATAGGATCAACCCGAGCATTAGCTTGTCAAGTCAGGTAACGGCTGCCTCTCTGACTGACGCTGGTGTAACTGGGGAATGAGAAGAAAGCGAGCTGTCCCGTCTCTTCCCTCTCGCTGTATGTCACGTTAAAAGGGCAGGGGGAATAACTATTCCAGGTTGTCAGCTCCTCCTCTCGATAGCGGGGATAGAAGAGCTGGAAGAGAATGAGGTGATGGGACAAAAGCACGTCTGAGTGATCGGGGCTTCTTTTAAAAAGGGGAGAAAAAGAAGTAATAAATCTCCCAAGACCGAGCCAAGACAGGACTGAAAGTTCTTCACTAACAGCCCCTTTCCCAAGTGGTTCAATCACAAAGGGATTAATTCTTGGCCGTGAGGGGGGTGAGCCCCTGGCCCAGGTTGCCCCGAGAAGCTGTGGCTGCCCCATCCCTGGAGGGGTTCAAGGTCAGGTTGGACGGGGCTTTGGGCAACCTGGGCTGGTGGGAGGTGGCCCTGCCCGGGGCAGGGGGTGGGACTCGGTGGCCTTTGAAGGTCCCTTCCCACCCAACCCATTCCATGATTCTGACCAAGCATCTCCGTGCTACCGGGTCCCTGCCCTCTACTAATCAAGCACTATTCCTTTTCTCCATGCTCCCCCATTCCTTGTTTTCCGAACTTATCACTGCGTAATCCTCCTCTTTACCCTTCGGACGTGCAAGGAAATCGAGAGCTGCCCGCCCGTGTCACTGCTCCGAGATTGATGGCTGCGTTTTGTGGCTGCTCTTTTCCTGCCGGGGCGCGGGACCGCGGTGGGATTATCGCGGAGACGTTGCTTCACGGCAGTCTGCTCGGCTTCCTCGCGGCCGCGCTTTCCTTCTGGCTGCGGGTCCCTGCGATAGGCAGCGACATAAAGGGTGCCTTTCATACACCTCTCACGTGGAGGTTATATCAGGGATTAAGTTTAATGCTCCAGATGTGGGCTGCAGAGAGCATTCCGATGTTATTAGAAAGGATGACATTTTCATTACCTTTCAACGCCAGCTCTTTGAATAGCTGTGGGGCACATTCTGTGCTCCGTGACCGGGGCCTTTCGTTTTTAAGGATCACTTGAATAACCGAAAACTGGTTAATATCACTACAATAACGTGTAATTTCTCTAAATCACTTTCTGCTACAAGTGCAGGAAGCTTTTTTTTTTTTCTTTCTCTCTTACCACAGCTGTGCTCCGAGCAGCTCAAATAACGCTCCTCATTTATCCGAGCGGTTTACAGAAATGCTGAGCCCCAAAAATACTTTCGCTGCGCCACGCTCTGTTCTTGAGTGGCTTTTTAGGTGTTTTAAGCCCTTCCGAAGACTTTGGGGCGTAACTCCTGCCTGAGGTGTTGAAGAAGCGCGTTCCAGCCTGCCGTCCCTCTCCCTGCCCCGCGGAGCACCGTCACCCTCCCCAGGTGCTGCTGGGGCGATAACGGCAGCGGCGCTCGTCGCAGCGGCGCTGGGGAATTGTTTGGATCCAGGATTTTTTTAATTATCACGTATCGGAATGGGAAAAACGATGCGGACTTATATTTCTTGAGGTGGCGTAGACTGTCTTAAAAAAATAAGACTAATTTGGGGCTTTAGGATTAAGGTGAGCAGGTGGTTAACCGGAAGGTCTGCTTCAGCCCCACCGGTCGGCAGCTCCGCCGTTGTAGGGCTCACTCGGGAAGAAGTTTTCTGGAAAGACTCGGAAGCCTTTGGGAAATCATCTCCCTTCTGTGCCTGGGGCTCTCCTTTACCGTAGGAAGGTCGCTCCGTATTTTCAGGGTGAGGATCGGGATGCCCCGGGACGCGCAGGATTTATCACCGGCGTGCCAGCAGCGGGGACGCGTGGGGTGAGGTGGCACGCGCTGCTGGGAGATGAAGGGATCGGTGTCCTGAAATGGAGAAGGGAGGGACTCGGCGGTTCCGTTAAACGCAGCAAGGACTCCTCTCCCGCGACGTGCCGGGGGGGGCACTTGCACGGGTTCGTCCCCGTCGCTGTTTGCATTAGTGCGGGGGATGGCGGGCAACGCTTCGTCTGCATCGGGGGGGGGGTGCTGCTGAGTGCCCGGCTGATTGCTCTCAGAAACCACTTCGTTCCCCGAATAAATAAAACATGGGATCGCCTGGAGCGCCTGGCAAACTGCTTGAGTCTCTTTTTGGTGGTATTTGTGACAGGAGTTTCGTTGGGCTGTACGTCTTTCCCCATCTCGCTCGGCGCTGCAAAGGCGAGGCAAGATGGGCTTTGCTCACGTAACAGGACGGTTCCCTGGGAATGAGGGGCTTTTATCGGGAAACGACGAGGTTAATTGGAGGCTCTTTGTTTATTTCCAGTAATTTCAACCTTTCTTCTTGCTGACCCGTGCTCTCAGCCAAACATCGGCGTTAACGTGGTCTTGGAAGAGCAGCAAAAGGTGTTTTTTCAAAACGATTCTGGGATGTGGGAGCGAATCCCGGCTTCTCGGCCGTCTGCGTCGTGCCGTTGCTCGGGGCTGGGAGCCGAGCGTCCGGCTCCGCTCTCCTGGGCAGGAACAGCGGCAGGGGAAGGATGCGGGGGCTGGAGAGGACTCCTACCACGTGCTGCTCAGGCCGGAGAGAGGATCGGCATCAGCCTCTGGCCGAATGTCGATTTAAGGAAGGGTTTCTCATTCCATGTAGCATTTCTAGGGTGGGATTTGTTAGCAAGCAATGCCCCAGTGATGGAGCGCTGGGTATTTAAGCGAACAGGGGGTAACTCGTGCTAGTTTCTGCTTTCTCAAGTTCCTGTTTAGCCCGTTAAACCCTTCTCCAATTATCTCCCCTTTGATTCGCAGACGGCTTTCGAAAGGTTGTCCACATTGAGCAGGGAGGATTGGTGAAGCCAGAGAAAGACGATACTGAATTCCAGCACCCGTACTTCATCCGAGGCCAGGAACATCTCCTGGAGAACATCAAGAGGAAAGTAACCAGCGTAAGTTTACACAGCAGATCTTGCTCTAGACAAAGTGGTTAAAACCAGAGGATTAAGCTGAAAAGCGTCGGTGTCTCTGAGGGTTGGTGGGCGTTGGCGTCCTTGATTTCTGCCAGCAGCTCTTCTGGCTGTCTCTGCCCCCTCCCTGGGGTACGAGCTGCAGTGCCATCCCGCTAATCAGCTGCCCCCGGCTTCTCGGCACCCGTCCCCTTTGTTTCCTGGGTCTTTTTCTCGATATTTTCAGCATTAGGTTTATCGTGGCAATGCCTGAGACTTCTCCTCTCCCGCACCACCAACGGCAAAGGGCCAGCACTCTGGCCGCGCAAACCAAATCGTTTCTGAGTTCAGTCAAAAGGGTCGCTATATTTTTCCTGGTTTTCTGGACAAGTAGCGTCAGTTTGAGTTCAGCCTGATGGAGGGAAGTTTGCGGCGTCCTCTGGAGAGGTTGAAGAGCAATTGTAGCTTCCAGTAGGAGGGAGAGTGATCGCTCGTCGAGCTGCAGTCTTCCCTTAAAACGCTTCAAGGAATGAAAAACACGCCCATGCCCGTACGCAGACCCATGAAGAGATGTCAGATGTAGTAGTGGGAGGAGGAAAAGGGAGGATAAGATAACCTGAATTATTTTAAATGCGTTACCCTCCAGACTGTCCCAATATAAGCGCGCACGTTTTCCCTTTAAACTCGCAGATGTGCTTTGCAGCTGCCCCCATTTCTCGAAATACCGACTTGCAGGCGGTGTTCCGAAGACGTGGTACAGCAACGGTCGGTACCAGAAGTCCCAAAAATGCTTATGAACTTTGCAGGCTGATTTATTTAGTCCTGAAGTGTGGGCTGGAGAACCGCAGTTTTGTCATTGTTTTCCAAATATTAATGAAAGCAACGTGCGGAGGGAGTAGCTCGCTCTTCTGCCTGTCCCAGGGTGCTCTCAACTAACCCAAAGTGCCGTCTTCACTGAAGCACTTAGTTCCTCTAGACGTTTTCACGGTGGGCAAACGCGTTAGAAGGATGTAAAGAGATCTTAAAAGATGTACGACCTGCTGGCAGGTGAGGTGGAGAGAAGCTGCTGGCGAGTAGGTGGGATGCGTGAACCCCTGTAACGCCTGGCAGATTCATAGGCGTCTCACGCGGTACGGCTCTTGCGAAACACGCCGAGGCGTCATTGCTGGTGAGGATTTTATCAGCGAAATCAAATCGTCTGCTCGGAGTCCAGACGTCTGCTCCAGTCTTCAAAAAAGGCAAGAAGGAGGAGGCAGGGAACTACAGGCCGGTCAGCGTCACCTCCATCCCTGGGAAGGTGATGGAACAGCTCGTTCTGGGCGTCATCTCAAGGCACGTGGAGGAAAAGAAAGCTATTCAGAAGTACTCAATGTGGATTCACCAAGGGGAAATCATGTCTGACTGATCTGATAGCCTTCTGCGACGGCGTGACTGGGTGGAGAGATGAGGGGAGGGCGGTAGATGTGGTCTACCTTGACTCAAGCAAGGCGTTCGACGCGGTCTCCCACAGCATCCTCATAGGGAAGCTTAGGAAGAGTGGGTTAGACGAATGGCCAGTGGGGTGGACAGAGAACTGGTTGAAAGACAGAGCTCAGAGGGTGGTGACTGGGGGCACAGGGTCTCGTTGGAGGTCAGTGACGAGTGGTGTTCCCCGGGGGTCAGTACTGGGTCCCGTCCTCTTCAATATCTTCATCGATGACCCGGACGAGGGGACAGAGGGCACCCTCAGCAAGTTTGCCGACGGCACAAAGCTGGGGGGGGGTGGCTGACACACCGGAAGGCCGTGCCACCATCCAGAGAGACCTGGACAGGCTGGAGATCTGGGCAAAGAGGAACCTTATGAAATTCAACAAGGGCAAGTGCAGGGTGCTGCCCCTGGGGAGGGACAACCCCCCGCACCAGGACAGGTTGGGGGTGACCTGCTGGAGAGCAGCACAGCTGAAAGAGACCTGGGAGTCCTGGGGGACAACGGGATGACCATGAGCCAGCAATGTGCCCTTGTGGCCAAGAAGGCCAATGGCATCCTGGGGTGCATCAAGAAGAGCGTGGCCAGCAGGTGGAGGGAGGTCATCCTCCCCCTCTGCTCTGCCCTGGGGAGGCCACAGCTGGAGTGCTGGGTCCAGTTCTGGGCTCCCCAGGTCAAGAGGGACAGGGAACTGCTGGGGAGGGGACGGCAAAGGGCTACCAAGATGCTGAGGGGATGGAACACCTCTCTGATGGAGAAAGGCTGAGGGATTTGGGACTCTTCAGGCTGGAAAAAAGACGACTGAGGGGGGACCTTATCAACGCTTATAAATACTTCAAGGGGGGGTGTCAGGAGGATGGGGCCAGGCTCTTCTTAGTGGTGCCCGGGGACAGGACAAGGGGTAACGGGCACAAACTTGAGCATGGGAAGTTCCACCTAAACATGAGGAGGAACTTCTCTCCTTTGAGGGTGGCAGAGCCCTGGCACAGGCTGCCCAGAGAGGTGGGGGAGTCTCCATCTCTGGAGACATTCAAACCCACCTGGACACATTCGACCTGCTCTGGGTGCCCCTGCTCTGGCAGGGGGTTGGGCTGGATGATCTCCAGAGGGCCCTTCCAACCCTATGATTCTATGAATCTTCTCCTCGGCTGCTTTAACGCTTGTAGTGGGAATGATGGGGATGGCCAGCGACCGGCTGCTGCTCAGGGATCTCTGGAAGAGGCTCCCGTCCCGCCTGCGGGACCTCTCTGCTGCGGTGACCTCCCCTGCCCTTTTCCTCCTGATTTTCTCTCTCAAAACAGCTAATGACTTTCTTAATGGCCAAGACCGATCTTCAGCTCACTGCAAGCGGCAGAGACGTTTGGAAGCGCGCGAGGAGAATGTATGTTTCCCATCTTCGGAGCAGACGTGCTCCCTGGTCTCTGTGGCTGCTAAGTTTTAGGTTTAGGCTTGTCACAGATACGAACGTCTTGGTCCGTGGCCTGTCTGAAGGTCTGCAAAGGCAAACAGCTTTTGTGCCGGCATTCACCGTTACGCGAGCATTGTATTTCTGATCCGAAAAGATATTTTTTATTTTTTAGGCTGCGGCAGAATTCGGTGTTTTCACACAGCAGTACGCTCGCAGAAAACTTCCTGTGGGCGGCTGGGTTTAGTCCCTTGCAAGGAGGCGCTCGGGGGCGAGCGCAGCGGTCGGTCTGGAGAGGGGAGGTGAATCGTTTTGCAGTAGCAGCGTTGGGGCTTAAATAAGCGTTCCGTCGGAAGGAAGCGTCGCTGACATCTTGCTTTCTGCCTCCAGGTATCCAGCATAAAGAACGAGGATATAAAGGTTCGGCAAGACAACGTAACCAAGTTACTGACTGACATCCAGGTGATGAAAGGAAAGCAGGAGAGCATGGACTCCAAGCTGATAGCCATGAAGCAGTATGTATGTGGGGAGGGGCTGGCAGAAAACGCAGGAGAGTTTGCCCAGGGATTTCTTTCCCCAACGCGTTATTTTTAAGACTTTATGTGAGAGAAGGCTGGCTGCTTGCTCGCTCGCTCGCTGCCCCGGCTTCCCGTTGTCTCAGCGGCACGGCCTGGGCTTTGGCAGCGCTCTGCTTAGGGCGAGAAGGGGGCGGTGGAGGCACCGCTCGAACGCCGTTAAAACCCAATTAAAGACCTTGGTGTCGCTGCAGCCAGACCTGTGACCCCAAGCCCAGCGTAAAGCTGCTCTGGAGTACAGCTCCGCTTTGAGGGGTCAGGCGGAAAGGCTGCGAAGGCTTCAGGAACTTCCTTCCCTGCCGCGGGGGTTACAGTCTGAAATTTCGGTCAATGCGTGGTGCTGGGCTTTTTTCCCCATGTCTTTTTCCCCTCCCCTCCTCCCGCAAAGCACAATTATTCCGTCTCGTCCGACGCCGCACCCGGGTATTCAAGTCATTCGGGATAATGTCTGCTGCCCTTCCGTCCTAACGCCGTATTCTTCCTCCAGGCTCTCGACTTCTTACGTGCACCCGGTTAAATTCTCGCTGGGTGCGGCTCACCCAGTGTTTGCTGCGGGGCTTGGGAGGCAAAACGGGGGATCTCGAGTCCCGCTAATAGATACCCCCTTGACCTTCGGAGATGATCAGGGGGCTGTCGCTCACCCTTCTGTGACTTTTTTTTTTTTTTTTCCACGGTGGTCGTACAGAAGAAATCAGTTTAATCAGAAGGCTGAAGCGATGCGGCAGGACCTGGCTGCCCTCCCGGACCGCAAGGGCCGTGGATAATCTGCAGCCGTAGGATTCGCTCTGAGACTCCGAGTAGCCTTTAAGTGTAGATACCTGTTGGGGCCAATGAATATGGGGGGGTGAGGGGGTGTCAGATTCCCTTAGGCACCGTTACAAATCTTGATTTAAAGCTGCCCTTTTTGTTTTCTTGTTTACCTTTCCGCAAAGCGGAGTGAATCCTACATCAGTGAAGCTTATTTGATGCCTGCCTTCTTCATCGCTGCCGTTGTTGCTAAGGAATTTGGTTCTGGATCGTACGGAAAAACGGAGCAGGCAGCCCTCCCTTCTCGCTGGATGAAGCAGGAAAGCAGGGGGAGGCGGGGGGGGATTTCGAAGGGCCAGTTTCGCGGCGGAAAAATATTTCCTCCGCGCTGTGTTCCAAAGCCTCCCTTTGCTTGGGTTTCATGACTGTATCTTGTGCTTGCAGATCGCTTCCCTCGCACCTCTGGTGTTCGTGGGAGGGGAGAGAACCTGCTTCGTCTCCAAGGTCATTCTAGATGATTCTCTTCATCTCCTATTTGCCCCAGGTATGAGCGCCCAGCCTTACGCCTGGGCCGTGCTTCTCCTCAGGCTCCGTGCAAGGGGTGAAGGAGAAGCAGATTGTCCTTCTAACCCTTTGGTAAATGGCGGCAGGGAAGAGATTTGTGGTCCGTTACCAGCATTGCGGTTTCATGGGTCTGTAGACAGCAGAGGTGGCTCTCCCCGTTTTCCCTTTCGAGTGAGCGAAGCGACCTGCCTAGCGTGGCTTTGGATGAAAAACTCCTGGGCAGCCGACCTCGCACGAGCAGAAAGCTACCTTAACGAAGCGCGCTGGGCCACGCGTGTAGCCGGCAAAATCTTCAGCAAGCCCTCCAGGAATTGTCCGAGTTGTATCGGATGATTTTGTTAGTAACGGACCGCTGTTAAATCCACGACAGGGTAAACTTGTGTGTCCCTGGATTGGAAACCGTATTTGCCGCTCACCTGGAAGCGCAATCAGCCGCCTAAAGCGATTAGTTTGCCGCTGGCTGTGGCGCATCGTGTCTTTGGGCAACGCTCGTCCCAGCCGTTATCACAACAAGTTCGTGGGGGAGGCTTCTGCTTTTGCACCTTTGTTTTCTGTCCGTGGCGGGAAGAATAAGTAACGTCAAGAGCCGGCTTTAAACCCGGCTGCCCGTCTCGGGGTCCCACCGCGTGGGGCTCGTCTGAATTTCCGCGGCTTTTGCAGCCCCGTGGCGTGGTTTGAGGTTGAGTGTCTGGGCTCGTAACCCCTGTAGTGAGGATGGGAGCGTTCGCAAATGCATTCTAGGTCTGCAGGCTGCCTTCTGGCCGCTCCATTGGCTCTTGCTGAAGCAAATATTAGCATTATTAATTACAAATGGTCTGTAAACCACTAGGTGGAGTGCCTACAGCGGTAGTTTGAGCTCTACTGACGGCAGAGAACTGACAACCTCTCTCAAAGCAGCGAAGCTTCCCCCCTCCTTTCAGGAAGATAGTTATTGGCCAATTAATTAAAAAAAAGATCGTGGTTTGCGCTGTTTTGAAAGCTTATCAGGTAAACAGGCTCCTGGAGGACAAGCAGAACGAAACGATCCGTGTGAGCTATGAGTGTTGTCCAAGTGCCTATCGTTAGGTCTTGGCTTTGACCCCGATGGCTGGAAGAAGCGCGGTCCCCGCTGAGCCGACCCAGGAGCCGCCGGCCGCCCCTCGCCGCCCCGGCACCCGCTCCGTCCCGGGCTCGGCGCTCTGTCCCGGGAGCTGGGTGGGTTGTCGGCACAACAGACGACATCCAAGAGAAAGAACCGGGGGAGGAGTATGTGGGGCAGGTCTGGGAGCGCAGGAGCGGGGCGATGGGCCCCCTACTCCTCAGCCCCGACCAGCTGCCGGCGCCGGGGGGGGGACCTACCCCAAGCTACTGCTGCACAGGCTCTGGGTTGGAACCCCCAGCTGCCAGCTCTCCGTACCTTCTAATAGTAGAATAACCTCTTGGTTGAACGTACCCCATTCTTCCTGGCTGCTTCTCCATCCTTCGCAGCCGTTAGGAACTGGGGTTTTGTCCGTCTTCTGCAGGTTCTCCGTATCTCCCGGTAGACACAGCTTTTGGGTCTGCGTTTCATTAGCTTTAATTTTTCCCCGTCTCCGCTATTAGTACCGGATCCCTGTACTTGGATCGCTGTTCCTTTTCTGGAAGGCGGAGTTTGCAAGCCGTTTTTCGCGTCTTCATGTTCCCAGGAACTTGTGGTTAAAAACTCGCTTCTTGCTTCTGGAATAATAGTACATCCAATTCACTTAAGGTTGGCCTTTTTAGTCCTGGATCCGTGGCGTGCTTCAAAGCATCAGCTGGTTCTTATCATCACATCGTTGTCGCTTGTTTTCTTGGCAAGTTTTTTAAGCGTTCTTGAGGTTCTGCTGGCGTGCGTCGTCTTGCATCTCTACAGTAGGGTTATTCCAGGTTCTCCTCCTTCCCCTTCACCACACCGTGTCAGCAGCCAACCTGCTGCGGCATCTGCTCAGACGCCATCGTTCCGTGGGTGAAATGGTGGGAATTAAGACCTTCAGCTTGTGCCTGTTGTGCCGCCGCGTCTCGGTGAGTTGCTACAGCTGGCAGCAGCCAGAATCCTGTTGGATTCCGGCCTTACCCGCACCACAAAGGGCACGAGGGTCTTTGTGGCAAATTCCGTGGGAATAATGGCTTTTAATTCTCCAGCGCGGAGGCTTGAAATACGTTAATAGTTCAGTACAGGAACCATTTGTATCCGCGCGAGATGGAAGAGCCATCAGTCGTGATGCGGAACGTCCAGACAGACCTGTTCCTGCTTCATCGGCCGCTAATCCGGACGAACGCCTGCCGGCTGTTGGTCTGCGCGGCAACTGGAAAGAAAGCCCAGTTCAGACCACAGCAGGCTGGGACTCGGCGAGGTGGAGACCGGCTGTCAAAGAAACTCTGGTGGGGGTTGCTTTAATGACGGTGACCTCCTGAAGTTTTTCTGCCCAGAAACACACAGCGTGGTTCAAACTTCCTCGCGCTGGTCTTGCAGCGCGTTTCTAACTTCTAGGAACACCCGCCCACGCGTTCAAACGCCAGAGCGCGTTGCCCGAAGTTATTTGTGTGAAGTGAACTTCAACTGAATGTCTGAGGTTTTTTTTCAGCCGGGAGTCAGAAGCGGGTTAATTGGGCTGTAAAACCAGCGTATTTTTGTTTGGCAAAGTGCAAGACTGCTGGGAACGAAGCGAAGAGCGGTTACTCTGAAAATGAGCTTGCGATGGGATCAAAAGATCCCGCATTCGTTCTCTTTTGATAGCAATGGTCGTACGTAAGGGGTCTCAATTAACCGTTGGCTTTGTAAAGACGTCGCGTGACCACAACCAGAGGAGCGCGTCTGGGGCTTGTTTCAGCGGTGCGAGAATGCCGAATCGTTGGGCAAACTTCAGGAACAGAAACGCGAATGATCGAAATGATTGGCGTCGTGCTGAGTAACGAGGGCCGGGAGGAGCTCAGCCTTCTTCACTGAACACGGAAGGCGAACGGGTGCTGATGGGCATCTCCGGAGGTAACTCCAGCCTGAGGAACCGTAGCTTGAGTGTTTTCCACGCAGTGACAAGAGGTGAAAACAGATAAAATTAGACTAGCCCTAAGGTCTGTGCTCTTGAGTGAAAAGAAGTGTTTGAATAATACGTGGAAGGCGGCGGGTGGTTTCTTCGCCACTGGAAACGTGAATTCGAGATTCTCCATTTCAGCCACCGCTATTGGGCTTGAAGCCGGAGCAAAGTGCTACGGGTTGTGCTTTGCAGACCAGATGATCACGGTGTTCTGGGGTTCTTTTGGCTTGAAAATCTGACGCCACCAAGTCTCCTCCGGAAAGGTTTCAGTGTCTGCTGCCTTGCCAGTGCTCTTCTCCTCCCCCCTCGCCAACAGGCCTGTCCCCATCGTACAGATTTGTGAGGAATCCAATTCCAAGCCTTTTTCCCTTGAACGGAGTATGTTAGTAGGCACTAAGGCGAGCTGGCTGGAAATACGACTTCGTTCTCTACGTTGAACTTGGAGGTGGCTAGACTTGCTCCGCCGTAGAGGGGACCTGCGCTTTAGCCACAGCGTCAGAGTCGCTCCTGGGAATTCCTGCTGGATTCAGCGCGGAGACACCAGTGGAGATGGGGAGTTGTTCCCGTTGTACAGGTGGCGGCTGAAAGAGGGTTTGTAGTCGTAGAATCATGGAATGGTTTGGGTGGGAAGGGACCTTTAAAAGCCATCGAGTCCCACCCCGCTGCCCTGGGCAGGGCCACCTCCCACCAGCCCAGGTTGCCCAAAGCCCCGTCCAACCTGGCCTTGAACCCCTCCAGGGATGGGGCAGCCACAGCTTCTCCGGGCAACCTGGGCCAGGGGCTCACCAGCTTCATCGTGGAGAATTTCTGCCTTATTTTTAATCTCAATCTCCCCTCTTTTGGTTTAAAACCCTTCCCCCTCGTCCCGTGGCTCCCCTCCCTGCTCCAGAGTCCCTCCCCAGCTTTCCCGGAGCCCCTTGAGGGCCTGGAAGGGGCTGGAAGGTCTCCGCGGAGCCTTCTCTTCTCCAGGCTGAACCCCCCCAGCTCTCTCAGCCTGTCCCTACAGCAGAGGGGCTCCAGCCCTCGAATCATCTTCGTGGCCCTCCGCGGGACCCGTTCCAACAGGTCCATGTCCTTCTTGTGTTGAGGACTCCGGCGCTGGACGCAGGGCTCCAGGTGGGGTCTCGCCAGAGCGGAGCAGAGGGGCAGAATCCCCCCGCCTCGCCCCGCTGCCCACGCTTCTTTAGATGCAGCCCAGGATGCGGTTGGCTTTCCGGGCTGCAAGTGCGCGTTGCCGGCTGACGTTGAGCTTGTCGTCCACCAAAGTGTTCCACCTGCCTCTCGGGGGGCGTCTCTGCAGGGTTATGGGAAATTACAGCTGGTTTGTATCACCCGAAACAGTGACCGTCGTCTCCAAAGGGATGAGGCTGCCAGAAGCATAAAGCTATTTCTCAGTGCCTGAAACACTCTGTTCTTAATTATTTATTTTCTGTCTAAAGGTGTATTTCGAATCGGGGGAAGGGGGGGGCTGCTTTAGCTTAACAGACCAGGTGCGATTTGTGTTAAGCTGCTTTGTTGGCATAAAAAAGGGTGTACGGTCACGGCTTGCCTTCTATCGAAGGAGGATCGTTGGAAGCGTATTGGAAATGCACCTGGGTTGAAGCTGGGAGAAGGAAAGGTGTTGGGGGAGGTTTTATGGATTGGATATCGTCTTTGGCACATCCAGTATAACGCTCGTGGTAAACGTCTTTTTATTGCCCAGCTGCAAACAGACCGTCTCAAATCTTCTCAGATTGACTCGGCGTAGCTCAAAAAGTCTGCCCGAAAGTCTACGGAATACAATCAAACGCCATCTCCGCTGTCAGATAATAACGCGTGTCTGGGTAATTTGCCGACAGTTTCTAGCACTGTGTCGTGGTTTTGGCCAAACGGGCCAATGGCCAGCGACAGATGCTCCCCCCCAACCTCTCGTACACGGAGAGGAGGAGGAGAGAGAAACGGATTTACGAGTTTAGAAGAAACTGAGCTACTTTAATGAAATATTAATAATAAAATAATAAGGAAAATAATGGAATAGATACAGTCTATACAAAACCGTATTGAGCTCCCGGGATGATGTCACCGCGCTGGGGAGGTCCCAGACTGGGCTCAGCGGTGGCTGGGAACTGGATTCCACAGGTGGAGTCAGGAAGCCACGGATCGGGATCAAAGGCAGATGAACAGACGGGGGTCCTCCTCAGACGTCAGCCACCGAAGGAAGAGAATCATCGGATCATCGAATCCTCGTGGTTGGAAAGGACTTTTGAGATCATCGAGTCCAACCAAACAACCTACAGTCTCTGTCACTGGAGCACGCCCTGAAGCGCCAAATCTAGACGTTTCTTAAACACCTCCAGGGATGGTGACTCAACCCCCTCCCTGGGCAGGCCGTCCCAGTGCCTGACCGCTCTTTCAGTAAAGTCATTCTTCCTAATATCTAACCTAAACCTCCCCTGCCGCGGCTTCAGCCCATTTCCTCTGGGCCTAGAGAGAAGCAGAGTTGGCCCTTTGATCCCCCAGCTTTATATAGAGCAGATGGGATGGAATACCCCTGGTTTGGGTCGCCTGTCCTGTCCGCTCCTCCCCGCAGGTGGGACCCCTCTACGCCCCTCCGCTTCCCACCCTCCAACGGGGCAAATAACAGAATTCGCTGACCTGGGTTCTTGCAGCAATAAGTAGAAGCAAGAGCCTCTCTGCGTACCATCCCTTGGCACGATCTGTCTCATCGCCCTGAACGAACCGTTTTCGACCCTGATCAGGGTGATCAGGCCCAGTCAGCATGGGTTTGTGAAGGGCAGGTGATGCCTATCAAACCTAATATCCTTCTATGATAAGGTGACCCACTTAGTGGATGAGGGAAAAGCCGTGGATGTTATCTACTTGGAGTTTTGCAAAGCTTTTGACACTGTTTCCCACAGCATCCTCCTGGAGAAACTGGCTGCTCATGGCCTGGACAGGTGTACTCTTTGCTGGGTAAAAAACTGGCTGGATGGCCGTGCCCAGGGAGTGGTGGTAAATGGAGTTAAATCCAGTTGGTGTCCGGTCACAAGTGGTGTCCCCCAGGGCTCGGTGCTGGGGCCGGTTCTCTTTAATATCTTTATCAATGATCTGGATGAAGGGATCGAATGCACCCTCAGTAAGTTCGCAGATGACACTAAACTGGGCGGGCGTGTTGATCTGCTTGAGGGTAGGTTGGCTCTGCAGAGGGATCTGGACAGGCTGGACCGATGGGCTGAGACCAATGGTATGAGGTTCAACGAGGCCAAGTGCCGGGTCCTGCCCTTGGGTCACAACAACCCCGTGCAGCGCTACAGGATTGGGGCAGAGTGGCTTGAAAGCTGGCCGGCAGAGAAGGACCTGGGGGTGTTTGTGGACAGCCGGCTGAATATGAGCCAGCAGTGTGCCCAGGTGGCCAAGAAGGCCAACAGCATCCTAGCCTGTATCAGGAATAGTGTGGTGAGCCGGACTAGGGAAGTGATCGTCCCCCTGTACTCGGCACTGGTGAGGCCCCACCTCGAGTACTGCGTTCAGTTTTGGGCCCCTCGCTACAAGAGGGACATTGAGGTGTTGGAGGGTGTCCAGAGAAGGGCTACAAAGCTGGTGAGGGGCCTGGAGGACAAACCTTATGAAGAACGACTGAGGGAGCTGGGGTCGTTTAGCCTGGAGAAGAGGAGGCTGAGGGGAGACCTTATCACCCTCGACAACTACCTGAAAGGAGGTTGTAGAGAGATGGGGGCTGACCTCTTCTCCCTGGTGACAAGTGATAGGACGAGAGGAAACGGGTTCAAGTTACGTCAGGGGAGGTTTAGATTGGATATTAGGAAACATTTTTTCACTGAAAGGGTTATTAAACATTGGAATAGGCTGCCCAGGGAGGTGGTGGATTCACCATCCCTGGAGGTGTTTAAAAAAAGGGTAGATGGGGTACTTGGGGACATGGTTTAGAAGTGGCTTTTGTCAGGGTAGGCTAAAGGTTGGACTCGATGATCTTAAAGGTCTCTTCCAACCTCAACAATTCTATGATTCTATGATTCTATGACCCAACGCGCTGTTAATTTCAGCGGGTTGGAAGAGGCCTAGCTGAGAAACTAAAATTGCGGAACGGAAAGTCGGTTCCGTTTCACCCCGAAGCGGGACACGCTGGCAGCAAAGGACGGAAAGCAGATAAACGGAACTCTGGATATGAAAATATTTATTCTTCCTCGTCGGCAGCTCCTTCAGCAGAAAGGGGACAGTGCTCCCGAGGGGCTGGGGGTCCGTGAGCGGGGACGTCGCTTCCCTGGAGCGCGGGGGGGACCTCGCCCGTTCAGGTTTGGCTGATCTGCCCTTCTCTGCTCTGAGTTTGACATACTTTGGGTGGGTTTTTTTATTCGTTTTAGGGTGTATTTTTTTGCTTCTGAAAAACAGAAGTCCCTTGTCTTCTTCTGGGTATTTCGTGGGCCTCTGGAGATTTTTTAATTCATTTTCTTTTTTTTTTAAAAAAAAAAAAGGCAAGCAAGGTACAGGTGAAACAAGTGTCTGAACTGACCGTGAGCTTTAGGGAAGATGTTAACGCTCTCTTGGCCTCCTGCCTTTCTGGCTTTTGGAGCTAAGGGTCGAGTTGCAGCGCGATTTCTTTGTCTTTCTCGTTACTTCCTGGACAAAGATGTGCAAAAAGAGCAAATCTTCTCATTCCTGGGAAGATAAAGCCCGAGGCTCCCTTCTCCCTTCTGGAGAAAGAAGGAGTCTCCTTTGGCTCCGACGCCGATAGCTCCTGCTGGCTGAAGGGCTCCGGAGTGGAGGTTGAAGGTTCGTCTCTGGACTTGGTTCTGCTCCTCTGTTATTCTCAGCCGCTTTGTCAGGTCGTTAACCATCTGAAAATTACTTCTGCTGCTGCTGATTGGTTTTTTCCCCTGTTTTAGCGTGAGGTGACATTTATTGGAGCGTATGAAGACAACCCCTGCAGGCGTTGCTGTGTAGACGGAATAAGTCGCAGCGAGGCCTTGGATTTTGGGTTCAGTTTTGTGCTCTACTTCAAGCAGCTTATTCTCACGCATCATTTTCCTCTTCTCTAAACCACGCTCTCTCCTGCAAGTCTGGTGTAGAAGCGATGCTTTGAAGCCCTCACCGTGCAGCGTGGCGGTCACAGGGATTCCTCGAGGGCTGCGGCGGCTGGAAGAACCTGCGGCTCGGACACTTGGGTTTTCCGAAAGCAAAGGCCAAAGGTGACTGGCGAGTGCCACAAACCTTCTCAGAGCTGGGCCACCAAGGTGTTGGCTCAGGCTCTTGGACAGCTCGGGCTCTCCCCGTCCCATCTCAACATCGTCACTCCCCCGGTTTAAGCATCGGTCGCTTAAAACCTTCTCTGACTTCTCTGTGCCGGTGTTTGGGAAGCGGTTGGAAAGTGGCTTCTTGCTCTGCAGCACCGTCAGCAGTTTCTTACCGGTGCTGAGGCTTCGCAGGTTGGCTGGATATCTTGATATCATCGAATCCTTATGGTTGGAAAGGACCTTTGAGATCATCGAGTCCAACCAAACAACCTACAGCCTCTGCCACTACAATATCGACGGGTAGCGCGGAACCGAAGTGCTTAATTTACCGACGGCGACTGTTGGTTTTCTCACATGAGAAGTTTTGCGTTAAAAGCGGGACTGTTAGTGTCTTTTCTGTTTCTGACTGCTTTTATCTTCTCCTATTTCAAAGTCGGAAAGTCATCAGAAGCCACCGCGGGAGAAGGGATAGGAACCCCAGCGGCATCCGCTTGGACTCCGTCCCTTCAGCTGGAGGCTGTTGCCTTTCCAGAGGTACCGTGAAGCAGAGAACGGTTATTAATTACACTAAAATTTGAGCAGGTTACTGACCTAGAATTTCTGCAGTTTCTTTTGGCTTCCGTTCTGCTTTCTTAGCTTCTGAAGCAGTGACTCATCGAAGCCAAGTGTTTTCTTCTGGGCTTTTTGACTTGGAACTGGTTAGATTTTAAACCGACAGTTGCCATTAAAGCGGGCTCTGGCGGTGTCAGGTACCGGGCAACGTTTGACTGACTGTAACGTTCCTTCCCACCTCCGGCTCTGGCGGCGTCTTTCGGTAATTCCTGGTCTCTCGCGACCTGCCTGCGGCTCTGGGGGGAGAGTGGTTTAGCGTAAGCTCAGGTGTGGTAGCGCGCTTGTCTTTACAGTCTGAAAACAGCTGAGGAAGACAAGTTTGGGGCTTCTTTTTATCTGTGTACCTCTGCTGTAGGCGTGGAATGGTACATAACGGATTTCTGCGGAGCTGAGAAGCCCCGGGAAAGCGCTGCCGCGATTACTGACGGTACGAGCGCGACAGAATCAGCCTGGGCACTGGGCGGAGAAACCAAGGCATCGCTTTCGATGGAGACATTGCCTCCTGGTTTGGGAACATTTGCCCCAACAAGTTCTTTCGTAGGGAGGAAGGGAGATCTCCGTCCCCTCTGCCTGCGGCTTTCCCGATGCCCCCGAGCGAAGCGCGGGGCAGGAAGGTGAGCGGGGGCTGGGGGTGGGGGGCTGTTCTGTCACTTCCCCGTGATTCATCGGCTCCGCTCGAGTCCGGCGGGAGCCCCGGCGTATCCGTAAGTTTAATTTCAAACAGATTGTTGAAAGCAGCAAGCTAGCCGCGGCGTCTGCACCTGTTTTTATGGGTTTTCTCCGGCTCTCCTTCAGGGATTGCCTTCGCTCTGGCTCGGCTGCCGTGGGACGCCGAGAGCGCTTCCTCCCCGCCAGACCCTGCTCGCGAGGCCCCGACGCTTTTACAAGGCCCCGGTTGCTAACAGAATTCAAAAGTTAAAATTTCTCCTGACAAACATAAATCTAAACAGACACAAGGACTTGGCCTTCTGCAGTAGAATTCCTCCTCACCAGAAGTAGTTTACCGTATGCAAACCCCCCCCGTAAATCATACCAAATAATTTTGACCCGTGTAGCTTGCTTTATGGTTTCAGGGTTCCAAAAGCAACATATATATTATCGTTTGACACCGACCTAAGGGGATAGAGTTTACGTTAGAACATTTGTTGAAAAGATTGAATCCATCAGCGTTAGGTGAGAGAAAAGCTGAGCTAGGACATAACGAAGCCAACTAGGTGATATCCAAGTTTAGTCACCGTGCTCAGAAAAGCCTCGTTAACAGAAGCCCTCCCACCTTCGGGGAGTCAGTGCTGGGGTTAAAAGCTGCTTAAAATCGCCTGGGAGATGAGTAACCGCGTGGCTTTTAGTCCGAGGCTTAGAATTAGGCAGAACTTCGCAGCCCTGTTTCTCTCTTCACCTTTTCTCAATAGCTCCGAGAGCCGCGACTGTTGCGTTCTGCATATCTGTTCTGCGCGTCTGTCCTGGCACGGAAAGAATGAGGCCCAGTCTATACGGAAAAGACGTAAAAATCTGTAAGACGATCTTCTGCGAAATTGTTGGCCTGTTTTGGGGGGTGGGGTTTTTTTGGGGGGTGTTTTGTTTTTTTTTTGGTCTGTGTTTTACACCGTGCTTTATGAGTCCGTAAGACCTTGTGTCCTGTTTCCGCAGCCTGGCCAAGCGGGGCGAGGTGTTTTGGAGCAGGAGGGGACGTGGGCTCCTGAGCCGGAACGGGAATTCCTGAGCTGCTTTTTGAGCTGCGGTTTACTGTACCTTGCACATTTTGACCGAGTTTTAACTTTTTGTTTTCTAGACACAGGTCAGTTTATAGGGGAACTTGCCCTTTCCCTCTGAATTAGCACCCGGGAGGGATCCGAGGTACCTCGGAGACCCGTTGGCTTTGTCCCGGAGAGCTGTGCCGGTTAGGGGGGAATGGGAAGCAATGGGAAGCAACGTGTTCCTTCTCATGTGCGTTTTTTTAACAGCGTCTTCGCTAGGAATCGTAGAATCATGGAATCATTGGAATCGTAGAATCACAGAAGGGTTAGAGTCGGAAGAGACATTAAAGATCATCCGGTTCCAACTCCCTGCCCGTGGCAGGACGTCTTCAACTAGCCCAGGTCGCTCAGAGCCCCGTCCAACCTGGCCTGGGATGTTTGCAGGGATGGGGCATCTCCCACCTCGCTGGGCGACCTGGGCCAGGGACTCACCACCCTCAGCCTAAAACATTTCTTCCTTAGATCTCATCTAAATCTAGATTGTAGCATGGGAAGGGATGGCTCCCGTGGAGGCCCAGCTGGAGGAGTAGGGCATTTAGGAGAACCAGGAGGCTAAAACCCGGTACCCGGAGACGTGGTGAGCCGAGAGGCAGGGACCGTGCCCGTGCTGCCCGCCCGGCTCTGCCCGCCCCGCGACGCCTGAGCTCCGGCAGTCCCAGACCCCTGGCGTTGGTCACCGTGCCGCGTGCCTGCAGTTTTGGTTCTTCGGGGCAAATCCCACGTGGAGTAGGTTACCGTGCAATAAATCCAAGGCTTTTTCCGCAAACCAGATTTTCTTCTGCGGTGAAAAGCTGCTCCCAGGAAGCATCCTCGCCTTTACGCACCCTGCTCCTGCCCCGGGCTGCGGGGGAGCAGGGAGGAACCCGACTAGGATGGTCCCATCCACGGTAACAGGACAGGGGCAGCTGGCAGAGAGCGTCATCCTGCCCAAAACCGTATGAAACTCTCGGAAATCGGGTCAGGCAGTCGGCTTTCTGCACCTCTGGGCGGTTTAGTCCCCGTGCAAAGCCGTCCTGCTGCCGCTCGGAGAGGGTTGGATGTTTTCTCTGCTTCTTACGGGGAAAAAAAAGGAAGGAATACTCCGCTGCCGGCAAACAAATGCGACCGTGTCGTCGCTGTCTGCAGCCGGGGCGGCCAAACCTCGTTACCCAAAGAGTCTTCTGGAGGCAGTAGTGATCTATATTCTCTTGTGAACCAGGTCCGCCTGCTGGAATCGGAACTGGATGAAGGAGCATCTCGTCCTCAGGGGCCTCGTCCCCGCGCAGCTGAGCGGCCGTGGATGTCTGGCTGCGTCGGAAGAGCCTTTTCCTTTGTGCGCTGCCTGGGGTCGGGCAGCTGGGCAGCATCTGCCTATTCCTGCGTCTTCCTCCGTCGTCTTCTGCCTGTTATTAACTGCCCGTTTCCTACTGAAAGAGGTGGCATTGGGATTAATTACGGCGCCGCGGCCGAGAACTTGCGTCAGGCAGTTTTGTGGGGGCCCTGCTTCTCCAGCTCACCCGTACCCGTCTGCAAATAACGACTTCACGATTTTACTTTTGCCGCCGAGTTTCTTTTTCCGAATACGTTGAGAATGCAGCGAGCAGAGCGAAGTAGTGACATGCTGCTGGTTCGGATTTGGGAAAGAGACATCACTGTCAGGGCTGTGCTTTCTCGTGGAGCTGCAGTAAATCTCGCAGCGCAGCAGCGTCGGGGCGGGGCGGGGGGTTTGGGCAGCAGAGGCTCCCCAGGCACGGGGAGGGGGGAGAATCGCAGGAGCGGGCAGCGGGGAACGCTTCTGCTTGCAGGGGTCTTCTCTAGCAGCTGCGTTCTGTTAATGGGGTTTCCATCGTCCCGTTTCCCCCGGCTTCAGCCCCGCCAGAGCCCCCCGTTCCTGGGTTGTGCGTGAAGGAAGAACCATCTGTTCCCACAAATGGTCCCCAGCCTTGCTTTTGGAGCGAGGAGGTGGAGGCGATGGTGACAGGCCGCCCAATCTGCCGCTCGTTTGGGCTCCGGTAGTACCAAACTTCGGGCTTGCCTTCCCGCAGGTGTGCTGTCGGCGTCCTCAGCTGGAGCATCTGCCACTTCAAACGGGAGGTGGCAAGAGCTGTTGCCGCGGGAGGGAAACGGGGCTCCTGGAACTCGCTCGCCGCGGTTTTATGGCAAGAAGTCTGCGTGCGCCTCATGAAATTTTTCCCGAAGGCCAGAAAGGGGAAGGAGACCTGCGTGCGTGGCCCTGGCCGCTGGCAGGCGAGGCGACGGCGCTGCTCGGAGGCAGGGCCGGGTGTCTGCCGGGGGCTTTGGGGCAGCCCTAATTGCAAGCGCGCCATTCCTCGGCTTTGAGTTGCGTTGGCTGAACTCCTGGCTCTTCCAGCCTCGCGCTGGGGCTGTGGTCCGTGCTTTTATGACCTCTAAATTGGACAATTGTAATGTTGTTGTTTTACGGCCTTCCTGTGCAAAGGTTGCGCGGGCTCCAGCTGGTGGGAGATCGGGGCCAAAACACCGACTCTCCTCCCGTGGCCTCCACATGTCGGGCTGGTCCTGGGGGACCGGGGCTGGCTCCGAGTCAAACATCAGCTTGATCTTAAAATTGCTTTGATGGCTTATAATGCCGAGTATAATGTGGGATCTGCGTGTTTTATCTCCGCTGCTGCTTTTTTATGAGCTTAGTCACTGCTTGAGATCATCTGAAGTCGGTTTTATTGGTCATTCCAAACCATAGGTTAAAGACCTGTGGAGTGCTCGTTTTTCAGCGCAGTGATCTAAACCTGAAATTAATTACCACCATCGGCTGACACACTGATGTTAAAATAACTCAACCCAACTGGCATCTCTTAACCCTGCGTTGTAGCGTAAGCTGCTTTCTAGCAGGTTTGTGGATCCGGTCTGGAACAGGATTTTATCCTTTTCTCTGCCGGCTCTTCTCTCGGGTGCCAGCACGGGCTGGCATCTTCCCAGGGACGGACCCGCTTTCGGCAGCGGGTTCACACCATCTCTCCGGTTGCCACTTGCACAGCGCCTCGTATTCCACAAGAGGAGTTCCGCTCGTGGAGAAGGACCTCACCTGGAGTACTGCATCCAGCTCTGGAGTCCTCAGCGCAGGAGAGACACGGAGGTGTCGGAGCGGGGCCGGAGGAGGCCCCGGAGATGCCGGGAGGGCTGGAGCCCCTCTGCTGGGAGGACAGGCTGAGAGAGCTGGGGGGGTTCAGCCTGGAGAAGAGAAGGCTCCGGGGAGACCTTCCAGCCCCTTCCAGGCCCTAAAGGGGCTCCGGGAAAGCTGGGGAGGGACTCTGGAGCAGGGAGGGGAGCCACGGGACGAGGGGGACGGGTTTTAAACCAAAAGAGGGGAGACTGAGATGAGACCTGAGGCAGGAATTCTTTGCTGTGAGGGTGGTGAGCCCCTGGCCCAGGTTGCCCAGAGAGCTGGTGGATGCTCCATCCCTGGAAACATTCCAGGCCAGGTTGGACGGGGCTTGGAGCGACCTGATCTAGTGGAAGATGTCCCTGCCCGTGGCAGACGGTGGCACTGGGTGGCCTTTAAGGTGCCTTCCCGCCCAAACCATTCCCTGATTCTATGATTTAATTCTGTTACGTCTGAGCGCAGGGCATGTTCAGGAGGATGGCCGTGGGCAGTTTGGTGTCAGGCAGCAGAGAGGAATACTTTGAACGGCTCCGGGCTAATCCCGGCAGCCGTCCTCCTGTCTTCACTGTCGTGGATAGGCGGAGCCAAAGAACGGACACCGTGTGCCGTTCCCTGACCGGCTTCTTGGCTTCAACGTGTGTCTTGGTGAGAGGGAGGAGAAGGTGCCCCAGGGGACGATTCAGTGGCAATGCCAGCCTGGGCGCGGGAGCGACGGAAACGGAATGCTTTGAGAAAGCGAAGAGATCAGCAGCGCTCTGAGCCTGCGGTCCAAAATCACGGTCAGCTGCAGTAACGGATCATAGAACCATAGGGTTGGAAGGGCCCTCTGGAGATCATCCAGCCCAACCCCCTGCCAGAGCAGGGGCACCCAGAGCAGGTGGCACAGGAACGCGTCCAGGCGGGTTTGGGATGTCTCTGGAGACAGAGACTCCACCACCTCTCTGGGCAGCCTGTTCCAGTGCTCCACCACCCTCAAAGTAAAGTTCCTCCTCATGTTTAGGTGGAACTTCCCATGCTCAAGTTTGTGCCCGTTACCTCCTGTCCTGTCCCCGGGCACCACTGAGAAGAGCCTGGTCCCATCCTCCTGACACCCCCCCTTGAAGTATTTATAAGTGTTGATAAGGTCCCCCCTCAGTCGTCTTTTTTCCAGCCTGAAGAGACCCAAATCCCTCAGCCTTTCTCCATCAGAGAGGTGTTCCATCCCCTCAACGTCTTGGTAGCCCTTTGCCGTCCCCTCCCCAGCAGTTCCCTGTCCCTCTTGACCCGGGGAGCCCAGAACTGGACCCAGCACTCCAGCTGTGGCCTCACCAAGGCAGAGCAGAGGGGGAGGATGACCTCCCTCCACCTGCTGGCCACGCTCTTCTTGATGCCCCCCAGGATGCCATTGGCCTCCTTGGCCACGAGGGCACATTGCTGGCTCACGGTCATCCCGTTGTCCCCCAGGACTCCCAGGTCTCTTTCAGCTGTGCTGCTCTCCAGCGGGTCACCCCCAACCTGTCCTGGTGCGGGGGGTTGTCCCTCCCCAGGGGCAGCACCCTACACTTGCCCTTGTTGAATTTCATAAGGTTCCTCTTTGCCCAGATCTCCAACCTGTCCAGGTCTCTCTGGATGGCGGCACGGCCACCCCCCCCCAGCTTTGTGTCATCTGTGGGCACCAACCGAATGCGAAACTGGGCAAGGAGATAAGCGGCAAAGACGGGGCAATCACTTTTATTTGGAAGGTCAGACTTTTCCTCAAAGCCGAGGTCCTCTTCCTCTCTCCCCATGTTGCTGAAAAGCAACCAAAACGTGTGGCTTTGTGCCTGGCTCGTTAGGCCGCCGCTCTTAGGGCACCGACTGCGAACACGAAGCCGGGATCTCTCCCCACTCCGCACCGGCTTTGCTCTTGGAAGCGACCGAGTTTCAGAACTTAAACTTTTTCGCCGTATCTTGGCCATTAGGCGTTTTGAAAACCGCTTTTCTCTCGGGCGCGCTGGCAGCACCGCCGCTGCCGGCTCTTGTGCTCGGTGGGGGCGGAGGGGCTGGGGTACAGACCGGCGGGGTCTGGGGGGGGCCGGTGCCGCTCTGCTGCTGGCGAGCCCTGCTTCTCCTCTTGTCCGCCGCTGCTCGCCGCCGGCCGCGCGGAAATCAAGCGCTGCCTTCTCCTGTGGGCTCACGCTGGTGATAAAAAGGAAGCGAAAGCAGCACCCATGCCCTTTCGGTGGCTCGGTTTGGTTCGCCGTCCCTGTTTAGTCAGCAGGATGCCGACAGTCTCTCCTGGTGGGGGCGGTCATTAATATTCCGTGCTCCTGAGCTATTTCCAGCCTCTAAAATAAGAGCCGTTTACAGCTCTTTCCCTCTTTCCCCAAGAGTCGATCCCCCCGCAAAGGTTATACCTGCTGGAGATTAAAGATGGAGAGCACTGGAGCCGGGATTCAAACTAGCTTTTTCGTTTGGTAGCTGATGCCCTGCGAACGAAGACGCAGGTGCTTCCCTCCGAGCGGACAACTGGTATTCCAGGGGCTGAACCTCTGCTCGGAGCCTGCACATCCATCGGGACCTGCCTCCGTCGCCTGCCTTGCCCCGAGCTCTGCCTCTGACCCGTTCCCCGGGGAGGTACCGTTCCTCCAGGCAGCTGAACCCTGCCCTTCGGAGCTCGCCCGCGTCCTCCCACGCGTCTTCCTCCGGGCGGCGGGGACGGCAGCACGGTCCCTGCAGCCCAAGTATTGATCTCCAAACACTAGCTGAAACCTTCCTGTCAGCCAAGAAGAGGGATTTGGGTCTTTTTAAGGCTGGAAAAAAGACGGCTGAAGGGGGATCTTATCAATGCTGATAAATACTTCAAGGGGGGGTGTCAGGAGGACGGGGCCAGGCTCTTTTCAGTGGTGCCCGGGGACAGGACAAGAGGTAACGGGCACAAACTTGACCATGGGAAGCTCCATCTCAACGTGAGGAGGAACTTCTCTCCTTTGAGGGCGGCAGAGCCCTGGCACAGGCTGCCCAGAGAGGTGGGGGAGTCTCCGTCTCCGGAGACATCCCAAAACCTGCCTGGACGCATCCAGCCTGCTCTGGGTGCCCCTGCTCTGGCGGGGGGGGGTGGGACCGGGTGGTCTCCCGAGGTCCCTTCCCACCCCCTCCAGTCTGTGATTCTGTGACAGTTTGCAAGACGCCCCAGGAAAGGTCCGAGTCGGGGTTTAACTGCAGACAGGATTTATACAGGTGTAAGGACTGGAAAATCATCAAGGTCCCGATGTTCCAGCGCCGGTTCCGAGGGAGCCACTGGCAAAGGGCCGGAGGGAAGGAGCGAGGCAGACACGTAGCGCTGCTCTCCTGGAGCCACCTCCCGGCCCCAGCGCCTGGGTTAAGGGCTTCCCGAGGTACAGGTGATGCCCTGGGATTTAATAGCCCTCAGTAGATTTGTTTTTCCTTTGTGTGATGGGTTTTTTTTGTGGTTTTTTTTTGGTTTTTTTTGTCCGATGGCTCCCGGGATCCGGCGGCGGAGGTCTGCATCTTAATTACGCGGTGTCTGGAGAACCGTGTCCCTTTGTTTGTGCAGAATCTGCCAGCTGCTGACTTCAGCTGATAGCCCGAGCCTCAAATCAGAAGGGGGAGAGGGAACAGTTGCCGCCTGTTCGCCTCCGCTTTGTCTTTTGACTTCGCTGCGCCGGGTCGGGCCTTTACAGAACCTCCCGTTTATCCTGGCGCCCCCGTCTCCGAGCGGCCCCGCTCCGCTCGGGGCTGCGGGTTTCTGCTGCTTCGTGTTTTTCTGGGTCATTTTCATCCGCCCCGACTATTGCCCTCGCTCATTTTTACAGCCGTACCCAGCGTAGAGTTACCCGGCTTTCTGCCCTTTTTTGGGATCGTCCGTGGGCGTGCGTCGAAGAGCCCCCGGTGACGGGGTTCGGTGCTGCTCCCGCGGGCGAAAGCCACCCTCGCTTGGTCTGATCTTAGTGGGTTTGCTCGATGAAAATCCCGTTTTCTTTTCCACACGCTCTTGTCTGAAGTACTAGAACATCCGTGCGCCGCGTGACGAAGGAATCTGCTGCGATGCCACTTCTAAATAAATCCTGAAGGGCCTCGTGGCAGGAGATAAAAATACTGTAGGACAGGGGAAAAAAACCAAGAAACCCTCAACTACAAACTCTGCGGGCATCGAGCGTGTTGGTACGCGGTGACGGATCGCATGCCGCAGATGAAAATGACGTCTTTTCTAGCGTGGGTCTCTACGGTTCAAACCCCCCCAAGTCAGGAGTTTCAAAAACTTGAATTGCCGGGGGTTTGGGGGTTGTTTTTTTTCTGCGCACGCTCTCGGCGAGAGCGCGGGCGGCGCGCGGCTTCAGGCTCCTCTGCAGCCGAGCAGGGGACTTGGCCGGCAGAGAGAATGAGAGAAGACAGCTCTCTCCTCTGGTTACCTGCTTCTAAAAGCCTGGTTTTGAGAAAAACGCCAAGCAGCGGCACAGCCCCGACGAGAGCGCGACAGCTTGCAAGGCTGCATTTTCTTTAAATTGCAAAATACCGGATAAAACCCGGTCATTTATTTCCAAAATTGCTAGCTGGGAAGTCAAGCGCGGCTTTTACCCAGAGTTAATTTTATCTGAAAGGAGAGTAACGACCATTTTCCTGAGTGTATACTGGTAATTAAAGCTCTTTGGAAAGGCTGTTTTTCAAGCGGGATGGACGTTTCTCCTGAGGACCCTTGTACAGCCGCGGTGATAAATGAGCGTCTCTCCTGGCTGCGGGAGATAACGAATGTCATTCTCCGCCTGGCAGAAGCGCGCGGCCGTCCCGAGCCCCTGGGAATGGCCCCAGTCTCAAACTGGGGGGCGGGGGGTGGGGGGAGACCGGGTTTTCTCTAGGTTGGAAAAACACACGTTTCGTTGGGGTTTCTGCCTGCGGAGCCCCTGCTCCCCCCCCCTCCAGGATCCAGCCGCGATGGGCACGTGCCGCGTGGTCTGGATGGAGGAGCACGGGGGACCGGGGCCAGGCGGCCGGTCCCGGGCACTCTGCGCAATAAAAAGGGGGGTCGCTCGTCTTCGCTTTCGAGAAGGACGTCCCTTCTCCAGCCCATAAACCTTCTTCTCAGGTTACCGGACTTCGTTCCCCGGGTTCGGAGCTGCCCCGGGCGAGGGAGGGCTGGTCCCCCAGGAGCCGCCGTTTAAGAGAGGCAGGTGCGGAGCCGGGGTCCCGTTTACGCCGTCCTGTAAAATATCGTATCAACAAAACGCTTCAAAGATCTTCGAATAACTCCCGAAATGAAAGGTTTGAAACCGGCCCTTGTAAACTCTTCACCGGCATTTAATTGCCTCATAAAACAGTATGCTAAAGAAAGTATTAAAAGGGTGTTTTTTGTGGCTCTCAGATCGGTTTAACCCTTCGGGGACCTTGTGTCCAGCTGTTTCTCTCCCGCTGCCTAATGAGCAGTTACCACCTCCTTTCTTCGCCTTTCATGAGACATCGCTGGCTCTGATCCACCAGACCTCGACCTCTCCGCGCGGCTCAGGTGCGGCAGGGGCCGGGGGCCGGTGCCGGGAGGACGGCTCCATCTCTGCCTCTCCCCCCCCACCACCACCACCCCTGGGGTTTGGGCAGCGGGCGCCGGGTTGCGGCTCTCCCCTTCCCAACGCCTGCGCCCGGCAATTCCTCGCCGCGCTTTTCTGTCCCCGAGGCGAATCTCGGAACCGTGTTCAGCTGGTCTGTGCCGGGCAAAGCTCGGCTAATTTACAGATCTCCCCAAATCCCCGCTGGGGCCCGGAGCAGCCATCCTCCCCGCGCGTAATTGGCAGCTGGGGCCCGGGGAACGACGGTGCAGCTGAGATAACGGGCAGCTGGACCCCTCCATGCGAGGGCAGCCCCGTCGCCCACCCCCGCGGCCTCTCGCCTCCCCGCCCTGCCTTGCCGACACTCCGGGTTTGCTGCCGAAAGCTCCGACCGCTCCTCGCCCTAGCCGAAACCCTTGGTTGCCAGCTGAGCCCTTGCCGCGGGCAAGCGGGGGTGGGCATCCCCTCCACGGGGCAAACGCGTTCTGTAACTCGGACATTTTGGATGCGTCCGCAAGCGTTAGCCCGTTTGGAGAAAATCAGAGTGATTTCATGTGAGTTTTCCCTCTCTGAGCGTCTGTCGCTCACCCTTTTGCTCCGCCGAGGGCTCATCTTGCCCTTGTACCGTACTCGAGCCTCCGGCCACCCCGCTCTGCCGAGCACCACCATCCTCCTCCTCCTCCTCCTCCTCCTGAAGTCCAAGGGCAGCTTGGACCAGCCTCACCTGGATTGTCACCGCCGGTTCAAAACCCTCCGGAGGGGAAAGTCTCGGCATTAAAATCTAAAAGGGGAAATTGTAGCTTGAACAGTCAAGATCCCACAAAAGTGGTGTGTGTCGGGGGGGAACCGTTCCCTAAAAAAAGCTTGAAATGGCTGGTTTGCTTGCAGGGGGCCTCTGGCGACGAGGTCGTATCAGAGCTGCAGTCGCACAAAGGTATGACTTAAACCATGTCGCCGGCGACCTCCTTGGGGCTATGACTTAAACCATGTCGCTGGCGAGCTCCTTGGGGCTCTGGTAGCCTTAAGAATCAGGGAAAGTGTTACGGGTTTATTGCTAATTCCTCCGTTGTGTTCACAGAACGCGCAAACCCGTCCTTGCTCTTTTCATTCCTATGCATAGAAAAGCCAAATACGACGGAGTTCTAAAAAAGCGTCTCTAGAGTTTGGGAACTGGCGCTGCGGGGAGAAAAATGGGAGGGGTGGGCGCTGCGCGGCTCCTCGGCGCGGTGGTCGCGCAGTCCGCGACCGTCCCGACACAGCCCAGCTCTCTGCCCGGCCGCGGGCTTCACTGCTCCGTGGCTTTCCCCCCCCTTTCCCCCCCGCCTTCTTGTCTCTAGAGAAGCCGATTTATAACCGGCCCCGCGTGCACCTGGGCCAGATCAAGGAGATTGAGCTCGGTCACCGGGGGCCTTTCCACAGGGGCACAGTAATGGCTCGTAGCAGATGTGAACTGCTCGTTCTCCCCGGGTAAGGCTCTGTGTTACTGCCCACGTGTGAATAGCTGCCGGTTCTGGAGCCGCGCAAGCTGAAATGACGGCAAAGCAAAGTTAATGAACGCAATTTCACCCGCGCGCCCCAGGAGGTTGTAAATGAGCCGGTATCCGGAGATGTCGGCAAATCCCCTGCTGCAGTTTTCCAGCTTGCCCCGCGCTTTATTCGCTCCGCCTGAGAGGCTGCGGGTCGGTTTGTTGGTTGGGTTTTGTTGTTTTGTTTTGTTTTGTTTTGTTTTTTAACTCAGATGGCTTTTTCTTCTCCCGCAGCGAGAACGAAGCGTTGTGGAGGGAAGTGGCCAGCTTGAGGCAGAAGCACGCTCAGCAGCAGAAAGTTGTCAATAAGGTAAATCCTGGTTTTCCGGACAGAGAGATCGGGACGCTCTCGTGTTCACCTGTGCGGTGATGTCGTGACCAGGCTGGGATCGATGGGATGCAGCGGCGTTAATTCTATTTAGGAAGAATTTTGCACGCTGCGTTTTCTCCCTCTTAACCGTGACGTGCTGGAAATCCGGCGGGGAGAGGCTAAATTCGGGCTGGCGCTGCCGCAGCGCAGAGTGGGCTTTTACCCTCGGCCCTCACCCTTGTGCTCAGAGCTGCCGTCAGCCCTCTGCCCTGTCCCCCCGTGCCCGGCTCTGGCTCCGCTCCCAGCGCGGGGACCGAGTGGTCCCGCGGCTGCTTCTGTCTCCGCGCCGATCCAAGGCCTGTGCGCGCCCTAACAGCTTCTCCTTTTTTTTTCTCCTCACAGCTTATCCAGTTTTTGATTTCATTGGTGCAATCCAACCGTATTCTTGGGGTGAAGAGGAAGATGTAAGTCTGCATTTCTACATCCCGATAAAGATTCCCTGTCTGAGAGAATAAAGAGAGGATCAGCAGAGTGGGTCCCCCAGGTCTCTGTCTTCTCTAGCAGCCTTGCCAGCGGGGTAGGACTGGGCATCGTGTGAGCCTTCCAGTACTTGCTCCAGCCAAAACCACCTAACCCTGCTACGCAGCCGATCCCGAGGAGGGTTTGCCATCCAGGCCGCATAAGCCCGCGCAGATCCCCCGTTACAGCTCCCCCCCGCCCCGTGTGAAACCGCTGCCGCGCTAAAGCAGCGCACGCGGGGAGGGCTGGGGTCTGGCGCTGCCGCCAAAGTTCTGTCTCACACCGAAAAGGAAAAGCTGGACCATCCAGCCCGGCCTCTCGCCGTCGCAGGCTGCTGTGACGCCTTCGCAGCCTGTCCTCAAACGGGCTGCGGATTATTTTGCCCCTTGCTAGTTGTGCTGGATGACCATTCAGTACCTAAGTACCGTAAGCGATTTAAGAACAATCCCAGGCTAATTTGTTTTGGCCGGTTAATAGTTACTTGGTTTCGCCCCAGGATTGTGCCGTACCACGGTCACTTTTCCCTCCTTCGCTTGTACAGACGGTTCTGCTGTTGGCTCTCGTCTGACCCTCCCCTAAGCTGAACGGGCCCCGCTCTTCCACTCTCCTCCTGCGAGGTGGGCTCCTCACCCACCTGATTTTTCGCGGGTGTTCACGTACGAACTGGCAGCCGCTCTCCTGTCTGTCTGCTCCTGCCCCGACCCTGTCCCGTGCTGCCTGTCGAACTGCAAGGCTGTCCCTTTGTGTTTGAACCCTGCCCAGCGGCACCATATGGCAGACAACACCGCAGCGGGCTTGATTATTATTAATGAAGATAGTGGTTTATACGGTGATAATGTCCAAGGCATGCTGAAATGATTTATCTCGGAAGGAGAAAGAGGTTTCTCCACAGTACTCGAGTACGTGAAAAGGGCCGCAGACGTGGTCGTGTCACAGCTGACCACAAGTAATCCATCTTTGGAGCAGTTGGCCATGGAGGAGTGAAGCCAAGCAGAGCGGTGACAATACAGGCCTGCAGAAGGAGGCGACCGGGGTCTATAAAGAAATCCTCGGAGGCCTGAGCTTTTACATTTCTGCTCAATAGAGTGGCAAAATGTAGCCCAGGGGCTGGTCACGGGGGCTCGGCGTGTTCCTCAGTGTCGTGGGGCTGGCCTGCTCCGCTGGCCCGACACAGCCACCGCCCCCCCGCCGACCGTGGCCCCTTCAGGGCTCCCAGACCTGGGGACAAGGGGTGGGATGGCCCCTGGGGTGGGCGCAGGTCCCCATTTCTGGGGTTGGGGCTCTGCCGGGGAGAAGGGGTGCCCGAGAGCCGGTGCCGGCAGGGCGGTAACTCCTGTGGTGGTCGGGAATCTTTTGCAGCCCCCTGATGTTGAACGACAGCAGTTCAGCACATTCCATGCCGAAATACAGTCGCCAGTACTCCTTGGAGCACGTCCACGGCTCATCCCCGTACGCAGTAAGTACGCCCGGCCTTGGAGAGGGGGACAAGGACGCAGCTTCGTGGGGAGGGACCCGTTTTAGGCTCTTCCCCAGCTGGTCTTGCCTTTGTACAACCGTTCGCTCACAACCCCTTTGTTTCGTTTGGCAAAGTATTTTAAGGTGGCAGCTGCGTTCTGGCTTAGCCAAGGGGGGAGAGAGCTGTTGGCTGGTAATTCTCCGCGATGGTTGGGATGGGGCCGAGGGTTTGGCTTGCAGAGCAAGCGAGGAGCTCTCTGAATTCCACTGAAAGCAGAGATGGGTGGAAGCGGTGCCTTCTTGCTTTGCTTACATCTGCTCGCTTGGTCCACGCTGGCGGTTTCGTCACAAACAAAACGCACCCGGTGTCGATCCCTGCTCAACGTTCGCTCGTATCGCCTAATTAACGCGTGGCCGCGGACGATCAGCGATATTCCCTCCCAAGAAGACTGCTCGCCATCAGGGAAGGTGGTGTGGGTCAGAGCCTGGCTGAGACACGGACCTGGCGTAGCAGAGCCCCGAGCGGTGGGAGCTGACTGGGGTCCGTGGAGGTAGGGAGCGAGGTGGGAAGAGCACAAAGCCAGCCGGTGCTCGTGCGCAGAGTCGTCCCCGGTGTGGGTGAGGCTGTTGAGACGAGAGAGCGAGGCGGTAGCTTTCGAGGTGAAGGGATCTCCTGCAAGACGTCGTCAGCGTAGAGTCCAGGAGAAAGGAGCCCGTGGTTGGGCGTGGATGTCGATGTTCAGACCTTGGCCTCGTTGGGGTGGGTGCATGCCGTGCCTGCCTAGCTCCGGGCTGCACCTCGCCTGGGTGCCTGACGCCGTGTTCTAGGAGGAGTCTCTAAATAAACGTATGCTCCGGACTCGCCTCCAAATTGCCGCTGGATCCCACTGAATCCTGAGGTTTTGTCTGTGCTCTCCCATCCTTCCGATGTGCTGCTTCCCCTGACTGTTCAGTGTCCAGCCAACGCGAGGACTCTCTTCCAAACCCGTTAGGGCTGGCCCCGAACCCCCTTTCAGATGGGCTGCAGACTTGCTCTTGCGCGCGTCGAGTCTGCTCGGCCTCGTGAGCGGCGGAGGGGAGCGGGGGTCGCTTGCGCTGCTATTTCCCTTTCAGCCTGATAGCTGCACTGTGTCCGCACGCAAACCCCGTTGTCATGACACTGCACCATGCTTTCGGTGCCGAGAACTGCCCCGTCTTGGTGCCGGGCAGGTCCTAACCTGCGAGCTCCGACTTCCCAGGAAGACTGGGGGGCTCATCCCGTGTCCCCGGAGCTGGAAAGCCGCCTCCGTGGCACTGCTGAGGGTGAGCTGCCCGGCTCAGCACTTACGGCTGATGGGAGAGGTGCGCCCCTTGGTCACTGTGTTGCTTTAAATCGTCTCAGGCCTGTGTAAATCCACTAAATTTCACGTCTTGACCCAGTCGTTTTCCTTTGAGATGCTCTGCTTGACCCGGTTCCTACCAGTGCGCGCCCTGGGGAACTGCACCCCTTAAATTCGGGGCGTCTCTCTTGGTCTGCGCCTGCTGCTTGCCTGGCACAGGAAAACCAGCCGTTATTTGGTGGCCAAAGCTGTTGCTTGAATCAAGATTCTTCTTCATACTGATCCTCTGGCGACGCGGTCGTCCAGGAGCAAGGCTTTACAGCTGGGAACACAGCTGAGCTTTCGTACCGGCTGTTTGGAGCGAAATAAAAGCTGTCCCCAATTCCGAGGTATGATCCTGCCCGTGCTGCCGCAGGGACGTCCTTTTGGGAACGGCGGATTCAAGCCGCTGGCCCCTGCCGTCGAGCCGCCCTGGTGCGCCAAGGTGATCCCGGTGAATTTTTTAGCAGAGAACGGAAATAGCTAAGCCCCGTTGAAGAGCTCTCCTGCAGTCGGACCACCCTCTGTGGCAGCTCTCTGTTCCCCTTCCAGCTCCCCTCTAATCCTGTGATCTCTTTTTTTAAAAGCGCCTTTATTCTTGCACGCGGCAAATAACTTAACGCAGAACCGCCGGGAGCTCTTCCCGGTATTGCCGGAGTGTCCCAGTTATGGGAAACGCAGGTGTCATCCTTTCCCATGCTTCAGCGTTCGTGATTCGCAGCTCCGGACAGACCTCGGAAATGATCGTTGGGCAATTTTTCAGAGCCAGCTGCCAGCGAGGAGGCTGGATCCCGACGCTGACATAGGCCTGGCTTTGACAGTGAAAAAAAACCCTGACGTTTTCACAACGAGACAGTGAAGGTGGCTTCAGACCTTAGTGGGGGTGAGACATGGGTAGTCCTGACCTTGGCCGAGCTGAGATCCGTTAGCGTAGTGCTGGTGTAAGTCACGTTACAGTGCGTGCCGTACAGGAGAGACGGTCAAATATTTATCTGCAGGTAAGGACGGGCCGGGGTTTTCTCTGGGTACCGCTCAGTGTTCCCATCACTGAAGCGCCAGGAGCTGGCTCCGAAGGAGGAGAGTGAGCGAGATCACGGATCGGCTCAAAGCTAAGGGAGAATTCGGAGCAGAATGTCATTTTTCCCCTCCAATACTGTGTCCGTTTTGGGCCCCTCACGACGTGAAAGACATTGAGGTGCCGGAGCGGGTCCGGAGAAGGGCAACGGAGGTGGCGAGGGGGCTGGAGAAGGAGGAGAAGGGTCTGGAGAACTTGTGAGGAGCGGCTGAGGGAGCTGGGGGTGTTCAGCCTGGAGAAAAGGGGGCCGAGGGGAGACCTTCTCGCTCTCCGCAGCTCCCTGAAAGGAGGGGGCAGCCAGGGGGGGTCGGGCTCTTCTCCCAAGGAACAGGCCACGGGACAAGAGGGAACGGCCTCCAGTTGCGCCAGGGCAGGTTTAGGATGGATATTGGGGAAAATTCCTTCATGGAAAGGGCTGTCGGGCGTTGGAAGAGGCTGCCCAGGGCAGCGGGGGAGTCGCCATCCCCGGAGGGATGGAAAAGCCGGGCAGACGCGGTGCTTAGCGATATGGTTTGGTGATGGCTTTTGTCAGCGTTGGGTTGATGGTTGGACTCGATGATCTGAAAGGTCCCTTCCAACCCGGGCAATTCCCTGATTCTGTGATTCTGTCTCTTACCCTCTCTTCTCCTCATCCCCCGTGGTTTTCTGACTCCTGGGTGCACCTTCTAATCTCTAGTTTGCTTTGTGTCCTGGCCTGACAAACGCTGACCCACGAAGAGGAGAGAGGGTTCGGGCTCACTCAAACGTCTCAATTAATTTGCTCCTGAGCAAGTTCGATACCAAAATGCAACCACGCCATGTTGCTCTTACCAGCCGGGAAATCTTGCGTGTCTTACATCTGTAGGTCTCAGCCGTATGAATTTCAGCTTTCAGTTAAGAAAAAAAAAAAAGAATGGAGTTTTAGTGGAAGGGGATAGATGAAAATCTGGGCTTCTGAAAACCCAAGGGTTGGATGACCCAGAAAAATAATCCAGTATTTTTACGTTTTTAATTCCGTTATTTCCAAGAAAACGGAGTTCACAGAGCAGAAGTCCTCATTTTATTTGTTTCGGTAGTGCTTTGGGTTGGCAAAAGTGCATTTCTAGGCATCGTATTGAGCCCCGCGTCGCCTTCTTCCTTGGGTGAGTCGGGATTTTGGTCTGTTGTGACGTGCCTCCTCCCGCTCCATCTCCCCGTACGTGGGACGGCGTGGGGTACGTGCCTAGTGCTTCACACCGCGAATGCTCTGATTGTCATTTCAGGCTTCTTCCCCAGCATATAGTGGCTCCAACCTGTATTCCCCGGATTCTTCAGCCAACTCTGGTCCCATTATCTCTGACGTGACCGAGCTAGCCCAGTCCAGCCCTTCGGCATCTCCCAGCGGCAGCCTCGATGAAAGGTAAGCTCTTGCTCTCGTAAAATCTGAAACTATCTGCGTGAGGAGAGTGTGTTTGCCATGGAGCCGAGTAGTCAAACACCGTTATAACGCGCCTCTGCTGTTAACGAATCCCCCGTGAGAAACAGCTGGAAAACTGCAGAGCCCCTGGTACGGGGACGTTCAGGGGGTTTGAACTCCCTAAATTGGACAGACATGGATTTGACAGATGGACCGCTCGGTGGATAAGGAATTGGCTGGATGGCTGCACTCAAAGGCTCCGGGGAGACCTTCCAGCCCCTTCCAGTCCCTCAAGGGGCTCCGGGAAAGCTGGGGAGGGACTCTGGAGCAGGGAGGGGAGCCACGGGACGAGGGGGAAGGGTTTTAAACCAAACGAGGGGAGATTGAGATTAAAAATAAGGCAGAAATTCTCCATGATGAAGCTGGTGAGCCCCTGGCCCAGGTTGCCCGGAGAAGCTGTGGCTGCCCCATCCCTGGAGGGGTTCAAGGCCAGGTTGGCCGGGGCTTTGGGCAGCCAGGTCTAGTTGAAGATGTCCCTGCCCAGGGCAGGGGGTGGCACTGGGTGGCCTTTAAAGGTCCCTTCCCACCCAAACCATTCCACGATTCAGTCCCACTTCCCGTGCCAGGACTTCACAGAAAGTTGGACCTGTCCCTCCAGGATAGCGGTGTTCAGGGCACTGCCATCTCAGCAGATTTTTGTTTGGTTGGGTTTGTTCGGCTTTAATTCTGTTTTCCAAAGAACGCTCGCTCCTCTGCCTGCCCCGTCTAGTGTGAACCTGTCTTGGGGCCGGGGGAGGGGGGGGTGGGGGGTGTCACAGTTTGGTTTCTACCAGAAACCATCTTCCTTGGCCTGTCTGTGAAATTCCCGACATCCCGGGAGCGGGGATAGCTTTGCCCTGCCCTGGGAGCAACAGTGACAGCTCTGTCCCAAGCCGCAGGGGGGAAGCGCCTGAGAACCTGGGGCAAACACAGGTCAGCCAGCGCCCGGCGGCCGCGTTCGCAACTCCTTCGGCTTTACGGGCGCTGGCGGAGGCGAGAGCTGCCCCGGGGTGCCGTAGGTAATCCTTAGCCTTTTGTGTACCTCTTCCGAGGCCGTTCTGCCTCAGCTGTCGCCCCTCGGTGCGGCCGCAGCCCCCTCTCCCCGCTCCCACCGAGCGTCGGCCGCTCTCGGACTCTCTGAGCCTCCCCAGTGCTCTCCCAGCTCCTTTTTTCTCCCTCTTTAATAGGTTATTCCTGGCATTGGCACTTCCCCCGAGGTGCTGAATCACCCGCAAATGCCATTTATTGCCTTTAATACCCTCTGCCAGGAACACTCGCTCTTAAATATAGACCATATGTTTGCTTAATGGCCCCTTTCTCTGTCCTTTTGTAGTCACTGTCCTTTCCAGTAGGACTCCCTGTGCCCCTTACACCCCCATATCGGTGAGTTTGGTGAAATTAAGGCTGGCCAAAGAAGCCGCCTTCCCTGCCCGTAAAAATAGTACGTGGGAAGATGCCCGTGTAAAAGGTCGATCCCCCCCGAAAGGAGTCGCTCCGCTGACCTTGCGGGAGCAGTTGAAACGCCGCAGCCTCTGCTCCGGTGATGGTTACGTCACGCACGTCTCGGTGGCGGCTTTAAAAAAGGGTGTATACGCTCTGCTTGCTTCTGTGCTGTTTAGACGACGTCCGCATCGAAAGCCGTATTGTTTTAACCGGACTGTTAAGGAAAAATTCCTCCCCCCCGCCCCCGACTCCTTCCAATAACTTCGCCTCTACGGAGCTGCCTGCGGGGCAGGGGCCCGGACTGAGCGGCCTCACAAAGCTTTAGCCCCCCCCAAAATACGCTGAGGTTGCGGTAACGGCAGGAGACGTTGATGTGTCGGGGGAGCTGATTAGGACGGGAATCAGGGCAGAAGTATTTAGGTGCTCGTTCAACCTCTTCTTCGTAGCCGACTCCGGAGGCTTTGCCTGTGAAAAGGCAGCAGCGGTCGCCAGGGTTTTTTGCCCCGTTGCGTGGAAGCGGCTGTTAGAAATCGAGGATGTGGTAGTGTGAGATTTTTTTACCGGTTTTCTTTCTGTTTCTCTCAGGAGTAGTCCTGTGGTCCGTATCAAAGAAGAACCCCCTAGTCCCGCCCGCAGCCCCCAGGTAGAGGAGGCCAGCCCCGGGAACCCTCCCGCCGTCGAAACTCCTCTGTCCCCCTCCACGTTCATCGACTCCATCCTGCAGGAGAACGAACCCAGCACTACGACGGCTGCAGCCGGCGACAGCACCACACAGCCTCAGCCCCAGGAAAAGTGCCTCAGCGTTGCCTGCCTCGACAAGTAAGTGCCGTGCCGAGACCGGCCCAGCTCAGGTCTTGCCAGCCACCCCGCCGCTCCCTACCGGGACGCTTGAAAAGACGCTACCGACCCGGGCTTCCAACCGGCTTAGGGAGCAAACGCGATCCTTTGTCCGAGGAGCTCGCCTCTGGCTCTGAGCGCGGCCCTCCCTCCGAGTGCCAGGGGAAATATTTTGCCCTCCCGTCCCTCTTCTGCTTTGCAGCGGTGAGCGTAGCCCGGCACCCGACCCCGCGCACGGAATCAAACCCCCTGCCCGGGGGAACCCGGCGCTCTGCCGCCGGGGGCCGCGTGGGATGCCAAAAGAAGAACGGATAAAAATTGCTGGGCTAAATAAGGGCTTGCTCAAACTGCCTGCTCCTCCAGCGTAGGAAGGAGTCGCTGTAAGATCAGCTGTGTTTCGTCTCAGACCCAGCGCATCCTCCCAGCGCAGAAGCTGCCGCGTTGTATTTGCGGTCCAAAGGCACGCGCTGCAAGCGGCTTCCAGTATCGCTTGCCGGAAGCTTTAATCCCCGGGGGTTTGCCTGTCGGTGAGACTCAGAACCGCTGCGGGCAGCATTTCTCCATCAGCCTTCTCACTGTAGCACTGCCCCTGGGGTGTCCTCTGCTTCTGCCTCTCCCAGCTGCCCTCCAAATTAATAAGCTTTGCATTAAACTCTCGTTTGCCCACCTAGTTCTAGTCATGGTGGAAACGTCCTTCCACTCGGCCCCTTTACTCCCTGGGACACGGCCGGCATCAAACTTGGGCTGGACTCGGTGGGTGGCAGGCTGAAAGCCGATGGGTAGCTTTTTTATTCGGGATCGGATGCGTCGTCTCGTGTCTTTTATCACCACACAGTGCTCACAGAGGCAACTGCAAGCGTTGGGATGAAAAACCGGAGAGTTGTTTGTCCCTATCGAGCTGCCAAGAGCTTCTCCCTTGGCCCTACCGAGATCTCGGCCGCTTCTCGGATCTCAGCCCCTTCCCCCGTGTTCTGGGGAAAACAGAGTGTCGGAATTAAGGTCTTCCCTCCCAATGCCAGGACAGACTTTCTGTCCTTCGAGCATAAAAGCAATTTGGAGAAGACGCGGTTAGTGTCAGGGTCGTGGAAGGCAGCAGCGAGCTCTTCTAGCCGGGAGGCCGCTACGGACCCACGCACCCGAGGCGATGGTAGCGTGCCACCTGGACGTGAGCGTGATTCCTGCGTGAGCCACCGCTTTCCAGAGCTGTGGCGTCACAGCTCTAGATGGGAAAGGCACAAAACCTGGGGAAGAAGCCCAGAAACCCAGGGAAGAAGCCCAGAAACCTGGGGAAGAAGCCCAGAAACCCGGGGAAGAAGCCCAGAAACCCGGGGAAGAAGCCCAGAAACCTGGGGAAGAAGCCCAGAAACCCGGGGAAGAAGCCTTTAACGTCCCAGGGGGAAGGCTGGGGTGTTCACCGGTGTCCACTGGCACGGCACAGCGCCGTGGAGCGGCCTTTGCTGCCTTCACGCGCGGAGTCAGGAGACGCCTGCTCCCTCCGTCCTCCTGGCCTTGGAGGAGATGTTTGTCTGTAGCTTTGCCTATTTATAGACCTGTCCAGGGCGCTGCAATTTATCTCGCCGAGACCAGCTCTCCTTGAAGAGAGACGGGTTTTATTGTACGGCTCGTCAGAAGCTGAAACCGGCCATTTAAAAGGGATTAGAAATGGGGGGGGGGGGAGGGAAGTGCCGCTGAGAGTGTCTCTGAGTTATTAAGGACTCTCGCAGGCCGTGCAGAAGCAGGCAAAGGACACAGAAAACATTTACCCCCTGGCCCTGCGGAGGGTGAGCCCCGGGCTTCGTCTGGGAGAGCTTCTTAGAACCGCTTAAAAGAAAGGGCTTGTGCTTCCTCTTCTTCCGGCGCTCTCTCGCGCCCGCGTTTGGCGAGCGCCACCGTGCTTCTCTCGTCTCGTCGTCGTCAGCCCCCCTCGCGGCACGGAGTTGGGACTAAGTGATCTGTAAGGTCCCTTCCGACCCAGACCGTTCCATGATTCTATGATTTGCCGTTCCTGTAGAGGGCATTCCAGACGGAAGGGATCAGGCCAGTAAGCGTTCCCAGCCGTGCCCTGCCCTCGGCTCCTCGCCGGTTTGCCACAGGAGTTTGTAGAAGAAGGGCCGTAGCGTCCCGTGGTGGAGCCCCTGGGCACGCAGCGCTAGGCAGAGTGTAACCGTTCAGCAGAAAAATCCGTCCCGGCCCCGGGGAACGTGCAGGGAAGGTGTAAGTGATAAAAGGAAGCCCCAGCCTCCGCTTTTCCCCGGGTTTGGCTGGTATGAGCATTGTGCCTCAGCATCCCTGCGTGCAGCGTTGTTCCTTGGGGTTACGTTGGGATACTCCCTGCATCCTCGTATGCCAGAGGAATGTAAACTCGGAGGAGGTGGTCAGTATTCCCAGCGTGCCGAGGCATCCTTACCCAATGATTTTCCCCTTCTTTTTCCTGAGGGAGTTGGAGTTGGAGTTGTTCAGCCTGGAGAAAAGGGGGCCGAGGGGAGACCTTCTCGCTCTCCGCAGCTCCCTGAAAGGAGGGGGCAGCCAGGGGGGGTCGGGCTCTTCTCCCAAGGAACAGGCCACGGGACAAGAGGGAACGGCCTCCAGTTGCGCCAGGGCAGGTTTAGGATGGATATCGGGGAAAATTCCTTCATGGAAAGGGCTGTCGGGCGTTGGAAGGGGCTGCCCAGGGCAGCGGGGGAGTCGCCATCCCCGGAGGGATGGAAAAGCCGGGCAGACGCGGCGCTGAGGGACGCGGGGTAGCGCTGGGTTTGGCAGCGCTGGGTTAAGGGTTGGACTCCATGGTCTGAAAGGTCTTTTCCAACCCAGTCAGTTCTATGATTCTGCGATTCTGTGATGTGGCTGGAGCTACCCGGCGTCTCCTTGAGCGGAGCAGCAGTGGAAGGCTCCAGGGAGACCTTCGTGTGGCCTTCCAGGACGTACAGGGGACTTAAAAACGGGGAGAGACTTTTTAGCAGGGCTTGTAGTGATTGGACGAGGTGTAACGGCTTCAAACTGAAAGAGGGGAGATTGACATGAGATCTGGGGAAGAAATTCTTGGCTGTGAGGGTGGTGAGCCCCTGGCCCAGGTTGCCCAGAGAAGCTGCGGCTGCCCCATCCCTGGAGGGGTTCAAGGCCAGGTTGGCCGGGGCTTTGGGCAACCTGGGCTGGTGGGAGGTGTCCCTGCTCAGGGCAGGGGGTGGCACTGGGTGGCCTTTAAAGGTCCCTCCCCACCCGAACCACTCCGTGATTCTGTGATTCTAAGCCTGCCAGCAGTCGTAGGTGCCCAGTGGGACGTGGAATGACCAGAGCACAACTGCGCGGAGATACTGAGCAGGCAGAAAGGACGACTCGCTAATGGAAGTGCTGGCAGAGCTCTTTCGAACGGGCAGGACGCTCCTTGTCACGTCCCCGGGGTTGTCAGACCTGCTTCAGAGTCTTCTCCTCACCCCCTGCCAAGTCCCGCAGCCTCTCCCCGTGCCCCGTCCCGCCGTCGGCGCTCAGGGCTTGCTCCTCAGGCTTTGGCGCCAAAGAAGCCGCGTGTCCTGGCGCTGCACCGAGGACGTGACGCTGTGCGGCGCCCTTTCTCCGAGGCTTCTCTTAAAATCCCGGGAGTTTGCTCGTTGCGCGGAGACGCAGCTAATAAGGGAGGTGTTTCCTGGTGTAGGGGACTTGACGGTGTAGCAAGGGTGCCCAAACGCCGCTCGCTAGACCCGGGCACTGACAGCCTGCCAAAGGAGGCTCAGCGCTACCTGGTTTTCATCACGTGGAGCGTGTTTCGGTTGTTCTCCCATTTGCTGGAGAAGAGCAGCCCGTAGGACCGCAGGTCGCGGCGGGCGGCGCCTCTGTGTGAGCCAGGCGGGCTGTTATTTAATCCGCAAGGCGTCCTTTGTCCAAGGGAATTTCATTCGAACGGAGAATTGCCTTCGTGTGACCCGCGGCGTTTCAGCAGCAGGCGACAGTACCGAGGCTCAGGCAGTAAAAGGGAACGTTTGCACGGAAACGCTCGGCGGTGTCGCCCAAACGTTGTCCGCCCTCCACCCGGGGACCCCCGTGAGCCGCTTTGACGAGAGCCAAAGCCCACCGTGTGCTGAAAAGCATCGGCACCTGCGTTATTAACGTCACACGCGTATCCCCCCCCGCCCCGCCGACGTTGTTAACGTGACGGCTGTCTCCCGCAGAGCAGCAGGTCGCTGTCAGAACGAAGCGCGGTGTGCTGGTGGTGTCCCACGGCTCCGCACCCCCTTCGAGGTGACAGCGGCAGCGGCCCCCCTCAGTGCCACCCCGCGGAAGTTAACGCGGCGGACCCGCCTCCGAAGTGGCGCCTCTTGGCCGAGAAACTTCGAACCGAGCTTGGCTGTGCTGTAACGAGCCCGTGCTGTCTTCACTCGCTTTTGCGGGGCTGTTTGGGGTTGGGGTTTTGTTTGTTTGTTTGTTTGTTTGGGGTTTTTTTGGGGAGGGGGTTGTTAATAACAATGCTGCCGGCCTGAAACCGCTTGCCCGCCCGCCCGCTCGCTCGGAAGGCGCTGCCACGCCGTGCCCCGCAGCGCCTACCGCGCCGCTTACAGCGCCGCCGCACGGGTCGGTTCACCCTTCTCGCCTCCGAACGTTAACAACCCTCTCGTTCCTGAAAGCGCCCGATGGTGTGCCCTTCGAATCTGCTGGCCTCTTCTCTTTCTATTTTTCAGTTTGACTCGCGCTTCGCAGATGTCAGAGGTCACTCGTCTTTGCCCCGGTTCTTCCTCTTCCTCACTTCATTCCAGATCGCAGCAAGGGTTAGCGTTTCCGTAGCCGCTTTTCCCACCCCCCAGCCTTGCAATCCCGGGCGAGAGAGCGGAGCCGGGGCAGGGGGGGCGGGAATCACCGCCCCGGGCAGGGAGAGCTGTCGGTGCGCTGCCGGCAGCTTTCCTGCCGTTCTAGGGAGAACGTCAGGAAGGAAGAAGCTCCCTCTCAAAATCGGCGCCCCGCGGCAGGCTCCTTGGCCGGCTCAACGCGGCAAGTGAAAATACCGAGTGGCCAGCGGAGGCTCAGCCGCTTCGCGTCCTTTTAGGTGGTCTTGGCAGGGGGGGGAGGGAGGGAAGGAGGGAGGGAAGCCTGCTCTGCTCTCCTCCGTGTTGTACCTGGTTTCGATGAACGGAAACTCCAGCCCCGAGAGCTGCCGGTTTGGTGCCTCCCGCCAGCACAAAATTTCACGCGCCTCGGGAACAAAGTGGCGCGTTGGAAAGCGAGGGGAGCCGGGGGCCGGAACGACTTTCCTGATGCGTTTCCCGGTTTTTAGGATAATGACAGAACAATGAAACTTCCCACCGCCGCAAACCTGACCGCCCACCAAGACGCCGTTCTAAGAGTGCTTTCCCATAACAAAAAGCATCCCGGAACAGGAGAAAACCCGTCTAAAAACCATCCCAGATCAGGAGAAAATCCGTCGAGGCCAGTATCCCGTCTCCCACGGTGGCTAACAGTAGAACCCTAGGAAAAACTAGCTGAAGTGTTGCCCTTAAATACTTTTAGATAACGTATGGAACGACGCAAAAGACAAACGTAATCTGTCCGGAGCTAAACTGCGTTCCTAAATCGGTGTCTCGCCCCCACCCCCCCCTCCTCGAGGGTTATGCCAGAGCCGGGAGCCGCAGGAGTCGTCGCTCAGCGCTCTGGTGGTCGGCAGCGGGCTGGTGGGACCCGCGTCCTGCTGTCCCGCGCCCCGAGCCCGTTTCCCCAGGTACGGACAGACACACCGTGATGACCCGGAGAGAGCGCGGGGTCCAGGGCACGGCTTTTTCCCTACGTAAATGTGATAATCGTTGCCAAACTGCTCCGTCTTCTTTAGGAAAGGGAGCATTGGGAAAGGAAAGCAGTACGGGGAAGAAAAACACCTCCGCGCGTCTTCGGTGCTTCGGAGTCGGAGGACTGGGGGTTGCTGGTCACCTAGAAGCGTCCCGGCGCCCAGTGGGTCGTTTCTGGGAAATAACCAGCAGCCTGCACTCGGTAGGGTTAAGGGATGGGGAGCCAGGCTGGTGACGCTGGGAGCTGCTCCCCGCTAAAGCCCTGGCTGTGCCCGAGGGAGATCCGAGGACCCCGCGCCGGAGCTCAGGAGCTCCAGGTCCTTCCCTGGGAAGGATGTTCTCCTCGTGGCCGTGGATGGCGGCGGTGCTGGGCTTGCAGGCGGCCGCATCGCCGTAACGCAGGCGGCAGGGGCAGCGGCAGGCAGCGCTGGAGGCAGCGCAAGGGACTGGCAGATGGAGTCGTCGGCGTCCATATCAAAACCTTGCTTTTCCCCCAGTAAAGAGCCGCTGCTCCTGACTACCAGCTCAACTGGTTCCCAGCGGAGGGAGAGGCAGGTCGCCTGCTTTCTGCTGCTTCCGTCAGTCATTACAAGGATGGCCCGGGGCGATGGGTTTGGCACAGCGTGCCCTGGCGCGCTCGCCCGGTGTCCAGGGCCACCGTGGCATGAGCATCAAACACGTCTTTCTGCCGGGGAAGGGAGGCAGACCCCCGGAGAGCGGATCCGTTGAGTAAGAAGGTGCTATTTTTACATAGCTGCTCCTCAGCCCGTAAAACGGCCCACACAGAGCGAGACCACCCCCGCGCGGGCTGCCTCTCGTCACTTCATCAGCTGGAAACGCAGACGGCGAGGGGCTCGCGAGAGCCCGCGCTCTGCGGGGCCGCCCCGGGAGCCGAGGAGGCGGCGCTGGAGGAGCGAGACGGCGCTGCGTAGCCGGGGTTTGGTAATTCTTGCGGGGTGGTGGGGCGGCCAGAAAGCGGAGCGAGACCCGGGGAGCTCTCTGCGAAGACGCACGGAGCCTGGGGACGGTCGCTGTGACGGGGAAAGCGGAGCCAGGGCGTGCGTTTAGGACAGGGTTATTCTTCACCTCCCAGATCTTTCCGCTCCCCCTTTTCCCTGCACATCCACACACCTGGGGACGGGCAACGCTCTTCTGTGTCAGCGTCACCCATCCTCTGTCATCAGTCCTGTGTCCGTCACGTCTTCCAGGGATTCTGCCGTTAGTTTGCAGGTGATGCGGGTTACGTGGGACACAGCGATTCGGTGGGAGCCTCCTGTCGGAGCTCCCTGTCTCTTCCCCCCCGGGTTGATGCAGCCCGGTGCCGACGCTGCTGCTGGTTCCCCCCACTCCCAGAAAGCCTGTCCTGCTCTTCCGTGAGGCTGTCTCGGGGGATCCCAGAGCTCCTGGCCTCTTTCCTCAGCTCATGGGGCTCAGGCTGCTCCTTGGGGCTGTCAGGCTTTCGGGACACGGGCACGGACCTTCCGGAGCCCTCAGCCCCCAGCGTCTCAGTGGCAGCACCCTCTGATCTCCTGGAGACACCGGTTCCTCTTGCTTCAACCCACAACGCGCTTGGAAAGTGAAGAAAAACTGTATTCCTCCAGACAATTTTACTCCCTCTTTTTTTTCCCCTGCTCTGCGAGTGTTTTTTGATGGCAAACCGAGCCTGGCGTCGGATGTAGGGACCGAGCAGGACCTGCAGGGACGGGGTCACCTGCCAGCAGTGCTGGAACCAGACCCCAACTACCCATTCCCAGTCCGACGTGGAAAACAGCGGCTCAGAAGCCCCTTTGCTCCTTCTGCAAAGGAACGGGGAGACTTGCTTCGGAGGTCTGGAGTTTGCCGGCAGTCTAATCCCGCTTGTCACCTTTTGTGTGGTCTGGATCGTACCCCGTCCCCAGAGGGGTGGAAGGAGACGCTTGTCACGGGTGGGGTTTCTAAAGACGCCTCGGCTGGGACCGGCCCGTTCCACGCTGCTGGGATGTCCCTAATTGTGGCATTGCTGAACGGACCTTATAATCCGTCAGAGCATTTCAGGCGCTGTGCCGTGACGGCTTGGTGCTGGAGTCGCCATCCCTGAAGGTGTTTTAAGACTCGTTTCGACGTGGTGTTAAGGGATATGGTGTGAGGGAGGACTTTGTAGAGTGGAGATGATGGTTGGACTCGATGATCCCAAGGGTCTTTTCCAACCTAAATGATTCTATGATTCTCGGGAAGTCACTGAAAAACTTGGAAGGGTCATTTCTTTGCAACGGGTTCGTGGATCTTCGTTGTCAAACAGGAGTTCCAGACCTCTGCAGCTCCCGCCTGCCCGCGCGGGAGAGGTGAGGCAGGAACGTGTTCACGGGCTGCGTCTTTCCTTGCGGCCCCAAGCACAGGATTCCCAGAATGTGGATATTTGCTGTTGGGGCGGGATGGTGGTTGCTGCTGCTGGGCTTTCTGAGCTGCGACGTGACCTTGCGGCCCCTTTTTCGTTTTCTGCAGCCGTGACAAAACACGCTTGATTTCGTAACCTTCCTGCTGTAGGATGAGAACATAAAACCTGCGGAGTGACCCCGAGGAGGTTCATTGGAGGTGCATTGGCCCGTGGGCAACTGAGCCGGGCAGGGACGTGGACCTGCCAGTGCTGGGGCTGAGTCGGGTGTTGGCAGGACCGCGCGCGGGCTCGGGGACGCTCGATCTCCCAAAGGGATCATCGCAGGAATGCTCCTCCGCGGGATGCCGGTGGCCAGCGGTTGCCAGGGGACAAACTCCGCGGCGGGTACGGAGCCTCGGAGAAGAGAAGCAGTTTCCTGGCGTTTTTCTAATTTACGTGAGGCTGAAAACTGCAGCTTTTCGGTTCGTCTCGTGCACGTCTGCCCGCGCCTCTCTGACATCCTCCTCTTCAGCTGCCAGCACCGGGGCTCCCTCTGCGGGACCTGCGCCGCTGGTCCCTCCCGAGCACCTCCAGCAGCCAAAAAGAGCCTTGCGAGGGCAGAGAACGTGGTGGATCCGACGCAAGGGCCGTGCCAGAGCTGACGACCGCAACGAACTGAACCTGCTACCGCCAGTGTCGCCAAGTTCAGGGGCTTTTCCTGGGTCAGACCCCGGGATTCTAACAAACGGGACTGGTTTTCCCGCAGGCGCTCTTCAGGGAGCCCTGAGGCTTTTTATTAGCACCGTGAGGTTTGTGTCACCCACTTTTCTCCTCTTATCCTGAAGCACCAGGGACACAAACGCCGCGAGCGCCGGGGAACCGGAGAACGAGAGGGTGCGGGGTCGGTTCCCCACCTCACCGTCACCTCTGCAGCCCGCGCTGTCCCCCTGCCACCCGGCTGCCCGTTCTCTGGAGCTCAGTCTCGCAGCCCAAGGTCTTTTAAGTCAGTCAGAAACAGCCTTTGCCGGGATTGCTCGTGCTCTGCCCCCCGCTTTGGTCTGCAAAGTTATCCCGGAGCTCTGTAGGAGGGAACGAGCCACGTCCTCGGAGCTGGCCTGGCTTGTGAGCTTGGCACCTCCGTGCCGTCCATCCCGGCACGGTGCCCGGTTTCCAGACGGCTACGGAGGGAGCCCAGCTTTGACGAGAGACCGGCTTTCAGTGGCGAAGGTAGCTGAGAGGAATGGGGACCGTTAGTCCTCATCCTGGGCTTGCCGTTGGCCAGCCAGTGAGCTGGGATTCCCGGGGGAGCTTGGTGCTTCTCCCTCCGCCGTGCGCAGGGCGGGATGCGGCGGGAAGGTTTGTTTCCCCGGGTACACGGACGCGGCTTTAGTTCTCTCTCCGGATGACCAAATAACGTTTTCCCCCTTGCCGGTCCAGACGCGAAGGGTTTTTCTCTGGCCAGCAATGCTCCCTGTGAAGCCTTTCCCCCAAAGCACGTTGTTGCAGGGCAGGAGGTTTGTTCCCCTTCCCTTGTCATCCCTCCGCAATCCCAGCAGAGGCGGTCCTTGCCTTTGGACTGAAAAAGGGTCCGAAGCTACTCGCTGTAAGGACGCAGCTGCGCCGGGATCCCCGGTGGTCACCAAGCCCCCTCGCCGCGGAGCCGCGACGGCCCGCCGAAATCCCGGGATTTCCTAAGAAATTCGCCGTTTCTCGTTCGTCTGGTTTCGCTCGGCCTCAGGACCTCTCGGGGAGAGGAGTCCTGGCGGTGTCGGCGCAGGCTGAGCGGAACGAGGGAGAGCGTCGCTGCCGGGTCGTGCCAGCGCACCGGCTGGCTGGCGCCTCCGCAGAGCCGGGAATCCCGACCCCGCTCTCCCGCGGGGCTGTAGGAGGGTTGCGGTCCCCAAGGGTGGATAAAGTCCCCTTAGTAGCCCAGGACCTGGGAGCGGCTTCCCGGCGCTGATGGCCTGCGTTCCTCTTTCTTTTGCGCAGGAATGAACTCAACGACCATCTGGACACCATCGACTCCAACCTGGATAACCTTCAGACGATGCTGACCACCCACGGCTTCAGCGTAGACACGAGCGCGCTGTTAGATGTGAGTATCCCGCTCCCTCCCGCCCGTCCTTCCAGGAGCCGGGCCCCAGCTGCGTCCCGCGGTACCATGTGCGGGGGGTTTGCGGTGGCAGATGGACCACGGTAGCTTCGACCGTGAATTTCCACGGCACGCCTGGGTTTGCTTTCTTTCCCTGCACTAATCATTCTTTCCTTTGGCAGCTGTTTAGCCCTTCAATGACGGTTACAGACATGAACCTTCCCGACCTGGACAGCAGCCTTGCCAGTGTGAGTAGCTGTTAAAAATCCCTCCATGCGCACACAGCTGCCAGAATGAAGTGTGTCCTGCTGTTCCGCAGCAGCCTCTCCGTGTGATTAAAGGAAGGCTCTGACAGGCTCTGAAGAGTGTCCGGGCCAGCTCCGGCCCGAAGGGAGGGGATGTGGGAGAGAGGAGGAACGCGGAGCCCTGCGCCGGCTTGGGGAGCCGCCGGGGGGGAAATAATTCAATTAGCACTGCGGCTTTCTCTGAGCAGCTCATACGGAGAGCAGGGCTACTTCATCATTCATACGCGGTTAATTAGGTGCTGAGACTTCCATCTCTCCTGTGAGCTCTGCCCCCTGAACGTGGAAGTGCACTGAAGCCCGGAGAGCTGCATGTGGTTTCCATAAACCCTCCTTCTGACTTTCGGAAATCGTCAGGGGGGTTTCTCAAGGCAAACTCCATCATGGGCCGTCTTATTTTATTTACTTGCGTATCGTCAGCGCTGAACGCCGTGCGAGGCACTGACGCGGGCTCTCCTCGCGAGAGCCAGCGTCGCCTGATAAAATGTTTTTCCGTTCGTTAATGGCGACGAGTCGAACGCAGCATTTCGTGGCTGCGTTGAGAAGGCGCTCGGAGCAGCGGGGTGGAAGTTACGGTCAAAACCGGAGGGTCCCAGACCCTCAAGAGTAGCCAGTAGCCTGATGACCGGAGTGCTCCCGGGCTGGGGCAGAGCCAGGTCCTGCTCCCTGCCCTGGCTCGGAGCAGCGTCTTCAGCCCTGTTGTTCTCCCAGCGCCGGGCACGCTCCGGCCCCGCTCTGCCCCGGGGACGCGGATCCGTATTTACGCAAAATGGAACAACTCCCTGAGAAAAAAGCGAGAGGGGAGATGCAAGACAAAACAGCAGCCTGGGTGCTGCCCTGGGTGCAGGAGAGGGCGACTGCTCCGGATCGCACCAAGCGGGAGGCTCCTGGTCCAGCTGATGCAGAGCGAGAGACCCGCAGCCGGTCTCTGACCCCTTTTTCCCCCTCCGCTGTTTTGTTTTTTGGGTTTTTTTTTAATCTGAAAAAGCACAAAGGGATCTTGTGGGGTTTTTTGGGTTGGTTTTTTTTTTCCCCCCGGTGCAGAACAGGAAACATCTTGAAAGTTTTTGCGAAACAGGAAAGCCCGGATTTAGTCTCCTTGCTGGGGACCTTGCGGGCCCGCAGGTGATGCCGCGCGTGCTCCTGGGGCGGCCGGGAAGAAGGCGTTGAATGCCGGTGAGGGAGAGCGCCGACGGCACCGTGCCCCTCTCCACAGGGCACCGTGAGAGACCTTGGGGCTTTTCCCTAAACCAAACAATTCCCACCAGCTCTTTTGGGGTACACCTCGCCCTGCGCTAGAGTTGGGGTGGGGGGGTTAAAATGCAGAGCGGGAGTTCACGGCCGGTAATTCCGCAGCGTCTCCGACGCCTGGACGTTTCTCTGCTTTTTTTTTGCTTCTTCCCGGTGGCTCGCCGGATTCTTCGGGCGTTCACAGGGGAAAAAGGGCTGTAGGGGGACGGTGCAAAGGCCCGGAGAAGCGTTTCGCGCGTGCGCGGACCAACACCCGCCCCAAAAGTCGTTGAACGCGAGTTTCCGCCTGACTGGAGGCTCTGCTGGGGCTGGCTGGGCAGGGAGAGCAGGACGAGGGATTAGCGGGATTCGGGAGGAGAACGTGAGCCGCGAAGATTTCGGTGACTCAGAAATGAATTACTTGGCGGTGTCGAGCTGGGAGTTACCCCGTAGAAAACCTGGAAGCGGGATTTACTGAAGGGGTCCTTTGAAATTTCGCGGCTTAGCTCTCCGGCTCAGGTAGGGTTTGGATGGAGGTCGCTTGGCTGTTGTTTTTCTCTGCTCTATAACGTTGGGTTTGTCGTCACCCAGCCGTCGCCCCCCCCCCCCCCCCCCCCCAGAACCGCCTGTGCTGGCTGTAGCCGAGCTGCGGCGTTCCTCACCTGCGGCCAGACCCGCGCGCTTCCCAAACGGCTCCCAAACGGCTCCCAGATGGCTTTTACCCAGCGCCAGTGCCGAAGCGGTAACAAAAAATGCTGGGTACACGGTTAAATACTCGCTAAGGTGACTTTTCCACGGCAGCAGTTGCTGTAATAAGCAGCCACGGGATTATTAGCTGGCTGTAAATCCGGAGAGGGGAAGTGATCCCGCAGGAGAGTCTCTGCCCGAGCGTTATTTTCCCGGCTCTGGGATCAGCAGGCTCAGCGCCGCGGCCCCTGGCCACGCTGGCTCTGGCAGGGCTCCCCCCTCCAGCCCCCCCCGATTCGGCAGCGAGCGGAGCTTCTCAGGTGGGCAGAGCGGGTTTCTCCCGCTTCCAAAGTTTTTCTCCCTTTAACACTCACGCCTCAGCCCTTTCCGGCCCTGTGGGAGACGGGTGCGAAACGGGATCGTGTCCTCAGACCGGCTTGCCGGGACCTGCGGCTCCCGGGTGCTTTAGTAACTACAAGACTTCCGATAAATAGAAGTAAATTTAAAAAATAAAATAAAACTGCGTCCCGAAGGCTTTCCCTGGGATTTTAGATCCCGAGACGCAGGGAGGCTTCGTGCTGTGATGGAAGGGACCTGCGAGAGCAGGGTGACGCGCGCCGCCTGGGAGCTGGAACGCTGCGCCGGGGCCGGGGTCGGCACGGGGCGCGTTCGCCCGACGCCGCGTAAACCTCCGGGGATGTCTCTCTCCGCCTCCGCGCGGTTTCGAGACCGTACATCGCGGCTCGCCCTGCGCGGTGCGTGCCTGGGGGTCAGCGCGGGGCGGGCACGGAGAGGACCCTCGCACCCCTGAGCCGTGCGAGGCGCTCACCCGTCCCCCCGCTTTCTCCCCGCAGATTCAGGATCTCCTTTCGTCCCAGGAGCAGCAGAAACCCACCGAGACGGAGGCCAGCGCAGCGGACGCAGGTACCAGCAGCCGGCTCGGCGTTTTAAGTGACTCCGTTGCATGAGAACCCTGGCTGCGGCGAAATCATTTCTCCTCCCAAAAAAGCGTTTTTGGCTGAGGGGGCTGAGGCGGTTGAGCGTGGAAAGGAGAGGATGGAGGAGGATCTTAGCTGCGTGGACAAATCCTTGGTGGGAGGGAACGAAAGCAGAGGGAGCCAGGCTCCCTTCGGCGGTGCCCGGGGACACGGCGAGGGGCCGTGGCACAAATGGAAACGCACGAAATTCCATCAGGACACAAGAAAAGGCTTTTTTACCTTGAGGGTGGTCAAGCTCTGGCACAGGCTGCCACCCCGGGAGATCCTCAGACAGGGTTGGCTCCGGGTGGCCCTGCCTTGAGACCGGGGTCCAACCGGACGCGCTCGAGGTCCCGGCTCGTCCCAGCCCTCCTGGGATTTCTGTCTGCGTGGAATGGCGTGGGCTGTCACGGTGCTGCTCCTCCTTCGTGGCAGCAACCCCAGTCCCAGGCTCTGCGTCTCGCAGCCTGGTCGGGGTGCTCGCCCCGTGCTCTCCGTGCGTCCCCGGAGGCAGACGAAAGCCCCCGGTCCCTCACTGCGTGTCACAGAATCACGGAACGGTTTGGGCTGAAGGGACCTTTAAAGGCCACCCAGTGCCACCCCCTGCCCCGGGCAGGGCCACCTCCCACCAGCCCAGGTTGCCCAAAGCCCCGTCCAACCTGGCCTTGAACCCCTCCAGGGATGGGGCAGCCACAGCTTCTCTGGGCAACCTGGGCCAGGGGCTCACCAGCTTCATCGTGGAGAATTTCTTCCTTATTTTCAGTCTAAATCTCCCCTCTTTTGGTTTAAAACCCTTCCCTCTCGTCCCGTGGCTCCCCTCCCTGCTCCAGAGTCCCTCCCCAGCTTTGCCGGAGCCCCTTGAGGGCCTGGAAGGGGCTGGAAGGTCTCCCCGGAGCCTTCTCTTCTCCAGGCTGAAGCCCCCCAACTCTCTCAGCCTGTCCCCATGGGAGAGGGACTCCAGCCCCGCGATGTCCCAGAGATGAGGCTGGAACCCTGCTAAGGTCCGATTCTCGTTCCTTTGCTCACGTACCGAAAGGCCTTGCCCAAGTCCGGGTGTCTCCGGGCTGGAGCGACGAGGAGCGCCGCCTTCTTGCAGGCGGTGGGGAAGGGGTTGGCGGTGGTGGTTTCGAGAGCGAAACCACGTCGCCCTCGTTCCTCTCGCCTACCCCGGCGCCAACCCGGCTCTCTCCTTGCAGGCAAGCAGCTGGTGCACTACACGGCCCAGCCCCTCTTCCTGGTGGACTCCAGCGCCGTCGACATGGGGAGCGGGGACCTGCCCATCTTCTTCGAGCTGGGAGAAGGGCCCTATTTCACGGACGGAGACGAGTACTCGGAAGACCCCACCATCTCCCTCTTGTCGGGGACTGAGCAGCCCAAACCCAAGGACCCTGCGATATCCTAAGGCCCCCCCGGGGCAGGGCGAAAAAGAGGAAGAGGAAGAATACGCACTAAAGGGAAATCCAGCCGTCAGCCTCCTCGCTTTGCACAGAACATTGAAAGCTCTAAACACCCTCTGGTTCGTGTTTGCTTCCCCCCGGCGCTGTGAGGATTTCATTTGTGTGTGTGCTTAACGAGGTGTTTTGAAACCTGCTTTAGATTCCAGCCACCCAGCGCTCCTCCAGTTTGGCGGCCGGCGGCGACGGAGGAAGTTGGGGAGGAAGGAGGAGGGAGGGCGGGGGGGAGGGGGGGGGTCCGGGCTGTGCGAGGAGCCCCCCCCCACCCCACCCCACCCCACCATCCCGTGGTGATGGCCCGAACTACCGCGGAGGCCGGGACGGGCACCGCCGCGGTTCCGGTGAGCAGTTGGGAGAACCCGGAGAGCGGTCGGCCGGTCGCCCCGTCACGCTCCCGTTTCGTCCCCACCGACGCCGGCGGGGCTGGGGGGGGACACGGCCGCGGCGAAGGCCCTTGGAGGGGGACGGGGGGGGAGCTGCTGCCCCCGGGGCCGGGGAGCGGGGTGCTCGCCGGGTGGGCAGGCGACGGGGGGGAGCTTTTCTGAGGAAGGGGGTTCCCCCACCGCCCCCGTCCCCTTCCCTCCTCGCCCCCCGGACAGGCGGATGCGATGGTTTTTAAGAGAGAAATAAAAAAGTTTGCCGATGTGGCGCCGGTGGGTTGGATCCCGTTGTGGTCTCTGCCTTGCGGTCTGATCCCCCGGGGGGGCTCGGGGTGCGCCCCGGAGCCCGGTTCCGCCTTCTCTCGGTTTTATTTCTTCTTGCTCCGTGTGTTTCTTTTTGTTTGTTCCTTTTTGGGTTTGTTTTCCTTTTGCTTAGCAGTAAAAATTTGTACATTTACACTTCAGATTGTTAATAGTAAAAACTGTATTTTGAATTTTTACATGAGAGAAGAAGAACCCACTTCTATCTATATATATATAAATATCTCTCTATATATATACATACAAATATATATAAAACAAATGCTCTGTCACCTGGTGGCTTTTCTATGGTTGAAAAAAAGCTTTATTTTTGTCATCCGTTGGGGAAGCGGATGGGAGAAAGGTCCAGGAATTGCCCGTCGTGCCCCGGGACACACCGAGCGGTGCCGGTGCGGGAGCCGGAGGTGTCACCGCGCACCCCGCGCGCGGGTGTCGCAGTCCTGCCCTGGGGCTCCCCCTCCTGAATCCCGGGCCGGGGCTCCGGGGCTGAGTTTTCCAGGATATTTCAGCGGAGGAGACGGCAGCGGGGCCCGCGTAGACACGCCGGAGGTGTGCTGGACGCTGCGCGCTCCTTTTAGGGGTGCTTTTTTTTCCTCAGAAAACCCGTAAAAAATACCTTCGTTATGTTCAGAGCATTCAGACCTCCCTCCGTCCCGCTCTCCTCCGCTCGGGGGTGGTCGCTGCTTGGTCACCGCGAAGGCGTGGAGGCACCTCGGCGTCGGGTTCGACCGTAGCCGTGCAGCAGGTTGGACGTCGGGACAAGCCGGTGTCTTCTGCCGCCCGGGCTCCGTCTTCGAGGGCAGCGGTGGCGGCGCCCAGGAGCTGCTTTACCCGAGATCCGTTGGGTTCCTGCCCTTCCCGACGAGACGAGAAGTCGCGCTGGGCCAACCTGTCACCGTCACCTCGTCCAAAACGCAGTCGGTGGAGGACAGGAACGCCGGAGTCCCACAGGTGTCAACGCACACCCTGAAACGCACCGTCGGGGACCGGGTGCGGGTGGTGCCGAGCTCGAAGGCGAAGTCCCCGTTGTCCCTCACTGGGCGCCAAAACGGGTTGGGGGCCAAGTTGTCTGCTTTGGGGTCTGACCCAGGGAGGGGGACACGATGGTGCGTCGTGGGGCCAGCGCATCTTGATGCGCCATCGTGTCTGCTTTAGGCAGGTCACTCGTTCGTGCCGTTGAGCGTCTCCTGCCCACGGGAACGTGCTGCCTGCTCCGGGGCTGTCGCGGTGACCCGCTCTGCCGTTACCTTTGGAGCTGCGGGGCAGGGACGGTGCCAAATGTCTTCTGTCCCATGGGCTGGACGCTCTGCTGTGCGGGGACATCAAAGAATGGTTTGGGTTGGAAGGGACCTTCCTTGAAGATCATCTCGTTCCAATCCCCCTGCCACGGGCAGGGACATCTCCCACTAGGCTTTGAGCAACCTGGTCTAGGTGAAGATGTCCCTGCCCATGGCAGGGGCTTGGACTAGATGGTCTTGAAGGTCCCCTCCAACCCAAACCAGGCTGATCCTGTGATGTCCCCGCACAGCAGAGTGTCCAGCCCATGGGGTGGGGGACATTCCACACCAGACGCCTTCTCTGGCTCAGTCTGGCCTTGGCTTGGCCCGCTCAGAGGTGGTGTCCCCTCCGAATGGTGGTGGCCTGTGCTCCTCCTCTCTGTTAGAGCTTGAAATCGCTCCACTTACAGCTTTCTCCACGTTCTGCCTTCGGCTTTGCTTTGCCGGTTGTTTCCCCAGCATTGTCCACCCCACGCGGCTGAAGTCGTCCCGTCCCTGGACATCTGCTCTGCCAACGCTGGGTTCATCTTTGGGACCGAGAGCTGTGCCAGGAGACGGGAATTGCCACGGCGAGGGGAGGATGGCGAATTCAAGATGGGACCCGTGTGTGCGTTTGCCCAAAATCACCTGATTTGCAGGTCTGTGGTGCCGTGAGCTCGGCCCGTGTCATGGCCAAGGGCCCCAGGTACATGGCGAGAAGGATGAGGGAGCCTCAAGCCCTGCCTTCAGGATTGATGTGGTGCTGGAAAACCATCCCGTTGCTTGAGAAGGTCGTTATAGAACCAGGAATCATGGAATGGTTTGGGTGGGGAGGGACCTTTAAAGGCCATCGAGTCCCACCACCCTGCCCTGGGCAGGGACACCTTCACCGGCACCGGGTTGCTCCGAGCCCCGTCCAACCTGGCCTTGAACCCCTCCAGGGATGGGGCAGCCACAGCTTCTCCGGCCAACCTGGGCCAGGGGCTCACCAGCTTCATCATGGAGAATTTCTTCCTTATTTTCAGTCTAAATCTCCCATCTTTGAGTTTAAAACCCTTCCCCCTCGTCCCGTGGCTCCCCTCCCTGCTCCAGAGTCCCTCCCCAGCTTTCCCGGAGCCCCTTGAGGGCCTGGAAGGGGCTGGAAGGTCTCCCCGGAGCCTTCTCTTCTCCAGGCTGAACCCCCCCAGCTCTCTCAGCCTGTCCTCCCAGCAGAGGGGCTCCAGCCCTCCCGGCATCTCCGGGGCCTCCTCCGGCCCCGCTCCGACGCCTCCGTGTCTCCCCTGTGCTGAGGGCTCCAGAGCTGGAGGCAGGCTGGGGATGGAGGGGTGGAGAGCAGCCCTGCCGAGAAGGACTTGGTGGGGATGGAGGGGGAAAAGCTGGCCATGACCTGGCAGCCCGGAAAGACGCCCCCATCCAGACCCTCAAGGGGCTCCGGGAAAGCTGGGGAGGGACTCTGGAGCAGGGAGGGGAGCCACGGGACGAGGAGGGACGGTTTTAAACCCAAAGAGGGGAGATTTAGGTGAGATATTGGGAAGAAATTGTTTGCTGTGAAGGGGGTGAGCCCCTGGCTCCGGGTCCCCCGAGTGCCGCAGGAGCCCCTCGCTCCGGGCGGGCCGTAACGATCCCAACTAATCGTGTGTGACGCGGGCGGGCGGCTCGCATGATCTCATCCCGGCTAACGAGGGAAATGGCTGGACTGGAAAATCTCCCCCCGCCCCAGTAATTCATCACCCGCCGCCGGAGACACCCCGTCCCCCTCGCGCCCGCGGTAACAGGAGCCGCCGAGCACCGCGGGGGACGGGGACGCTGGTGGGGGGGAGACGGGGGGACGGGCAGGGTCCCCTCACGCTGCCGCTGCGGGGCCACCCCGATGAACCCGGGGGCAACCGGCCAGGAGAGGGTCCCACGGAGGGGCTGTGACGTGGAAATGGGGTTGGGGGGGAGCCCCCCGTTGGGCTGCTCAATAACCACCCCCCCCCCAGGGTCCCCCCACGCGGACCCCCAGCCCTTTGGGGTCCCCAGGGTCCCCCCGGGTTATTTCCACCGCCACGGGTGGCACTTTCCCAGTGCCGGGAGCGGACCCCAGCGGGGAACCCCCGGTTTAGCTCGGAGGCAGCCCGGGAGCTTCCCGGGGGTCCCCTCGCCACCCCCATCCCGCCATCCCCAATCCTGGGGGTCTTTCCCCTGCCCCCCCCCGCCCCCCGCCCCCCAGCTCCCTGTGGATGCTGGAAAACGGTCGCAGGAAATCCCAGCGGATGGAGCCAAGGCTGGGCCCAGCCCCGCGTGAGCCTGGGACGGGGCCGGGGTGGGGGGGACACACCGGCGGGGGCCGCCTCAGCCGGGATCGGGACCGAGTTGGCGTCATTAAAATTAGTAAAAAGCATTTTTTGGCCTTTTCTGTCGCGGGTAACGGAGACACGTCCCTTGCGAGGAAAGGCTCCGGGATGGACGGGACGGGCAACGGGGACACGGTGCCGGGGAGGGACGTCGGCGAGAGCCTCCCGGGACCCAGGAATAACGGGGGACACGGCACGAGCCGCGGCCCCGGCGCGGGGCGAAGGGACGGGCACCGGCAGGGACAATGCGCCGGCCACCATCGCTTCCGTGCCGGTAGCCACCGCCGAGGGCGAGGTGTGCGGGAAAGACAAACACACGGCGCTAATTCCCCGGTTCCCTTCGTCACCTCCCGGCAAACGGCAGCCCCGCGCCGGAGCTGGGCCCGAGGTGTTTAATAGCCCTTAAATAGATCATTCGGGGGTTTTATTCCCCAAATTTTGGGGTTGGTTTTTTTTTTTTTGAACCCGTGTTAACTTTCGGCCTCCGGAGCTGCTGCCGGTGGGATGCGCCGGTGGCGGGGGCCGGGGTTGGGGGGGGGTCAGGGATGGGTGCCAGGGCAGCGCGGCCATCGGGGATGGGGTTTCACGCCTTCATTAAAGGTGTTGGCAGATGAGCCCGTTAACGAGCGCGGCTGTTGGCCGGGGCTCCCCGGCTCGGCGCGCAGGGGGCCGGGGTGGGGGCAAGGCGGGGGGGGTTCACCGTGGGGCTGGGGAGGGGACGGTGCCCCGGCTGTTGGGGTCCACCATGGAGAAGTGAGGGTGCCACCGCCCCAGGGCTCGGGGACAGGGACGGGGGACAGTCCCGGTCTCAGGATGGATTCAGGGGGGGCCCTGCGACGGCGGGGGCTGTGCCGGCGGCAGCCGGGGGGGGGGTCTGCACCCAGCACCCCACCTCTCCGCTCCCCCGTGTCCATCCCACCACCATCCTCTGGCCGGCCAGACCCCCAGCTCCGCACCGGCGTTGGAGGGGGGGGGTCTGGTACCTCCATCCCACGCATCCCCCCATGGTGCCGAGCGGGGCGAGGGGCCGCAGCCGCACTGTGACCCCCCCACCCCGGGCAGTGGGTCCGGCGGCCGTGGGGTGCCCGCACCCCGATTCCACCACACCACGCGGCCTCTGCAGGGATCTTTATTGGGGGAGGACATGGGGGAGGACAGGGGGGGCGCGGGCGGCTGGGGGCGGCTCTGCTGGCAGCCCCCACCCCGGGGGCGCGTGGAGGGGTCCGGCCACTTCCACGGCCCCTGCCCCACGGCGGACCCCCGCTCCCCGGCCATCCCGCAGCCCCCAGCGAACCCCCGGGGCGGCACCGGGGTGCGAGGGGAGCCCCGCCATGGGGTGCAGGCTGGGCCGTGGGGCTGAGGAGAGGGGGCTGCGGGGGTCGCGGCGAGGACTGGTGGGGCACAGAAGGAGCCGGGGCGGGGGGGGCAGGGGGCAGCAGCAGGAAAGCTGGGGGGAGGACGGCGTCCCGGGAGGCATCTCCGACGAGGCTCGGGCCGTCTCAGATCCCTGGGGAGGGAGAGCCCGCGTCAGCCATGCGCCCCCCGTGTCCCCCCCGCCCCGTCATCGTCGTGTCGTGCCCCCCCCCGTGCCACCCTCCCCAGCCCCGCTGTCACCTTGGGACGCCAGGGCCTCCTCCGAGTCGGCGTCGCGCTCCATTCCTGCGGACGAGGGGAGACGTCGGGGCTGGGGGCAGGCAGCGGCATGGCCCCCCCCACCCCCACCCCACCAACATGATACGACTCCCTGGGTAACCGGACACCCCCCGCTAATGAGGCGCCCCCCCACTAAACGGGGCACCCCCAGCTAACGGGGCACCCCCCCCAATAACAGGGCACCCCCCGCTAATGGGGTACCTACCCCTTGCTAACGGGGCACCCCCCGCTAACGGGGCACCCCCCCCAATAACAGGGCACCCCCCGCTAATGGGGTACCTACCCCTTGCTAACGGGGCACCCCCCGCTAACGGGGCACCCCCAGCTGATGGGGCACCCCCCCAGCTGATGGGGCACCCCCCCAGCTGATGGGGCACCCCTGGGACTGCAGCAACACACAGGGGACCAAGACAAATCCCCCCTCCCCCCCGTCCCCCCCCCCACCAGGGAGGCTCAGGATGGCTCGCCCCCCCCCCCCCCCCGCCCCCCCCAATACTGCATCCCTGGGCAGGATGCCGGGACCCCCAGGGGATGCTCAGCCTCCTGGGGGGGGGGCAGCACTGGTTTTGGGGGGGGGGGGAGGGGGGTCTCACCCTCCTCCGACTCGTTGGACTGGGCTGGGACATCCACGACGGGACCTGCGGGAGGGCAGAGAGCGGGGGGGGTTGGGGGGGGGGGGGGGTTTAGCGTCCGACGGGACACCCCCACCCCCACCCCCCAGGGCCTCGGGGGCAGAGCGTGGGTCACCCACCGGCCCGGGCCTCCCCGGCGAGGGGCTCCGCGCTGAAGGAGCCGCTGTTGAGGGCGTCGAGGCTGGAGGAGTCGCTGCCGAGGGACCCCCGCGTCGAGTCGTCGTCGCCCGGCGGCCGCTCCGCCCCCTCGAAGCTGAGGGAGGTGACACCTGCGGGGGAGGGACGGAGGGGGGGGGGGGGGGCAGGGGGTCCCTTGGTTGGGAGGGGGGTGGGCAGCGTACGGGGGGGCAGCGCAGCCCGGGCAGGGTGCGGGGACACCGCGGCGGGGGGTCTGCGGGAGCGCTGGTGTGGGCCCCCTGCACGGGTGGGGGGTCCCTGCCTGCTGGGAGGGGGTCTGGGTCTGTGTTGGGGGTCCCTGAGCCCAGGGTGGGGGTCCATGCAGGCAGGATGGGGGTCTGGGCCCGTCTTGGGGGGTCCCTGTGCCCAGGGTGGGGGTCCATGCAGGCAGGATGGGGGTCTGTGCCCATGTTGGGGGGTCCCTGTGCCCAGGGTGGGGGTCCATGCAGGCAGGATGGGGGTCTGGGCCCATGTTGGGGGGTCCCTGTACCCAGAGTGGGGGTCCATGCAGGCAGGACAGGGGTCTGTGCCCGTGTTGGGGGGTCCCTGTGCCCAGGGTGGGGGTCCCTGCCTGCTGGGAGGGGGTCTGGGTCTGTGTTGGGGGTCCCTGTGCCCAGGGTGGGGGTCCATGCAGGCAGGACGGGGTCTGTGCCCATGTTGGGGGGTCCCTGTGCCCAGGGTGGGGGTCCCTGCCTGCTGGGAGGGGGTCTGGGTCTGTGTTGGGGGGTCCCCGTGCCCAGGGTGGGGGGTCTGTGTCTGCAGGATGGGGGTCTGGGCCCATGTTGGGGGGTCCCTGTGCCCAGGGTGGGGGTCCATGCAGGCAGGATGGGGGTCTGTGCCCGGCTTGAAGGGTCCCTGTGCCCAGGATGGGGGTCTCTGCCTGCTGGGAGGGGGTCTGGGTCTGTGCTGGGGGGTCCCTGAACCCAGGGTGGGGGTCCATGCAGGCAGGACAGGGGTCTGTGCCCATGTTGGGGGGTCCCTGTGCCCAGGGTGGGGTCCATGCAGGCAGGATGGGGGTCTGGGCCCATGTTGGGGGGGTCCCTGTGCCCAGGGTGGGGTCCATGCAGGCAGGACAGGGGTCTGTGCCCGTGTTGGGGGGTCCCTGTGCCCAGGGTGGGGGTCCATGCAGGCAGGATGGGGGTCTGTGCCCGGCTTGAAGGGTCCCTGTGCCCAGGGTGGGGGTCCCTGCCTGCTGGGAGGGGGTCTGTGCCCGTGTTGGGGGGTCCCTGTGCCCAGGGTGGGGGTCCCTGCCTGCTGGGAGGGGGTCTGGGTCTGTGTTGGGGGGTCCCTGTGCCCAGGGTGGGGGTCCATGCAGGCAGGACAGGGGTCTGTGCCCATGTTGGGGGGGTCCCTGTGCCCAGGGTGGGGGTCCATGCAGGCAGGACGGGGGTCTGTGCCCAATTTGGGGGGTCCCTGAGCCCAGGATGGGGGTCTGTGCAAGCAGGACAGGGGTCTATGCCCGTGTTGGGGGGTCCCTGTGCCCAGGGCGGGGGTCTGTGCCCGTGTTGGGGGGTCCCTGTGCCCAGGGTGGGGGTCCAGGCAGGGGCAGGATGGGGGTCTGTGCCCCTGTTGGAGGGTCCCTGTGCCCAGAGCGGGGGTCTGTGCCTGCGGGGCAGGGTCCGTGCCCACATGGCGCAGCCCCGTGCCGATGCCCGGCCGTGCCACCTGGCCCCCAGCCCAGCCCTACCTTTGCCCAGGCGCTGCGCCGAGGTGGTGAGATCACCTGGGAGGGGGGGGGGGGAAAGGGGGGGTCAGGAGGAGCCGGGGGGCAGAGACCCCGGGGTGCCACCCCCGGTCCGTGCCCCAGCCGGGGGTCCGGCCGCCCCTGGCCCTCCGGGGGCTCGCCGAGAGCTGCCTCCCCGTCCGGCTGCCGCGTCCCCACGCCGACGCTCACTCTCTCCGGAGGCCTCCAGCCTGGCGGGGCTGACGGGCTCTGGAAGAGACGGAGCAGGGGGACGTGAGCCCCGGGGTGCCCACGCTCTGCCCACCCCACCCCCCCACCCCACCCCCCCAACCACAACCACCAGCCCCCTCCAGGCCTTGACCGGGAGGGAAACTGAGGCACGGAGGCCGCAGGTCCCAGCTCCCGGCCGGGCGGTGCTGGGGGGGGGGGCTGCGTGGGGCAGGGTCGTCCCCCCGCCGAGGCGCTGACCCAGCCCCGGTCCCCTACCTGGCGTCTGTCCTTCTGCAGAAAGGGCCACGTCCAGGGTGCTCGCGGGCTCTGCGGGGACACGGGGTGGGGGGCAGGGACAGGGAGCACGTCCCGGACACCGCAGCCCCGGGGGATCGGGGACCACGGCGGGTGTCCCCAGGAGACCCCAGTACCCCAACCCCCTCCCTTCCGCCACGTAGGGATCCCCCCGTGCTGCTGGGTGGCAGCACCCGCTGGGACCCCTGCCCTGGGCACCCAGGGTGCCCCCAGCCCTCTGTCCCCGGCCCCCCGGCCCCCTTACCATCGGCCATCACGGCGGCCAGGACCAGGAGGGCGACCATGGCCAACGCCGGGGCCCTGCGGAGGAGACGCGGCGTTTGGGGACCCCAGAGCCCCCCTCACTGCTCCTGGTCCACCCGCAGACACCCCCCCGTGCCCCCAGGGTCCCCTCCCCGGCCCGGCCCCCCAGTACCAACCCCTTCCTGGGGAGCCCCCAGGGCTCCTACAGGGCCCTGCAGACCCCATGGTCCCTGTCCCCACCCTGGCGTCACCCCAGGCAGGGCATGGGGCTGCACTCCCTGTCCCCACGCTGGTGTCACCCCAGCTCCAGGCAGGGCATGGGGCTGCGGTTCCCGTCCCCACCCTGGCATCACCCCAGGCAGGGCATGGGGCTGCGGTCCCTGTCCCCACCCTGGTGTCACCCCAGCTCCAGGCAGGGCATGGGGTCCCCATCCCCACGCTGGTGTCACCCCAAAGGGGGTGCACCCCATGGGGCTGCGGTCCCTGTCCCCATGCCAGTGTCACCTGAGCTCCAGGCAGGGCATGGGGCCGCAGTCCCCATCCCCACACTGGCGTCACCCCAGGCAGGGCATGGGGCTGTGGTCCCCGTCCCCACGCTGGTGTCACCTCAGGCAGGGCATGGGGTCCCCATCCCCACGCTGGCATCACCCCAAAGGGGGTGCACCCCATGGGGCTGAGGTCCCTGTCCCCATGCCAGTGTCACCCCAGCTCCAGGCAGGGCATGGGGCTGCAGTCCCCGTCCCCACGCTGGTGTCCCTCCAGCTCCAGGCAGGGCATGGGGCTGCGGTCCCTGTCCCCACGCTGGTGACACCCCAGCTCCAGGCAGGGCATGGGGTCCCCATCCCCACGCTGGCGTCACCCCAAAGGGGGTGCACCCCATGGGGCTGCGATCCCTGTCCCCATGCCAGTGTCACCCCAGCTCCAGGCAGGGCATGGGGCCGCGGTCCCTGTCCCCACCCTGGCATCACCCCAGGCAGGGCATGGGGCCGTGGTCCCCGTCCCCACGCTGGTGTCACCTCAGGCAGGGCATGGGGCTGCGGTCCCCGTCCCCACACTGGTGTCACCTCAGGCAGGGCATGGGGCTGCGGTCCCCGTCCCCACGCTGGTGTCCCCCCAGCTCCGGCCACCCCAGGCTGCAGGCAGGCTGGGGGGGGACCCCAGGCGAGGTGCCCGGAGGAGGTGACCCCTCTCCAGAGCATCCCCTGCCGCAGCCCCCGGCCTTGGCGGACCCCGCGTCCCGGCCTTGTCCCTGCCCCGTGATGGATCCGGGCCAACCTGGGGGCCACGGGCCCGGGGCAGGAGACACCGCAGCTCCCCCACCCCCCCACCCCCCGGCTGCATGGGGGGTGCCCGGGAACCCCACAACCAGCCGGGGAGCAGTGGGACAGCTGGGGGGGACTGCCACACGCCAGGGGGTCAGGGGCATCCCAGAGTTGCCCCCAGGACCCCCCAGAGCTGCCGGCAGATGCCCCCAGGACCCCCCCAGAGCTGGAGGAGGTGCCCTGGGACCCCTCAAGGCTGTCTAGAGATGCCCCCCGGAGCCGACGGGAGATGCCCCCATGGACCCCCCCCCCCAGCTTTCCCAGGGAGATGCCCATCTGAGACCCCCTCAATGCTGCCATGGGATGCCCACCCAGGACCCCCCCAGAGCTGCTGGGAGATGCCCCAGGACCCCCCAGTGCTGCCAGGAGATGCCCCCCAGAGCTGCTGGGAGATGCCCCCAGGACCCCCCAGAGCTGCCGGGAGATGCCCCCTGAGCCCCCAGAGCTGCCGGGAGATGCCCACCGGGGATGCAGGGAGATGCCCCCAGGACCCCCCAGAGCTGCCGGGAGATGCCCCCCCGAGCCCCCGCCGGGGGCAGCGTCGGGGTCCCGGTGCCCCCGTTCCCCCTCGCCGCCCCCATCCCGCCCCCTCCCCGGGCTGGGGTCAGCAGAGCGGTGGTCCCCGCCGTCCCCGGGGTCCCCGCCGTCCCCGGGGCTCACCTGCGGGGCTGGGCCATGCCTGCGGCTGCGGGGCTGGCGGCGCTGCGGGGAGCCGGCCCGGCGCCGCCCGGGGCCGTTATAGCCGCATGGGGCTGGGGAGGAGCCAGGTGGCTGCGGGCCAGCCAATCCCCGCACCGGCACCGGCACTGCGGCTCCGCACCGGCTCCGCACCGGGCACCGGCATCACCGCCGGGGCATCACCCCCGGCACTGCGGCTCCGCACCGGGCACCGGCACCGGGCACCGGCATCACCCCCGGGCACCGGCATCACCCCCGGGCATCACCCCCGGCACTGCGGCTCCGCACCGGGCACCGGCACCGGGCACCGGCATCACCCCCGGGCACCGGCATCACCCCCGGGGCATCACCCCCGGCACTGCGGCCCCGCACCGGCACCGGCACCGGGCACCAGTATTCCCCAGTCCGAATGGCACTGGGAGCCCCTGTGCCGTTGCAGGGACCCCAAAGCCATGTCCGGGACCCCCCCAGCACCACTTTGGGGACCCCAGACCCATGACCAGGACCCCCAGCACCACTTTGGGGACCCCAGAGCCATGTCCGGGACCCCCAGCACCACTTTGGGGACCCCAAAGCCATGTCTGGGACCCCCAGCACCACTTTGGGGACCCCAGAGCCATGACTGGGACCCCCAGCACAGTTCTGGGGACCCCAAAAGGCAGAGGCCCAGCCAGGACCCTCCAACCCCACTTTGGGGACCCCAGACCCATGTCCGGGACCCCCAGCACCACTTTGGGGACCCCAGACCCATGTCTGGGACCCCCAGCACCACTTTGGGGACCCCAGAGCCATGTCCGGGACCCCCCAGCACCGCAGTGGGGACCCCAGAGCCATGACCAGGACCCCCAGCACCACTTTGGGGACCCCAGAGCCATGTCCGGGACCCCCCCAGAACCACTTTGGGGACCCCAGAGCCATGACTGGGACCCCCAGCACCACAGTGGGGACCCCAGACCCATGTCCGGGACCCCCCCAGCACCACTTTGGGGACCCCAGAGCCATGATCGGGCCCCCCAGCCCAGCTCTGGGGACCTCGAAAGGCAGAGGCCCAGCTGGGACCCCCAGCACCACTTTGGGGACCCCAGACCCATGACCAGGACCCCCAGCACCACTTTGGGGACCCCAGAGCCATGTCTGGGACCCCCCCCAGCACCACAGCGGGGACCCCCCGGCCTGGATACCATGGAACAGCTCTGGGGACCCCCAAAGCCAGAGCCATGACCGGGACCCTCCAACCCCACTTTGGGGACCCCAGACCCATGACTGCGACCCCCAGCACCACTTTGGGGACCCCAGAGCCATGTCCGGGACCCCCCCAGCACCACTTTGGGGACCCCAGAGCCATGATCGGGACCCCCAGCCCAGCTCTGGGGACCTGAAAAGGCAGAGGCCCAGCTGGGACCCTCCAACCCCACTTTGGGGACCCCAGACCCATGTCCGGGACCCCCCCAGCACCACTATGGGGACCCCAGACCCATGACTGGGACCTCCCAGCACCACTTTGGGGACCCCAGACCCATGACTGCGACCCCCAGCACCACAGTGGGGACCCCAGACCCATGTCGGGGACCCCCCCAGCACCACTTTGGGGACCCCAGACCCATGTCGGGGACCCCCAGCACCACTTAGGGGACCCCAGAGCCATGTCGGGGACCCCCCCAGAACCACTTTGGGGACCCCAGACCCATGACTGGGACCCCCAGCCCAGTTCTGGGGACCCCAAAAGGCAGAGGCCCAGCTGGGACCCTCCAACCCCACTTTGGGGACCCCAGACCCATGTCCGGGACCCCCCCAGCACCACTTTGGGGACCCCAGAGCCATGTCCGGGACCCCCCCCAGCACCACAGCGGGGACCCCCAGGCCTGGATACCATGGAACAGCTCTGGGGACCCCCAAAGCCAGAGCCATGACCGGGACCCTCCAACCCCACTTTGGGGACCCCAGAGCCATGTCCGGGACCCCCCCAGCACCACTATGGGGACCCCAGACCCATGACTGCGACCCCCAGCACCACTTTGGGGACCCCAGAGCCATGTCCGGGACCCCCCCAGCACCACTTTGGGGCCCCCCGCCCCAGCACCGTTCCTGGGTACCACGGACCAGCTCTGGGGACCCCCGAAGCCAGAGCCCCAGCAGGGACCCTCCAGTGCCGCTGGGCATTGGGGGGCGCTGGGCATGGTGGGGGGCGGGGGGAGGGGGGGGGTTGGCCACCCCTTGCCCCTCTCCCTGGGGTCCCCCTGGACCTCCCTGTCCTCGGCTCCCCGGGGGCTGCCATGGGGGGACACCCCTCCCCACCCCAAGCAGGCAGCACCCCCTTCCCGGGGGCACCCTGACCCACACAGCGTCCCCCCCCCCTCCCCGGGCTCTGGGGCTGTGGTGGAGCCGGGGGGGGGGTCCCATCCCCGCCCTGCCACCCCCTGTCCCCCCCCCTCCAGCCCGAACAAGGGGCCCTTTGTGGCCGGGGCAGCTCAAAGCCCCTTTGTTCCCCGGATTACGGGGTTGCGGGGGGGGGGCAGCGCCGGCTCCGGTGTCCTGTGGGGCCGGGGGGACGATGGGGACCCACAGCCGTCGCACCGGTTGGCAGCGGTGGCCACCGGAGCTGGCAGCCACCGGGCCACGTGGCCCCCCCCCTCCCTGGCCCCGGTCCCCGGCACCTTTCCTGGGGCTCCCTGGTACGGCAGAGCCCCAGCTGTCGCCGGCACAATGCGCCTTTATCCCGGCGTGGTGCCGCCGCCGGACGCCGGAACAATCCGGCCGCGTGGTCACGGCCTGCCCAGCCGGCATCGCCCGTCCCTGGCACCGGCCACGCCGCCCCGGGGGGTGAGCTGCCCCGGATGCGGGACGCCCCCCACCCCACACCGGCACATCCCCAAACCTGGCACCACCAGAATCCTCGCCCCGGCACGGTGACGCTGAGCCGGCACGGCCCTGGTGGGCTGGGACGGTGATGGTGAGCCAGTACGGTGATGGTGAGCTGATACGGTGACGGTGAGCTGACATGATGGTGGTGAGCTGATACGGTGATGGTGAGCCGATACGGTGATGGTGAGCCGATACGGTGATGATGGTGAGCTGACACGGTGATGGTGAGCCGGCACTGCCCTGGTACAGCTCTGGTGAGCCGGCACGGTGATGGTGAGCTGGGACGGTGATGGTGAGCTGGCATTGCCCTGGTGAGCTGGTACGGTTACGGTGAGCCGGCACAGCCCTGGTGAGCCGGCATGGCGATGGTGAGCTGGTACAACCTTGGTGAGCCGGTATGGCTATGGTGAGCCCGTATAGCCCCGGTGAGCCGGTACAGTTATGGTGAGCCGGTATGGTTACGGCCCTGGTGAGCCGGTACGGTTACGGTGAACGGGTATAGCCTGGTGAGTCAATCTGGTCCCAGTGAGCCGGCATGGTCCCGGTGAGCTGGTACAGTCCCGGCAAGCCGGCACAGTCCCTGTGAGCCACTCCAACCCCGGTGAGCCAGTACGGCCCCGGTGAGCCGGTACAGTCCCGGTGAGCCGGTACAATCGCAATGAGTTCACTGGTACCGTCCCAGTAAACCAGTATGATACTGGAGAGCCATTAAATCCAGTGACCCGGCACAGCTCCGGTGAGACAGCATGGCCCCGGTGAGCTGGCACGGCCCTGGTGAGCCGGTATGGCCCCGGTGAACCGGCACAGGCCCGGTGATGTGGCACAGCCCCAATGATCCGGTATGGCCCCGGTGAACCAGCACAGCCCTGGTGATCCGGCACGGCCCCAGTGATCCAGCATAGCCGCAGTGTGCCGGCAGAGCCCCGGTGATCTGGCAAAGCCCTGGTGATCCAGCACAGCCCCGGGGAGGCAGCACATCCCCAATGAGACGGCACAGCCCCGGTGATTCGGCACAGCCCCGGTGATTCAGCACAGCCCTGGTCATCTGGCAAAGCCCCCATGTGCCGGCACAGCCCCAGTGGTCTGGCACAGCCCCCGTGAGCCGGCACAGCCCCGGTGAGTCAGTATGGCCCTGGCGATCCGGCACAGCCCCAGTGATCTGGCACAGCCCCGGTGATCCAGTATGGCCCCGGTGAGCTGGCACAGCCCCAGCGAGCTGGCACGGCCCTGGTGAGTCAGCACAGCCCCGGTGATCCGGCACAGCCCCGGTGAGCTGACACAGCCCCAGTGTGCCGGCAGAGCCCCGGTGGTCCCGCACGGCCCCGGTGATCCAGTATGGCCCCGGTGAGCCGGCACAGCCCCACTGATCTGGCACTGCCCCGGTGATCCAGTATGGCCCCGGTGAGCCGGCACAGCCCCACTGATCCGGCACAACCCCACTGATCCAGCATGGCCCAGGTGGTCCAGTATGGCCCCGGTGAGCCGGCACAGCCCCGGTGAGCCGGCACAGCCCCACTGATCCAGCACGGCCCCGGTGATCCAGTATGGCCCCGGTGAGCCGGCACAGCCCCACTGATCCGGCACGGCCCCACTGATCCGGCACTGCCCTGGTGATCCAGTATGGCCCCAGTGAGCTGGCACAGCCCCACTGATCCGGCACGGCCCCACTGATCCGGCACGGCCCCGGTGATCCAGTATGGCCCCAGTGAGCCGGCACAGCCCCACTGATCCGGCACAGCCCCACTGATCCAGCATGGCCCAGGTGATCCGGTATGGCCCCGGTGAGCCGGCACAGCCCCGGTGAGCCGGCACAGCCCCACTGATCCAGCACGGCCCCGGTGATCCAGTATGGCCCCGGTGAGCCGGCACAGCCCCACTGATCCGGCACTGCCCCGGTGATCCAGTATGGCCCCGGTGAGCCGGCAGAGCCCCACTGATCCGGCACGGCCCCGGTGATCCAGCATGGCCCAGGTGATCCAGTATGGCCCCGGTGAGCCGGCAGAGCCCCAGCGCCCTGGTCCCAGGCCTGGGTGGGTGGCAGGGTGCCGGCGGTGTGGTGGGGGGGGGTGACACACACGGCCGCCCCTGTCCCCCGGGGCAGACAAGGGCCCTTTGCCGGGGGCTCAATGCCCCTTTGTCCGCCCGCGCTGCGCCTCGGGGATCAAAGCGGCCGGATGCCGCCCCCGGCGAAGGGGGGGACACAGGGATCCAGACCCCCCCTCGTCACCGCAGCAGGGCCGTGCTGGGTGACACCCCGGTCTCCCGCCTGCGTCCCCTCTTTGGGGTGCACTCCCCCCCCGCCCCGGGGGCACTGGGAGCACTGGGAGCACTGGGAGCACTGGTCCCAGCCCCAGGAGCACTGGGAGCACTGGGAGCACTTGTCCCAGCCCCGGGAGTACTGGGAGCACTGGGAGCACTGGTCCCAGTCCCAGGAGCACTGGGAGCACTGGGAGCACTGGTCCTAGCCCAGGAGCACTGGGAGCACTGGGAGCCCTGGAGGCACTGGGGGCACTGGTCCCAGCCCCGGGAGCACTGGGAGCACTGGTCCCAGTCGCAGGAGCACTGGAGACACTGGTCCCAGCCCTGGCAGCCCTGGGAGCGCTAGGGGCACTGGAAGCACTGGTCCCAGTCCCAGGAGCACTGCAGACACTGGTCCCAGCCCCAGGAGCACTGGGAGCACTAGGGGCACTGGGAGCACTGGTCCCAGACCCGGGAGTACTGGGCGAGCTGGGAGCACTGGGGGCACTGATCCCAGTCCCAGGATCACTGGAAACACTGGCCCCAGCCCCAGAGCACTGGGGGGGACTGGGAGCACTGGGGGCACTGGTCCCAGTCCCAGGAGCACTGGAAACACTGGGAGCACTGGTCCCAGTCCCGGGAGTACTGGGGGCACTGGCCCCAGCCCTGGGAGCCCTGGGAGCCCTGGAGGCACTGGGGGCACTGGTCCCCAGTCCCAGGAACACTGGGAGCACTGGGAGCACTGGTCCCAGTCCCGGGAGCACTGGGAGCCCTGGGAGCACTGGAAGCACTGGTCCCAGTCCCAGGAGCACTGGGAGTACTGGGAGCACTGGAAGCACTGGTCCCAGCCCTGGGAGCACTGGGAGCCCTGGGAGCACTGGTCCCAGTCCAAGGAGCACTGGGAGCACTGGTCCCAGACCCGGGAGCACTGGGGGCACTGGTCCTAGCCCCGGGAGCACTGGGAGCACTGGTCCCAGACCCGGGAGCACTGGTCCCAGTCCGAGAAGCACTGGAGACACTGGTCCCAGCCCCGGGAGCACTGGGAGCACTGGGAGCACTGGAAGCACTGGTCCCAGTCCCAGGAGCACTGGGAGCACTGGTCCTAGCCCCGGGAGCACTGGGAGCACTGGTCCCAGTCCGAGGAGCACTGGAGACACTGGTCCCAGCCCCGGGAGCACTGGGAGCACTGGTCCCAGGCCCGGGAGCACTGGGAGCGCTAGGGGCACTGGGGGCGCTGGTCCCAGTCCCAGTCCCAGTCCCAGCCCCGGGAGCACTGGGAGCACTGGTCCCAGGCCCGGGAGCACTGGGAGCGCTAGGGGCACTGGGGGCACTGGTCCCAGTCCCGGTCCCAGTCCCAGTCCCAGGAGCACTGGGAGCACTGGGAGCCCTGGAGGCACTGGGAGCACTGGTCCCAGTCCCAGGAGCACTGCAGACACTGGCCCCAGCCCCGGGAGCCCTGGGAGCACTGGTACCAGTCCAAGGAGCACTGGGGGCACTGGTCCTAGCCCCGGGAGCACTGGTTCCCAGTCCCAGTCCCAGTCCCAGGAGCACTGGGAGCACTGGGAGCACTGGAGGCACTAGTCCCAGTCCCAGGAGCACTGCAGACACTGGCCCCAGCCCCGGGAGCACTGGGAGCACTGGTGCCAGTCCCAGGAGCACTGGGGGCACTGGTCCTAACCCCGGGAGCACTGGGAGCACTGGTACCAGTCCAAGGAGCACTGGGGGCACTGGTCCTAACCCCGGGAGCACTGGGAGCACTGGTACCAGTCCAAGGAGCACTGGGGGCAGTGGTCCTAGCCCCGGGAGCACTGGTCCCAGTCCCAGTCCCAGTCCCAGGAGCACTGGGAGCACTGGGAGCCCTGGAGGCACTGGTCCCAGTCCCAGGAGCACTGCAGACACTGGCCCCAGCCCCGGGAGCACTGGGGGCACTGGTCCTAGCCCCGGGAGCACTGGGAGCACTGGTCCCAGTCCCAGTCCCAGTCCCAGGAGCACTGGGAGCACTGGGAGCCCTGGAGGCACTGGTCCCAGTCCCAGGAGCACTGCAGACACTGGCCCCAGCCCCGGGAGCACTGGTACCAGTCCCAGGAGCACTGGGGGCACTGGTCCTAGCCCCGGGAGCACTGGGAGCACTGGTACCAGTCCCAGGAGCACTGGGGGCACTGGTCCTAGCCCCGGGAGCACTGGTCCCAGTCCCAGGAGCACTGCAGACACTGGCCCCAGCCCCGGGAGCCCTGGGAGCACTGGTACCAGTCCCAGGAGCACTGGGGGCACTGGTCCTAGCCCCGGGAGCACTGGTCCCAGTCCCAGTCCCAGTCCCAGTCCCAGTCCCAGGAGCACTGGGAGCCCTGGAGGCACTGGGGGCACTGGGGGCACTGGTCCCAGTCCCAGGAGCACTGCAGACACTGGCCCCAGCCCCGGGAGCACTGGGAGCACTGGTACCAGTCCAAGGAGCACTGGGGGCACTGGTCCTAGCCCCGGGAGCACTGGTCCCAGTCCCAGTCCCAGTCCCAGTCCCAGTCCCAGTCCCGGGAGCCCTGGGAGCCCTGGGAGCCCTGGAGGCACTGGTCCCAGTCCCAGGAGCACTGCAGACACTGGCCCCAGCCCCGGGAGCACTGGGACCACTGGTCCCAGTCCCAGGAGCACTGGGCGAACTGGGAGCACTGGTCCCCATCCCAGTCGCCCCGCCCCGCCCGTGGCCCCGCCCCTTTCCTGCCCCTGGCCCCGCCCCTTTCCCCGCCCCCGCCCCGCCCCCCCCCCCCCCCCCCGCGCAGGCGCAGTGTGGCGGCGGCGGCGGCGCGCGGGAGGCGGCGCTCCGTCCCTTGCCGGCGGCGGGGCGCGGGGCGGTGGCGCCCCCTGTCGTCCCGGAGGGGCCGCGGCCCGTCCGAGGGCGCCGCCGCCAGGAGCCGCCGCCATCTTGTCACCCCCAGCGGAGGGGAGGCAGCGCCCCTCCCCGCCGCGCCGGGCCAGGTAGGCCCCGGCATCCCCCCCCCCCCCCGCCCCGGCACCCCCCGGGCCCGGCCCCACCGGTGAGGGGACAGCGGGGGCGCGGGGGGGGGCTCGGATGGGGGAGGGGGGAGAGTGGGGGGGAGTGAGGGGAGGGGGGAGGGGCGGGGAGGGGTGGCCGGGGGAGGGGGGGGGGAGGGGAAGGGGGGTTAAGCTTGAGGGGGGCGGGGGGGAATTGGCGGGGAGGGTGAATGTGGGGGGGTGAGTGTGGGGGGGGGGGTTGTTGAGTGGGGGGTTGAGTGTGGGGGGGTGTTGTGAGTGGGGGGGGGTGAGGGTGAGTGTGAGTGGGGGGGGGAGTGTGATGGGGTGTGAGTGTGGGGGGGGCTGGGGGGCTGTGAGTGGGTGGGAGGTTGAGTGGGGGGGTTGTGTGAGTGGGGGGGTGTGAGGGTGAGTGTGGGGGGGGTGAGTGTGGGGGGGCTGTGAGTGGGTGGGAGGTTGAGTGGGGGGGTGTTGTGAGTGGGGGGGGTGTGAGTGGGGGTCTGAGGGTGAGTGTGAGTGGGGGGGGGAGTGTGATGGGGTGTGAGTGTGGGGGGGGCTGGGGGGGCTGTGAGTGGGTGGGAGGTTGGGTGGGGGGGGTTGTGAGTGGGGGGGGTTGTGAGTGGGGGGGTGTGAGGATGAGTGTGGGGGGGCTGTGAGTGGGTGGGAGGTTGAGTGGGGGGGGTTGTGAGTGGGGGGGTGTGAGGGTGAGTGTGGGGGGGCTGTGAGTGGGTGGGAGGTTGAGTGGGGGGGTGTTGTGAGTGGGGGGGGTGTGAGTGGGGGTCTGAAGGTGAGTGTGAGTGGGGGGGGGAGTGTGATGGGGTGTGAGTGTGGGGGGGGCTGGGGGGGCTGTGAGTGGGGGGGAGGTTGGGTGGGGGGGGTGTGAGTGGGGGGTTTTGGGGGGCTGTGGGGGGGCTGTGAGTGGGGGGGAGGTTGAGTGGGGGGGGTTGTGAGTGGGGGGGGTGTGAGTGGGGGGGGTGAGGGTGAGTGTGGGGGGGGTGAGTGTGATGGGGTGCCAGGGTGTGAGTTCATGTGGGGGTGAGTGGGGGGGGGTATGTGGATGGGGGGGGGGGGGGTGATGGGGGGGGTGAGTGTGTGGGGGGGTGTGAGGCTGAGTGTGAGTGTGAGCGAGGGGGAGTGTGAGTGTGATGGGGTGGGGGGGGTGTGTGTGATGGGGGGGTGAGTGGGTGTGGGGATGAGTGTGAGTGTGATGGGGTGGGAGGTTGTGAGTGTGATGGGGGGTGAGTGTGGGGGGGTTGTGAGCGTGATGGGGGTGAGTGTGGGGGGGTGAGTGTGTGGGGGGGTGTGAGGCTGAGTGTGAGTGTGAGCGAGGGGGTGTGTGAGTGTGATGGGGTGGGGGGGTGTGAGTGTGATGGGGGTTGAGTGTGGGGGGTGAGTGTGTGGGGGGGTGTGAGGCTGAGTGCGAGTGTGAGTGAGGGGGTGTGTGAGTGTGGGGGGGTTGTGAGCGTGATGGGGGGGTGAGTGTGAGCGAGGGGGTGTGTGGGTGTGGGGGGGTGTGAGTGTGATGGGTTGAGTGTGTGTGGGGGGTGGGAGTGTGAGGGGGTGGGAGGGTGAGGGGTGTTTGGGTGTGCGACGGGGTGTGCGTGTGCGAAGGGGGCGTGGGGGGGGAGTGCAGGTGTGAGGGGGAGTGCGGGGGTGTGAGTGGGATGGGGGGGAGTGGGGGTGGGTGTGAGGGTGGGGGGGGTGTGATTGGTGTGGGGGTGTGAGCGGGATGGGGTGTGAGGAGCGGGGGGGTGTGCAGGTGGGTGTGAGTGTGAGCACAGGGGGGTGAGTGTGGGGGTGTGAGTAGGGGGTGTGAGTAGGGGGTGAGTGTGGGGGGTGTGAGTGTGGGGGTGTGAGTGTGACGGGGTGTGAGTGTTGGGGGTGTGAGTGTGATGGGGTGTGAGTGTGGGGTGTGAGTGTGACGGGGTGTGAGTGTTGGGGGTGTGAGTGGGGGGGTGTGAGTGTGACGGGGTGTGAGTGGGGGGTGTGAGTGTGATGGGGTGTGAGTGTGGGGGGTGTGAGTGTGGGGTTGTGAGTGTGACGGGTGTGAGTGTGGGGGGTGTGAGTGTGACGGGGTGTGAGTGTGACGGGGTGTGAGTGTGGGGGGTGTGAGTGTGGGGGTGTGAGTGTGGGGGGGTGTGAGTGTGATGGGGTGTGAGTGGGGGGTGTGAGTGTGGGGGGGTGTGAGTGTGATGGGGTGTGAGTGTGGGGGGTGTGAGTGTGATGGGGTGTGAGTGGGGGGGGTGAGTGTGGGGGGTGTGAGTGTGACGGGGTGTGAGTGTGGGGGGGTGTGAGTGTGGGGGGTGTGAGTGTGGGGGGGTGTGAGTGTGGGGGGGTGTGAGTGTGGGGGGGTGAGTGTGGGGGGTGTGAGTGTGGGGGTGTGAGTGTTGGGGGTGTGAGTGGGGGGGTGTGAGTGTGACGGGGTGTGAGTGTGGGGGGTGTGAGTGTGGGGTTGTGAGTGTGACGGGTGTGAGTGTGGGGGGTGTGAGTGTGGGGGGTGTGAGTGTGATGGGGTGTGAGTGTGTGGGGGTGTGAGTGTGTGGGGGTGTGAGTGTGACGGGGTGTGAGTGTGACGGGGTGTGAGTGTGGGGGGTGTGAGTGTGGGGGTGTGAGTGTGGGGGGTGTGAGTGTGATGGGATGTGAGTGTGGGGGGGTGAGTGTGATGGGGTGTGAGTGTGGGGGGTGTGAGTGTGGGGGGTGTGAGTGTGATGGGGTGTGAGTGTGGGGGGTGTGAGTGTGGGGGTGTGAGTGTGGGGGGTGTGAGTGTTGGGGGTGTGAGTGTGATGGGGTGTGAGTGTGGGGTTGTGAGTGTGACGGGGTGTGAGTGTGGGGGGGTGTGAGTGTGGGGGGGTGTGAGTGTGGGGGGGTGTGAGTGTGACGGGGTGTGAGTGTGGGGGGTGTGAGTGTGACGGGGTGTGAGTGTGGGGGTGTGAGTGTGGGGGGGTGTGAGTGTGATGGGGTGTGAGTAGGGGGTGTGAGTGTGGGGGGTGTGAGTGTGGGGGGGTGAGTGTGACGGGGTGTGAGTGTGACGGGGTGTGAGTGTGGGGGGTGTGAGTGTGACGGGGTGTGAGTGTGGGGGGGTGAGTGTGACGGGGTGTGAGTGTGGGGGGGTGTGAGTGTGACGGGGTGTGAGTGTGGGGGGTGTGAGTGTGACGGGGTGTGAGTGTGGGGGTGTGAGTGTGGGGGGGTGTGAGTGTGATGGGGTGTGAGTAGGGGGTGTGAGTGTGGGGGGTGTGAGTGTGGGGGGGTGAGTGTGACGGGGTGTGAGTGTGACGGGGTGTGAGTGTGGGGGGTGTGAGTGTGACGGGGTGTGAGTGTGACGGGGTGTGAGTGTGGGGGGGTGTGAGTGTGGGGGGGTGTGAGTGTGATGGGGTGTGAGTAGGGGGTGTGAGTGTGGGGGGTGTGAGTGTGGGGGGGTGAGTGTGACGGGGTGTGAGTGTGACGGGGTGTGAGTGTGGGGGGTGTGAGTGTGACGGGGTGTGAGTGTGGGGGGTGTGAGTGTGACGGGGTGTGAGTGTGGCGGGGTGTGAGTGTGGGGGGTGTGAGTGTGGGGGGGTGTGAGTGTGATGGGGTGTGAGTGTGATGGGGTGTGAGTGTGACGGGGTGTGAGTGTGGGGGGTGTGAGTGTGGGGGGTGTGAGTGTGACGGGTGTGAGTGTGACGGGTGTGAATGGGGGTTGTGAGTGTGGGGGGGTGTGAGTGTGGGGGGTGTGAGTGTGGGGGGTGTGAGTGTGACGGGGTGTGAGTGTGGGGGTGTGAGTGTGATGGGTGTGAGTGTGACGGGGTGTGAGTGGGGGTTGTGAGTGTGGGGGGTTGTGAGTGTGACGGGGTGTGAGTGTGACGGGGTGTGAGTGTGGGGGTGTGAGTGTGACGGGGTGTGAGTGTGACGGGGTGTGAGTGGGGGTTGTGAGTGTGGGGGGTTGTGAGTGTGACGGGGTGTGAGTGTGACGGGGTGTGAGTGTGGGGGTGTGTGAGTGTGGGGGGTGTGAGTGTGACGGGGTGTGAGTGTGGGGGGTGTGAGTGTGACGGGGTGTGAGTGTGACGGGGTGTGAGTGTGGGGGGGTGTGAGTGTGGGGGGTGTGAGTGTGGGGGGTGTGAGTGTGACGGGGTGTGAGTGTGACGGGGTGTGAGTGTGGGGGGGGTGAGTGTGGGGGTGTGAGTGTGACGGGGTGTGAGTGTGACGGGGTGTGAGTGTGGGGGGTGTGAGTGTGGGGGGTGTGAGTGTTGGGGGTGTGAGTGGGGGGTGTGAGTGTGGGGGGTTGTGAGTGTGGGGGTGTGTGAGTGTGGGGGGTGTGAGTGTGGGGGTGTGAGTGTGGGGGGTGTGAGTGTGGGGGGTGTGAGTGTGGGGGTGTGAGTGTGGGGGGGTGTGAGTGTGGGGGTGTGAGTGTGGGGGGTGTGAGTGTGGGGGGTGTGAGTGGGGGGGTGTGAGTGTGGGGGGTGTGAGTGTGACGGGGTGTGAGTGGGGGGGGTGTGAGTGGGGGGGGGTGTGAGTGTGGGGGGTGTGACAGCGGGGTGTGTGAGGGGGTGTGACAGCGGGGGGGGTGTGAGGGTGTGTGACAGCGGGGGGGTGTGAGGGTGTGTGACAGCGGGGGGGTGTGATGGGGTGTGACAGCGGGGTGTGTGAGGGTGTGTGACAGCGGGGGGGTGTGAGGGGGTGTGACAGTGGGGGTGTGTGACAGCGGGGGGGTGCGTGTGACGGTGTGTGAGTGCTTGTTTCTCGGGGGTGGTGAGCGTGGGGGGGCTGTGAGTGCGGGTGAAGGGGTATGTGGGGGTGCGGGGGTGAACACGGGGGGTGTGGGGGTGTACACAGGGTGTGTGGGGGGGTGAACACGGGGGTGTGTGTGGGTGTGATTGTGAACATGGGGGTGTGTGGGGGGGTGTGATGGTGAACGGGGGGGGGGTAGGTGTGATGGTGAGCGTGGGGCGGGGTGACGGGGTGTGGGGACCTGGGGTGCAGGAGGGGGGTGTTGGGGACACCCTTCATCGGGACACCCAGAGTGGGTCGCCGGGGCCGCGGGTGCTGGGTGTCAGTGGGGCCGGGGGGTCGGAGGGGGGGTGCCCCCCGAGGGGTCCTGGTGTGCCCGGGCGGGGGGGTGTGAGTGTGCAAGGGCCGTGTCGGGGGGGGCCTGCCCCACTGCGGGGGTCCCTGTGGGCCGCCTGGCCTTGGGGTCCCGTCCGTGAGGGGCTCTCCTGGGTGAGGTGTGGGGCAGGGGGTGCCCCGTGGGGCTGTAGGGGTGAAGTGTGGGGCAGGGGGTGTCCTGTGGGGCTGTAGGGGTGAGGTGTGGGGCAGGGAGGTGCCCCACGGGGCTGGAGGTGTGGGGCAGGCGGGTGTCATGTGGGGCTGTATGGGTGAAATGTGGGGCAGGGGGATGCCCCATGGGGCTGTAGGGGTGAGATGAGGGGCAGGGGGGTGTCATGTGGGGCTGTAGGGGTGCAGGGGGATGCCCCATGGGGCTGGAGGTGTGGGGCAGGGGGGTGTCATGTGGGGCTGTAGGGGTGAGGTGTGGGACAGGCGGGTGTCATGTGGGGCTGTATGGGTGAGGTGTGGGGCAGGTGGGTATCATGTGCGACTGTAAGGGTGAGGTGTGGGGCAGGGGGGTGTCATGCGGGGCTGTAGGGGTGAGGTGTGGGGCAGGGAGGTGCCCCATGGGGCTGGAGGTGTGGGGCAGGCAGGTGTCATGTGGGGCTGTAGGAGTGAGGTGTGGGGCAGGGAGGTGCCCCATGATGCTGTATGGGTGAGGTGTGGGGCAGGGGGGTGTCATGTGGGGCTGTAGGGGTGCAGGGGGGTGCCCCATGGGGCAGTAGGGGTGAAGTGTGGGGCAAGGGAGTGCCCCGTGGGGCTGGAGTTGTGGGGCAGGCGGGTGTCATGTGGGGCTGTAGGGGTGAGGTGTGGGGCAGGGAGGTGCCCCATGGGGCTGTATGGTTGAGGTGTGGGGCAGGGGGGTGTCATGTGGGGCTGTAGGGGTGCAGGGGGGTGCCCCATGGGGCTGTAGGGCTGAAGTGTGGGGCAAGGGAGTGCCCCGTGGGGCTGGAGGTGTGGGGCAGGCGGGTGTCATGTGGGGCTGCAGGGGTGAGGTGTGGGGCAGGCGGGTGTCATGTTGCGCTGTAGGGGTGCAGGGGGGTGCCCCATGGGGCTGTAGGGCTGAAGTGTGGGGCAAGGGGGGAGTGCTCCGTGTGGGGCAGGGCTTGTCCTGTGGGGCCGTGCAGCGGCGCCGTGGGGCAGGGGATGGCGTTGGGCAGAGGTGCCCGGCGCCGTCCCCAGCCGGCTGCGGGTGACGCGGTGACGCGGTGCGTGACCCGCCGGTGCCTCTCGGTGCTGGGCTACGGCCGGGAGGGCCGGGCGCTGCCGGCACGCGGGTGCCAGGCGGTGGGTGCCAGGCGGTGGGTGCCGGCGGGTGCCGTGCGGTGCCCGGGGCGAGCGGTCGCGGCGGCAGCCGGGGCAGGAGCCAGCGCTGAGTTTTTTTTACCAGATTCTCGTCTTTTACTACGGAAAATTTCTCCTTTCCAAGCCTTTGGCGGGGGGGGGGCGTGCGCGGCGCCTGCCTTCTGGGGACCACTGGGCGCAGGGGATCGCTGGCCCGTTAGCCAAACGCAGCCGTAATTAATTACCGTTAATTAATTAATTACCGGGGAGCTGGGGTTTCTGCTGCCGGGAGGGACGTAACGAACTTTGCTTATCCCTTCGTTAACCGTTTCTGGCCGAACTCGCCGAGATTTTCCTCGCGCTAACGATTCCGCCTTCCTGGAGCCGCGTCGGGGGCCCGGTACCGGCCCGGGAGCCCCGGCTTTGCTCCGGGGCCGGATTCTCTGGCCGTTCCCGGATCCCACCCCCTTTTCTTGCCACCGACGAGGAATTTTTTAGAACGTCACCGTTCGGAGGCGTTTCCGGCCGGTGGGGACGGGAGGTGCCATTGTCGCGGCTTTTTGCCCGTTCCTCCTCTGGAATCTCCCCGTTTCTTCCAGCCACCTCAAAACCCGCCGCCGGATGCGGAAATGTCGGAATTTCGGCTCCCGACCCCTCGCTGCCTCCCCTCTCTCCCAAACCCGGCCTCGACCAAGCCGGCTCCCCCCCGGCTCCCGGCCCTTCTCCTGGGGCGCCCGCCGCCGGCGGCAATTAGGAGAAGTCTTTCGGCAACGGGATGACGATGCCGAGAGGCTGCGGACAACGCGCCCGGCTCCCGCTCTTCGGGGACGGGAGGGTTTGTGCGGTCGCGGCGCCTGCGGGGTGGGGCGGAAGCGTGGTTGAAACCGGAATGGTGGAATCACGGAATGGTTTGGGTGGGAAGGGACATGGAAAGGCCCGTCGAGTCCCACCCCCCTGCCCCGGGCAGGGACATCTCCCACCGACCCGGGTTGCTCCGAGCCCCGTCCGGTTTGGCCTGGGATGTTGGGTGTTGGGTTCGCGTCCGAAGGAAGCCGGGGAAGGGTCTGGAGAACGTGTCCCGCGAGGAGGAGCGAGTTGTCGGGAGCGGTCGGCGTGGCTTCACCGAGGGGAAATGGCGCTCGACCGGTCGGACGGCCCTCCGTCACCGTCCCCTCCCGCCGACAAGGGGAGAGCAAGGGACGTCGTCTCCCTCCGCGTCAGCGAGGCTTTTGACGCCGTCTCCCACGACGCCGTCTCCCACGACGCCCTCGTAGGAAGCTCGGGGAGGGTGGGTCGGGTGAGGGGACGGCCAGGCGGGTGGAGGACGGCCGGGTGGCAGAGCTCAGGGGGTTGGGACCGGTGTTGCCGAGTCCAGTTGGTGGCCTGTAGTTACGGGCGTTGCCCAGTGGCCGGGACTGGCTCCAGTCACGTTCGACGCCTTCCCCGACGCCCTCGATGAGGGGGGACGGAGCGTACCCTCGGCGCGTTTGCTGGTGGCACAAAACTGACGGGCCGGAAGGTTGCGTCACCCGTCCAGCGAGACCTGGAGAGTTGGGAGGAGAGGGAACCTCATGAGGTTCAACAAGGTCCGCGCGCCGGGGAAGGAATAACCCGCCGCGGACCGCTACGGGTCGGGGCTGGAGAATGGAGAGAGACCTGGGAATCCTGGGGGAACGCGGCGCGGAGGGAGGCGGTTTAGCGGTGACTTGGCAGCGTTGGGTTGACGGTTGGACTCCGGGATCTGAAAGGTCTTTTCCAAGCTGGGTGACTCCGTGAGCCGGCGGGAGAAGGGGCCGGTTCCTGGCGAGCGAGGGCTTGGTGACGGCCGTTGGGCACGGGGCCGGCTGAGCCCACCTTGCCCAGGCGAAGGGGCCCGGCACCCTCGGCCGCCGCCGTTCCAGCCCGCTCACCGCCGTGCGCTCGGGCGGAACGAAGCGATGGCGCTCATTTAAAACGAGTGAAGTCCGTTATTGGGCGCCTGCCTCCGGAGCTTTCCCTCTTCCGAGGATGACTAAGGGCGCATGCGGGAACGCGGGGTCCGCGTCTCCGTGCGTTCCTGCCAGCGCTGGGATTTCAAGCTGGAAACCTGAACCGGTCGCGGGCAACCAGCCCGGCTGCGGCAACGCTTTCCAGGCCAGATCGCTGCCAGACCCGCATCCCGACCCAGCCAAGCTGCTCCCGAACCCACATCCCAACCAGCCAAATCCCTGCTGGACCCGCATCCCATCCAGCCAAACTGCTCCCGGAGCCACATCCCAACCAGCCAAACTGCTGCCGGTGCCGCATCCCCATCCAGCCAAACTGCTCCCGGAGCTGCATCCCAACCAGCGAGACTGCTGCCGGTGCCGCATCCCGATACCGCCAGACTGCTCCCGGAGCCGCATCCCAACCAGCCAAACTGCTGCCAGTGCCACATCCTGATCCAGTCAAACTGCTCCTGGCGCTGCATCCCGACACAGACAAACTGCTGCCGGATCTGCATCCCGACCCAGCCAAACCACTCCCGGCACCACATCCCATCCTGGCCAGACCACTGCCGGACCCACATCCCAACCTGGCCGAACCGCTGCCGGACCTGCATCCCGACCCAGCCAAACTGCTCCCGGAGCCGTATCCCAACCTGGCCAAACCGCTGCTGGACCTGAATCCCGACCCAGCCAAACTGCTCCCGGAGCCATATCCCGATCCGCCCAAACCGCTGCTGGACCTACATCCCAATCCAGCCAAACCGCTGCTGGACCCACATCCTGATCCGGCCAAACTGCTCCTGGCGCTGCATCCCGACACAGACAAACTGCTGCCGGACCTGCATCCCGACCCAGCCAAACTGCTCCCGGCGCCGTATCCCGATCCGCCCAAAGCGCTGCTGGACCTACATCCCAATCCGGCCAAACAGCTGCTGGACCCGCATCCCGATCCGGCCGAACCGCTGACGGACTTGCATCCCGACTGGCCAAACCACCGCTGGCCCTGCATCCCGATCCGGCCAAACCGCTCCCTTCCTCGTAGCGATGGGGCTGGGAAGGACGGCGACTCCGAGGGGATTAAGCTTAAATCCGCGTGCTCTGCCCGTGGCCCGCAGCGTTGTCCCCCAGGGGCTGGGAGCCTGGCAAACCCTTGGCTGGGTGCGGGGGGACACGGGGAACGTAACGGCCTGGGAACGAGGAGGGGACAGCCCCAGAGCCGGGCGGTCCCTTTTGGAGCCGAACACTCCTGAATTGCGGAATCGTCGGGGCTGAAACAGGGGCTCTGAAGCCCCGGCCCCTGCTCAGGGCACACGAGGCGGGAGCAGGAGGGTGGGAACTGAACAAGACGCTGCCGTTTGTTCTCTTTTTGGGATGGGACCCGCTCGTCTTCCCGTTTCTTTTCCCCTAAGAACACGGTCACCCCGGCGCAGCTTTCAGCTTCGATCCCGGACGGATTCATTTTTTTCTTGGGGTTGTTCAGCCTGGAGAAGAGAAGGCTCCGCGGAGACCTTCCAGCCCCTTCCAGGCCCTCGAGGGGCTCCGGGAAAGCTGGGGAGGGACTCTGGAGCAGGGAGGGGAGCCACAGGACGAGGGGGAAGGGTTTTTAACCAAAAGAGGGGAGATTGAGATTAAAAATAAGGAAGAAATTGTCCACGATGAAGCCGGTGGCCCAGCCCTGGCCCAGGTTGCCCGGAGAAGCTGTGGCTGCCCCATCCCTGGAGGGGTTCAAGGCCAGGTTGGACGGGGCTCGGAGCCACCTGGGCTGGTGGGACGTGTCCCTGCCCGGGGCAGGGGGTGGCACTGGGTGGCCTTTAAAAGTCCCTTCCCACCCAAACCGTTCCCTGATTCCACGATTCCTTTTCTCCAGCCGCTGTTTCGCGTGATGCTTCCCTCCAGCTCCAGCCCGTCCCCGTCCCCCTGCCCGCCCTGCAGCCCGGCGGGACGTCCCCGTCTCGCCCTCTGCGCCTCGGGTGCCCGTCACGGGAGGGTTGGCCGGCGCGGGTGACGTTCCCCTTCCCCTCCGCTGTGGATGACGCCGGGGAGCGTGTCACCGGCTCTGCCGTGGGGACTGGGGGCTGCGCCCTCGGCCCGTGCACCTCGGCCCGCCTCCCTCTTTCACACCCGCAGAACGTCTGCGTCCTTCCCGCTAAATACCGGGAGAAGTTGCGTGGTTTGATCCTACGGGCTGGCGGCGGCCGTGATGCCGGGCTGCGGATTGCCCTTATTCCCATCTCCTGGGGAAATCCCGTTTCCCATAAGGAAGCCTCGTCGATCCGCGCTCCGCCGCCGCGCGGTCGGCTGGGTCCTACCTTTGCCCCGCCGGCTCTTTCCGGCCCCGCTGCCCGCGCGCGGGAGAACGTCTCGGGGAGTTGCGCTGTGTTGTTTTCCCCCGGCTTTTCTGCGGGTCCCCCCCCAACCCAAAATGTCACCTCGATTTATTTTTTCGTCACCCAGCGGCGACGCGTGTCCCCCTGGGCCTGCCGATGGCGTCAGATGGGGGATCCCACGTTGAGCCCAGAGCGTTCCAGGCCCCTTTACCCGAAACGGCCCCGACGCCGGGGGCTTCTCTCCGGACCCCAGCCAGGACCGTGAGGGCCGCGGCGTTCAAGACGGGGAGGTCGGGCGAGCCCTTCGCGGAGGCGGCTGGAGGCGGGGAGCTGCCCAGCCTCAGGAAACGCAGGGGGTTCGGTCTTCTCCCACCTCGGCGTTGGAAATTGGGGTTGGAAGCTCGCCCGTATCCCGTATCCCGTACCCGCCGTTCCCGAGTAGCTGGTGCTGAGGAGAGGTTCCGGCAGCTTTTTAAAAAGCCGCGGCCGTTTTAAGCGTGTTTGAATTGCTTAAAAATTGGGGCGCAATCCCTTTGCCTGGGAGGAGCGGGACGCTTGCCGTGCCTTCACCGCAGCGGCTGGGAACAGCGGGAGAATGGTTTTCACTCCGGCAGGCGGGATCTGACCCGGCTCCTGAACTCCGGAGCGGAGAATCGGCCCCGTCTCCCTCTGAAGAACAATCGCACTCCCCTGTTTGCAGCTCACTCCCGGCTTCCCGACCCGCGGGGCTGGGACTTCCCTGCTCTTCCCCGCTCCTTACCCCGCCAGGGAGGTGGAAAGTCAGGAACAGGGGAGTCGGGAGCTGGAGAATTGGGAGCAGGAGATTCAGGAGCAGGGGAATTGGGAGGAGGAGAGTTGGGAGTTGGAGGTTCAGGAGCAGGAGAGTCGGGATGAGGAGAGTCGGGAGCTGGAGATTCAGGAGCAGCAGAGCTGGGAGCAGGAGAGTTGGGAGGTGGAGATTCAGGAGCAGGGGAGTCGGGAGCTGGAGAATTGGGAGCAGGAGATTCAGGAACAGGAGAGTTGGAAGCTGGGGAGCCAGGAACTGGAGATTCAGGAGCAGGGGAGTTGGGATCATGAGAGTCGGGAGCCAGAAATTCAGGAACAGGGGAGTCGGGAACTGGAGAGTTGGGAGCTGGGGAGTCGGGAGGTGGAGACTCAGGATCAGGAGAGTCGGGATCAGGAGAACTGGGAGCTGGAGATTCAGGAGCAGGAGAGTTGGGAGTTGGGGAGTCGGGAGCTGGGGATTCAGGATCAGGGGAGTCGGGATCAGGGGAAATGGGATCAGGAGAGTCAGGAGCTGGAGATTCAGGAACAGGGGAGCGGGGAGCTGGAGAACTGGGAGCAGGAGATTCAGGAACAGGAGAGTCAGGAGCTGGGGAGCCCGGAGCTGGAGATCCAGGAGCAGGAGAGTTGGGAGTTGGAGATTCAGGAGCAGGAGAGCTGGGATCACGAGAGTCGGGAGCTGGAGATTCAGGAACAGGGGAGTCAGGAGCAGGGGAATTGGGATCAGGAGAGTCGGGAGCTGGAGATTCAGGAACAGGGGAGTCAGGAGCAGGGGAATTGGGATCAGGAGATTCAGGAGCAGGGGAGTCGGGATGAGGAGAGTCGGGAGGTGGAGACTCAGGAGCAGGAGAGTCGGGAGCTGGAGATTCAGGAGCAGGGGAGCTGGGAGCAGGAGAGTCGGGAGCTGGAGATTCAGGAGCAGGGGAATCAGGAGCCGGAGATTCAGGATCAGGACGGTCGGGATCGGGGGAGCTGGGAGCCGGAGCGCTCGGCCCCATCAGAGGCAGCATCTCTCCTGGAAACATCTATCCTTGCTTTCCCGGCTGCCTTTTGCCTCCGGGGGTTTGTCAGCTCGGATAGAAACCGGTGAGGCTCCTGCTCCGCACCGTGGCTGCCGGGGCCAGCGGCTGGGCTCTGGGCGGTGGCCGTATCGCTGCCTGAGGCAGGTTGTCCACGGGGCTGTCGGCGTCTGAAATCAGCCGCAGGGATCTGCTTCGGGATTCTCCTGAGTATCCCGGGCTCTCCGTGAGGCTCCCCGGGCTGTCCGGACCTCAGGAGAGGGGACGGTGGCCTTCATCTTCCTTCCTCTTCCCGCTGCGGCCTCTGCCCTTTGGCGTTTCGCCCCACGGTCGGCTATTCGAGGAGCTGCGGCCAAGCTGACTTCGCCTGCCGGCGCCCTCCGCTCTCTCCGCATCCTCCCTGGCTCATCCTGTTCCCAAATGGGCATTTTCGTGGGTTTCTCCTTGGGTTTTTTTCGTGGTAGACGCTCCTGAGAACATTTCTTCACTCGTCGATGAGTTTAAGGCAGGACGTGAAGTTGGTCCCTTCGCCTCTGAGCTCCTTAAAACCTCCCGGGAGAGTCGCGGCGTGCGGGGCAGTGCATCGGCTTCGTGTGCTCCCGCCGGAGTGGGAGCCTTGGCCGGTGGCACTCGCCGGACTCCTCCTCTACCTTCTTAATTCGCATAAACCCATCTCGAAAGACGCTTTTTTTTCATCTGCAGCTCCTCCGGGTGTTTTCCAGCCTTCTGCCCGCGGTGGGTTTACACCGTGTCGCCGTCACTCCGTGAGGGCGAAGGTGGTGCCGAGCTCCGGCTGGAGCCCGGCGTGGATTCCTTCGTTTTGGCTGCCAAAATTCCCCTCGAGCCAGGGGGATGCGTTGAGGCAGCCACGCGGACGACCGCAGAGTGCCCTTGAGTGGGGGCTCCTGTTGGCGCAGCGGCCGCGCTGAGGGACGCGGGGGTCATGAAGAACCTTGGGCTCTGTCTGCAAGGGTTGGGCCCCACCATTGAGGTGTAGAATCGTAGAGTCACAGAATGGTTCGGGTGGGAGAGGGACCTTAAAGATCATCTTGTTCCAACCCCCCTGCCCTGGGCAGGGACGTCTTCAACGCGACCGGGTTGCTCAAAACCCCCATCCAGCCTGGCCTTGAACACCTCCAGGGACGGGTTCCTTGAAGGAGGATGTGAAGGTCCTTGAACGCCTCCAGGGACGGGTTCCTTGAGGAAGGATGTGAAGGTCCTTGAACGCCTCCAGGGACGGGTTCCTTGAAGAAGGATGTGAAGGTCCTTGAACGCCTCCAGGGACGGGTTCCTTGAAGGAGGATGTGAAGGTCCTTGAACGCCTCCAGGGACGGGTTCCTTGAGGAAGGATGTGAAGGTCCTTGAACGCCTCCAGGGACGGGTTCCTTGAGGAAGGATGTGAAGGTCCTTGAACGCCTCCAGGGACGGGTTCCTTGAAGGAGGATGTGAAGGTCCTTGAACGCCTCCAGGGACGGGTTCCTTGAGGAAGGATGTGAAGGTCCTTGAACGCCTCCAGGGACGGGTTCCTTGAGGAAGGATGTGAAGGTCCTTGAACGCCTCCAGAGGAGGGCATCAAAGCGAGTGACAGGGCCGGAAGGAATGTCCTCGGGGACTTTGGGCTTGTCTCGTTTGGAGAGGGGGAGGCTGAGGGGCGACCTCATGGTGCTCTGCAGCTTCCCGAGGAGGGGACGTGGAGAGGGGAGGTGCTGAGCTCTGGGATCCAGGGCCAGGACACGTGGGGATGGGTCAAAGCTGCACCAGGGGAGGTTTAGGCTGGACATTAGGATCACAGAATGGTTCGAGTCAGAAGGGACCTTAAAGATCGTCTAGTCCAACCCTCGGCCGTGGGCAGGGACACCTCCCGCCACACCAGGCTGCTCAAGGAAGCATTTCTTTACCGGGAGGGTGGTTGTCCTGCTTTGAGAACAAACCCTGGAACAGGCTTCTTGGAGCGGCGGTCGTCGGTGTTTAAGAGGACATTTGGACAATGCCCTGGAGAACCTGCTTTAGCTTTTGGTCGGCCCGGAGTCGGTCGGGCAGTTGGACTGGATGGTCGTTGTAGGTCCCTTCCCACCGTCCATCGTTCTGGTCTGTTGAGAGGGGGCTTGTGAGAAAGACGGGGAGGGGCTTTTCAGCAGGGCCTGTTGCCATCGGAGAAGGGGGGAAGGGTTTTGCCCCGAAAGAAGGGAGATGGGGATGAGATCTAAGGAGGAAATCCTTCGCTGTGAGGGTGACGAGGGACTGGAACAGGTCACCCGGAGAAGCTGTGGCTGCCCCATCCCTGGTGGGGTTCAAGGCTGGGTTGGACGGGGGCTCGGAGCCACCTGGGCTGGTGGGAGGTGTCCCTCGTGGCCTTCAAAGGTCCCTTCCCACCCCAAGCATTCCGTGATTGGACTCCGTTCCTCCTCCTCTACTCCGTTCCGTGATTCTGCTCCAGGTGGATGTTTCCTGCAGGCGGGCCGTGGTGGCTTCAGCCGGGAGAGCCGGAGCGTTTGCAGCCGCCGTGTCCCTCTTCTCCCCAGGGCAGCCCCGCGACTGGAAAAGTTCCCGGCACGGGAGTATTTGGGTGGCGCAGCCGTCCTTCTGCGTGTGCTTTCCAGGCTGCTTCTGTCCTTTCGGCCGCTTCCCCGTCGCTTCACTCCACCGTGTTCCTCCGGTTTGTTATCCGGAGCTGGAACGGACGGATATTAAGCCCTTGCTCTCCGCCTCCGCCCGCTCCGTTGGCCTTTCTCTGCCGCCTTCTCCCAAGTCCTGTTGGCAGCGAGTTTGTTTAGTGCCGTGAAGGCTCGATGCTTTTCCCGGAGCCTCAAAGGTCCTGGCCGAGGACAGTCGGCGATCCGACCAGCGGGAAAAGCCCAGCAATAGGGATTTGGAGATTGGGGATTTGTCTCGCGGGGGAGACGAGCTCAGGGAGGGTTTCGGGCTCTCGGCGAGGGCTGTGCCGGTTCCCCCGGCCACCGATGGTCAACCAGGGCCGGCTGGAGGGCAGCGGTGCGCCGTCGGACGGGATGGGTGGCGTTTCCCAACCGGGAGAGGTGCGTGGAAGGGCTTTGGCGGGGAGACCGGGCAGCGTCTCACCGCGGGGAGCGGGGAGCGGGCAGAGGGGACAGTGCCGTCCTGGTGGAGAGCAACCGGCGGCCGCAGGACTCCAGCCAGCGCGTCCCGGGGACGCTTTTTTTGGGCTTCCTGGGGAGGATGATGGTGGCCTTTGAGCTTGCCTGGGGATACGGGATGCTTCCAAGGTGGGGCTCCCCTTGGAAGCGAGCATCACGGGCGGGATGCTGGTGGCCCGTGGGGTTTCCTCCGCCCGGGTCCGTTCCTGAGCCGTGTCACTCGATGGGGTGCTGTAGCGGCCGCGGCGGGGGGACGTGGTGACCCGCAGCCCCCGTTTCCTACGGGATTCAGAGGGATGACTTGGGGGGATCCGTGTCTGCGCTGAGGGGAAGGGCCTGTCCCGCCCGGCGAGCGCCCCGCTTCCGTTAAAAGCCTTTAGAGGCAAAAACCCCCTCTGGAAATGAGCACGCGACAGAGAGGTTGGCTTTTTTTCCCCCCCCACCCCCGAGCTCTTCAGGATAAAAAAAAAAAATATTTGAAAAGTGGGGCGGGATGACGGGGATCCCCGGCTCGTTTCGCCGGCCTCGCGTCGCGAAAGCCTCGGGCGCCGGGGGAACGCGGCGCGGGGAGCGGAGGGGCCGGAGGGGAGAACGCCCGGGCGCCGTCGCGTTGAGCCGTGTTGGATGGGAGCGGGGAATTGCTCCCCGCGGAGTCGCCCCCGGCCCCGGGAAGGTGGGATGGCCACAGCTCCGAGCCGCGGCTCGTTCGCCGCCCCTGCCATTGCTCTCCGTGTCACCGGCGTGGAGCCGGGGGGTCGTGCTGTGCCCGTGTCCTTGGCCGCTCCCTCGTGCCCCGAGCGACGTTCCGGCTATTTTTTTCTCCCTCTCTAATAACTCTGCGGTCGCTCTCTTCTCCCCGTCAGCGCTTTTCACCCCCATCCGCAAATGCCAGCAATGCCGCAGCACAAATGTCACCTCTCCGACGGAGCTGGCCTTCTCGGTGCTGGCTCGTCTCCCTCGCCGCGCTGCCGGAGGATAATCGGGAACGCCGCGTCCGCCTGTGCCCCGGCACGGTCTCTTTGAAGCCGTCGGCCTTGGCTCTTCCTTCTCCGCGGCCCTGCGCTATCCCGGTTTGTTCCGAGCCTGTGCTGACCCTGCCGTGCCTTCCCTGGGATCTTTGCTGGGTGCGGGCAGCACCCCGCGGCGCGCAGAGCGGCAGGAGAGGCTTCCTGCCTCCGGACAACTTTCTTTTTCGTAGAAGCAGGAATCACGGAATGGTTTGGGTGGGAAGGGACCTTAAAGGCCACCCAGTGCCACCCCCTGCCCTGGGCAGGGACATCTTCAACTAGCCCAGGTTGCCCAAAGCCCCGTCCCACCTGGCCTTGAACCCCTCCAGGGATGGGGCAGCCACAGCTTCTCTGGGCAACCTGGGCCAGGGGCTCACCAGCTTCATCGTGGAGAATTTCTGCCTTATTTTTAATCTCAATCTCCCCTCTTTTGGTTTAAAACCCTTCCCCCTCGTCCCGTGGCTCCCCTCCCTGCTCCAGAGTCCCTCCCCAGCTTTCCCGGAGCCCCTTGAGGGCCTGGAAGGGGCTGGAAGGTCTCCGCGGAGCCTTCTCTTCTCCAGGCTGAACCCCCCCAGCTCTCTCAGCCTGTCCTCCCAGCAGAGGGGCTCCAGCCCTCCCGGCATCTCCGGGGCCTCCTCCGGCCCCGCTCCGACACCTCCGTGTCCTCCCGATGTCCCTGGGGCTGGAGGCAGCACTGCAGGGGGGTCTCCCCCGAGCGGAGCAGAGGGGCAGAATCCCCCCCTCGCCCCCCTGCCCACGCTGCTGGGGATGCAGCCCAGGCTGCGGGGGGGTTTCTGTGCTGCCAGCGCACGGTGCCGGCTCATGGGCAGCGTTTCCCCCCCCTCCCCAGCCCCCCCAAGCCCTTCTCTCAGGGCTGCTCTCCATCCCCCCACCCCCAGCCTGGGCTGGCACCGGGGGCTGCCCCCACCCCGGGGCAGGACCCTGCCCTTGGCCCGGTTGGAGCCCAGGAGGTTCACAGGGGGCCACCTCTCCAGCCTGTGCCGGGTCCCTCCGGGTGACATCCTCTGGATGACACAGCTTGGTGTCATTGTCCAACTGGTTGCGGGTGCCCTCGGTCCCACCGTCCGTGTCGTTGCTGGAGATACTGAGCGGTGCTGGTCCCAGTACGGACCCCCGAGGGACACCGCTTGTCACCCATTTTCGCTCTCTGCCGAGCGGAACGTCTCTGCTCCGTGGCCGGGATCCGCGCGCACGCATTTCACCGAGTCGCTGCCGATGGGACCCAGGCGGGATTTTTCTCCGTTTTTCACTTTCTGAGTGGTTTTTATCCCTCCCCGCCTTCCCCAGACCCCGCTCCGGGCCGCAGGGTGCTGCCTGGGCTGGTGGCGCCCGTTAACCTGACAGCCAATTCCTTTATTTTCCTGGATTAATGAGCTCCGCTCGCTCCAGCGAGCGGACGGCAACCCCCTGCGGCACCCGGGGCGGGAGGCGGGGGGTGTGGGGGGGGCCCGATCCTGTTGGTCCAAGCTCTGCTGGCAGCTGCCTCCCTCCGGCTCTACCATCTGGGGAGCATCTACCTTCCGAGACGCTTATTAACCCTCGCCGAGGCTGGTAAAAAATGCCAAAAAAGGGCTGCGGAAATGGCGGGGGCTCCTGGCCCGGCCGGCGCGCCTATCTCTCGATTTACGGATTCGCCCACCGGGCCGTCGACGACGGGGCATTCGGTTACGGCGGGAGCAGGGCCCGCGCCGCTGCGTCAGAATATTTTCTGGTTTGGGTAAAAGAAGGGCTGCGGGGCTGGTTTCCCGCTGCGGCGGGAGGACGGGGACAGCCAGCGGTGCCGACCGAGGGACGTCTGTCTGCCGGCGCCGCGTCCTGCCCTTCTCTCGGCGGGGAGCCGCGTTTCCGTACCCGCCCCTGTTTCCCGGCTTGCGTTTGCCAGCCCAAACGTTCCCTCCGCGGCTGCGTATCCCCTTTCCCGGGCGCTGGCCCGGAGGAGGGCGAGCAGCTGGGCTGGCTCGCAGCGGGACTCTTGGCCCTCTCCTCCGTGGCCCAGTTGGCCGATGCGGCACGTTTTGCCGTGCGGTTGTGCCTGGAGGGTTCTGGCTCGCCAGCACGTCCCGAGGGCTGCCCCGCGGCACGTTCCGGAGGGACCGCCAGCAAGGGGAGAGCGTGCGGTGTCACCGGCCCGGTGGGCTCACAGGTGGTGTCACCGGGCCAGTGGGCTCACACGTGGTCTTACCGGGCTGATGGGCTCACATGCGGTGTCACCGGGCCAGTGGGCTCACATGCAGTGTCACTGGGCTAGTGGGCTCTCATGTGATTTCACTGGGCCAGTGGGCTCACACATGGTCTTACCGGGCTAGTGGGCTTTCATGTGATTTCACTGGGCCAGTGGGCTCACGTGTGGTCTCACTGGGCCGGTGGGCTCACAAGCTGTATCACTGGGCCAGTGGGCTCATGGGTGGTCTCACTGGACCAGTGGGCTCCCAGGCAGTGTCGCTGGGGCCGGTGGGCTCACATGTGGTCTCTCACTGAACTAGTGGGCTCATGTGTGGTCTCATTGGGCCAGTGGGCTCACGTGTGGTCTCACTGGGGCCGGTGGGCTCACATGTGGTCTCATTGGGCCAGTGGGCTCACGTGTGGTCTCACTGGGGCCAGTGGGCTCACATGTGGTCTCACTGGGCCAGTGGGCTCACGTGTGGTCTCACTGGACCGGTGGGCTCACATGTGGTCTCATTGGGCCAGTGGGCTCATGTGTGGTCTCTCAGTGGACCAGTGGGCTCACATGTGGTCTCACTGGGCCAGCGGGCTCACGTGTGGTCTCACTGGACCGGTGGGCTCACGTGTGGTCTCACTGGACCGGTGGGCTCACATGTGGTCTCACTGGGCCAGTGGGCTCCCAGGCAGTGTCACTGGGGCGGGTGGGCTCACATGCAGTGTCACTGGGCCAGCGGGCTCGTGTGTGGTCTCACTGGGCCGGTGGGCTCCTGGAGAGCTGCTGGCCTAGCGCGTCGGGGTCTTGCTGCGGCTCCGCGCGGCTCCCGTCGTTCCCGGTTGTCGGGGAATGGAAAAGCCTCGTCCCCTGCGTCCTTGGGGAGGTGACGGGGTTTGGCACGGGGCTCCTTGGCCTCTGCCAGGGCCGGCTCGAAGCCCTGCTCGTGCCGGGTGCCGAGAGCTGCCTCCGTCCCTGGGGCGGGCAGAGCTCCTTCCCCAGCTTTCTCCGTCTCCCTGGCCGTGTGTGTCGTGTCCCCCCCCCCCGGCCCCCCAGCGCGGTGGAGTTTGTCCCCGTCTCGGGAGATGCCACCTTTGTCTGTCGGCGTCTCCCTTTTACCATTTTCCTCCCGCCGGGGAAGCAGCCGGAGGCCGAAGCTGGCGGGTTCGGGGCGAAACCCACGGCTCCTGGCCGCTGCGGGGACCCTTGGGAGCCGGAGAGCTGAGGGGGTCGGCTAAATGGTGGGCCGAGCGCTTTGGTTGGGGGGGGGTGTGTGGGGGGGGGGTGGGGGGGCCAGGACTGGGCTGGGAAGGGACCCCACCGTCGGCTCTGCGGAGCCCGGAGCCGGCTTCCCAACGGTGACGCGCCGCCGGGCACGGCGTCCCCCCTACCCCGGCTCCGCTCGGCACCCCTCCGCCCCCCGCCCCGCGCAAAAAAAAACCCACCCCCCCCCTCCTCACCCTCCTCTTTCTCTCTCCAGCGTGCCTTGGTCTCACCCCAACTCATGTGTGTTTGTGTTTTTAGGGTGACTGAGGCACTGCGCCTCCGGCCGTGGAAGCATGTCGGGGCCAGTGCCGAGTCGGGCCAGGGTCTATGCGGACGTGAACACTCAGAGACCCCGCGAGTACTGGGACTACGAGTCGCACGTCGTGGAATGGGGGTACGCCTGGGCGGTAGGAGGGGGACCCACGGCAGGGGACGGGCGCCTTTCCGAAGGCAGGTCGTCGAGCCTCCCCCCACCCCCGGCTCCTCCTCCCCGTTGCGACCGCCGCACCCAGCGGAGCCGACAAGGCCACCTCGGTTTTCGGCGGCGGGGCCAGCGGTGGGACGCGGGTCCCGATTCCCCCCCCCCCGGCCCGGGCTGGAGCCGGCGGCTCGGCGGCAGCTTTGCGAGTGGAGCCGCTTGTATTTAAGCGTTTAAAATCGAGCCGGGGCGCCCGGCTTTAAAGCAGGCAAGCGAGCGCTTAATTAAAGCAGCGTGATGAGGGTTCGGCTCGTTATCGCTGGGAAGGGCGGCCGCGACAAAACCTCGGCGCTCCCGCTCCCCGGTGTCCCCGGGGCGCTGATGGGAATGACGGGGAACGACGGCGGGGAGCTTGGGAACGGTCCTGGAGCGAAGCGGGGCGGGGGGGCTTGAAAGGACGAAGGTGAAAGTCTCGTGGCTATTATTTTTTTTTTTTATTATTATTTTTTTTTTGGAGTTCCCCCGAGGACTCGGGTCCCGGAGAACTTGAAACGGAGGCGGCCGGTTGATGGTTTTATAGGACCGGTCGATGGGTTTGTACGTAATGATACGTGTAGGTATTAACGCAGCGCTCGTCCGCGAGAAACGCTCCCTTGCTCGGGAGCGTCGTCCTTCCCCAGCCCTGCGCCCGCCGCCGCCGCCGCCGCCGGCTGAGGGAACGCCGCCCGCCGGGGACGGAGCCTGCTTTTGGTTGGGTGGTTGCGGTAAAAATCCGTAAAACGGGTCTTTTCTTTGAGGCCGCAGCGTCGGCCGGGGCACCGAGGGATGCGTTCCCGGCCTGCGGCTGGCAGCTGGCAGCGGGGCTACCGCCGGGGCCGGATTAGGAGCCCTCCCCGGTGCTCTGCCTCCTCTCTGCCCAAACCCCGCCGGTCGCTGGTACCGGTGACCTAGAAACGAAAAGCTTTTTATCCACTTCCAAATCCCCCGTGCCGGGCGGAGAGCCCTGGGGAGGAGTCCTCAGCCTCTCCGGGAGGGTAATTCCACGTCTTCCGCGAGCATCTCTGGGGGGGGCGGCGGGGAGGGGGGGGTGTTTCACCCAAACAACCCTTGCAGTGAATGTTTTCCCTAGCGTTGACCCCGTGCGAAGACGAGTTAATCCTTCCCCATCTGTAACGCTCCCGTTATTTGGCGGTTGCCGAGCGTCACCTCGGCTTACGGAACGGAGCGGCCGCCGCTCGGGCTGCGCTGGGGCTCCGCTGCCCCGTCCCGGTTCTCATTTTCCTCCGGGTGCTGCCAGGTCACCTCCTGTCTTGTCTCCGGTAATTAGCAATTTGTGAAGTCAAGCTTTCCCAGCCTGGAACGCCCTTTCTTTCCTCAATTTGTTCATCCTTATGGAATCCCCGGGGGGCCCTGCGCCTGCCCTCCTCGCCGCCGCGGCGGCAGAAAGAATCGCCGATGCTTCTGCTCTTGCCTTGGGTGCCCTCGGGTGACCCGGGTCAGACCTTTGCGGGCGTAAATACGGGGAGGTTTCGTGGGCGAGAGTCGCTTTGTTCTGATTTCTCGTACGGAGGATTTATTTTGACGAATCCCGGGGAAGGGGGGGGGGGGAGCGCGAGATCTTTTACACCTCACTACGAAGCCGGGGGGGTGTGTGTGGGGCGGGGGGTGTCCCAGGGGAATTTTTACGCCGGGTGTTTTGTCGGTCTCTGCCAGTAACCGGCTGCTGGCGGGTCCTGGGGTCCCAGGGGAGCTGGTCCTCGCAGCCCGACGCTTCCCCTTCGTAACGGGGACGAGGGAAAGGCGGAAAAGGCATCGCCTCCGGGGGGAGGAGAGCCGAGGGAGGGAGGCAGCGGAGGCGTTTTCGGCGCGCCGGCGGGGTTTGCCGGCGGGGCTGCGGTGCGTGCCAGCGCTGGGGGGGTGGTGGTGGTGGTGGTAGGGCCGGGGGGGTGGCTGTTCCCGAGCTCCCCGTGACGCCTTGCGAGGTCCGGTGTCCGCCGGGGAGCTGCGGCGCCGGCGCTTTGCCGGCGGCGCTTGCGGCCGTGCTCGCCGGGGAGGGGGTCGGCGGTCGGTTTGCACCCTCCTCCGCTTCTCTCCGTCCCTCGGCACCGCGGTACGCTCCAGGTTCCGTAGGTTCTGACCCCCCCCCACCCGCCCCGAGATCGTGACCTTCCCGTGGGAGAAGCGCTGTCTGTAAAGCCGACAGGGCTGTGCTTCCAGCCGCCCGCAACCTCCTCATCCCTTTATTTCTCTGTTTTCGCCAACAGCAACCAAGACGACTATCAGCTCGTGCGGAAACTCGGCCGGGGCAAATACAGTGAAGTCTTCGAAGCCATCAACATCACCAACAACGAGAAAGTGGTGGTGAAAATCCTCAAGGTGGGTGTGTTTGCTCGCGGGGCTGTTCCGCTGCCAGCGCTTCCGCGTCTTCACCTCTTCCTGCCCTCGCCCCTGTGGCCATTGGGGCGATCTTTATCTCGGCTGGGGAAAACATCGGTCCCCCAAAGGCAGAAGTTTCTAGTAGCTCGTCTCCTTCCCGAGCAAACCGGAGTTACGGAGGCAGGGATGGGCTTGGCTGCCGGCGCGGAGTTGTCTTGGGGGAACTCGTGGCTCGGGTTGGCTTGGGTAACACGAACCAGAGACGGCAGCGGGGCGGCGGGGGATTGCAATCCTGCCGTGGAGGCAGAAGGCGAGTCCTGTGCCCAGCCTCCTACGGACGTTCCGTGCCCGTGTCCCCTTTCCCCTCCCTCTCTGTCACCCGCTGGTGTCACCCCTGCGAGGTGGCGGTGGGTGGCGATCTCATCCTGACGTCCCCGGCGCTCCGGGACCGCGGCTGCTCGAGGGGAAGCGGGTTTTCTTTGGGCCTGTTTTGGGTCACGACGTCACCGCTTCAGCACCGGCTCTCGGCTTGCTCTGATCCCAGTCGATAAAATCCCCGTGCTGGATTCGTGGAGCGCCGCTCCCTGCGCCCAGCGAGGGAAGAGGAGCCCGGAGACCTTTCCCGGGATGAGCCGGGCAGCGTCGCGCAACGGGAGGTCGTTGCGGCGCCTGATGGCTCAGCCCTGTGAGCGGGAGCCAATTCCTGCCCCGGGGATGAGCACGGGGACACCCGCCTGTCCCGGGAGCTCGGGCAGGACGCAAGAGGCGGCCGGCAGCGCTGCTTCTCCCGTCTCATCGCTCGTTAGGCTCACGGGCCGCCTTTAGGCTCGTCAGCTTGCGGTGGCAAGCTAATTTCTGTGGTCGCGCTAAGCCCTGTGTAACGACAGGGTCGCACGAGTTACGGACTACGGGGACGGCCTTAAGAATCCTGCCGTCGCGAGAGGAAGGGTGAAGGTGGGAGGAGTATCGCAATTAAGGAGCACGAGAGAAATAACACGTTAAGAAAAAGCTGGGGCCGGGTGGCGAGTGAGAAATGCCCTCGTTAATATATTTGCCGTGTTACCTTGGCCGGCCCGCGCCGGAGAAGCAGAAAGGCAGCTCGAAAGGCAGAAAGAGCGTCCCGTCTTCAGAGGCGGGAGAGGGCCTCGGGTGCTGGCGGTACGTCAGAGCCGTCCCGACGGCGGGGACACAGCCCCGGGGGGGCGACGGGGGCGCGGGCGGGCTGGGCTGCTCCAGCCCTTTCGCGGGATTCTGCTTTTCTTGGGTAACTCTTTCCAAAGCTTCGCCCGAAGGCTTTAAGCCGGGACGCGAAGAAACGAAGCTTGATCTTTAAAACTTTTCGCTGCGGTAGAAGAATCTCCCGACGGTCTCCCCGCGCCCGCGGGAACCTCGGTTCCTTCGGAAGCGGAGCGCCGTTGGAGGGACGAGCCGGCGGGACGCCGTTCCCCCGGGGTGATTCGGGGGGGCGTGGAATCACGCTCCCTCCCTTCTCCCACCCGTGGGGCCGGGTGACGCTGGGGACCCTGTCAGGGCAGAGCCACCCTCCTCTGCGGGGCAGAGGCGGGGGGGGGGTCAGACCTTCCCCCCCTGCCCCAACCCAGACGCGGGCTGGGGGGACCTGGAGAACGTACCCGCTCCTCGCGGTTCCCGTAGCACGAGGGAAGAACCGCGCGCTCCTCCTCCTCCGCCCTCCCCCGGCTGTGCGTGATGGCGGGGGGGTGTCCGCCGGTAACCGGCTCTTGTCTCCTCTCTTGGCAGCCTGTGAAAAAGAAGAAGATCAAGCGGGAGATTAAAATCCTGGAGAATCTCCGAGGAGGCCCCAATATCATCAGCCTGCTGGACATAGTGAAAGACCCTGTGGTAAGGACGGGGCGGCGGGGGGAAGGGGGCAGCTCCGACACCCCCGGCCGGCAGGCGGGGTGCGGGGGGAGCCGTGGAATCATAGGATCGTTTGGGTTGGAAAAGACCCTCGGGATCATCAAGTCCAACCATCAGCCCCGCTCTCCAGAGTTCTCCCCTGCGCCACATCCCCCCCCACCACGTGGAAACGGCTCTTAAACGCCTTCAGGGATGGCGACTCCACCACCTCCCCGGGCAGCCCGTTCCCGTGTCCGACCACTCTGTCTGGGAAGAATTTCTTCCTCATGTCCAGCCTGAACCTCCCCGGCTGCAGCTTGAACCCACTCCCTCGTGTTCTATCGCTGGTGACCCGTGAGAAGAGACCAGCCCCAACCTCTCTACAACGGCCTTTCAAGTAGCTGTAGAGCGTGATGAGGTCTCCCCTCAGCCTCCTCTTCCTCACACTAAACAGTCCCAGCTCCTTCCGTCGCTCCTCATCAGATTTATTCTCCAGGCCCTTCACCACCTTCGTTGCCCTCCTCTGCCCTCGCTCCAGCACCTCGAGATCTCTCTCGTGTTGAGGTGCCCAGAACCGGACGCACCTCGGTCCTTCGGAGCCCTTCCCGCCCCTTGGATTAAGTCGTTCCCTGAGCTGGGACGGGCTCCCTGCCCCGCTTGGCACCCGTCCGGCAGCTGAAATCAGCCCCGGGGAGATCTCCGCGCCTGCTCCCCCGCCGGAGCGCTGCTGAGGCAATACCGAGGCGGTGGAGGAGAGGGTAGGAACGGAAGGAGGTGTTTCTGGCTGATCCGGCGGTGGCAGGTGGAGAAAGGGTTGTGCCTACAGCGCTCGGTCCCGAAAAAGCGGCTGGGGGCAAGGGCTGCCTTCTCCCCCGGTGGGTCGATTGGCTTTCAAACCACCCGGCTCTTGGCGTTTTGTCAGGAGAGCCGTGCCGGGCGCTGGCACGTCCGTCGGAGGCAGCGTTGGGAGGGATCTCCCCGCGATCCTTGGGGAACGCTGGCTGGATTCGGCACGTGCCTCGTCAGGCTGCGATCCGTTTTGCCGGCTGCCGCTCCCCGCCTCGGCGAAGGCCGGGGAGAAGGCCGGCCGGCGGCCAACGTGGGTGGATCGGCGGCGAACGGGAGGAGGTTGGGGTTGTGCCGCCGTCAAACCGATCAGGCAGAGGGATGCTTTGCTCCCGCCTTCGTGCCTCGGTGCTCTGCCGGGCGCCGAGACCCTTCGCTCCTCCCAAAACCATCATCTTCCCTTTCGTGGCGCTTCCCGGTCTGCCGGCTCTTGCCCAGGGGAGGTTTTTACTTCTCTGGGATACCTCGGAGCCGGGGTATCCCACTGTCCCTGCTGGTTTCTGATCCGGCCGGTGTGATGTGGGGCAGGATTGCCGGATTGCGGCGGGCTCGGAGCCAGGGGCAGGGCCGGGGGGGGGGGACATGATGACGACAACGACACCGGCAGCGCTCAGCAGGACCCGGAGGGTCTCGGAGAACCGCGCTTTTGGCAGCGGAAGGGCGAGTTTTCCGTGGGCAGGCTGATAAAAAGCCGGGGTGTTTGGCGTTGGCGCGGCTGAATTTCTCCGAGGCCCCCCGTGACTTCGTGCCGCCTGCCGCCCCGGTTAGAAAGCTGCGTTAGGGTGAATTAACGGGGCGTACGGGAGCCAATTTTAATCCTCTGCCGGGGCCGCGAAAGGCAGCTGTTTGTGGGGAGATAGCAGCGCCCGGGGGGGCCCTGGGGACAGGCTCTCGCTCCGCTGCTCCTTTTCCAGCCGGGATCCGCGCCGCCGGTGACGTTTGGGGTGAGAGAGAGCGCGCGGCGGGGAAAGGAGAGCGGGCGGATTTCACGGCCGGCGAGCGGGGCCGTGCCCCGGGGAACGGGGCCGGGGGGGGGCAGGCTCTCGGCGTCGGGGTGGGCAGCGGTTTTGGGGAGCAGCGGGCCGGAGGATTTTGGGGTGGGGGAGTGGAGGGGGTTTTCTCCCTGCACGCAGACCTTGGGAGTCTTGCCCGGGAAGGTCCTGCGTCCCGCTGCGAGGAGGAGGAGGAGGAGGAGGAGGAGGAGGAGGAGGAGGAGGAGGACATCAAAGGGAAAGGGGAAGGGATGGGGAGAGCCCTACAAAACCGAGCCCGACAAAACCGAGCCCGACAAAATCGGGCCCTACAAAGTCGAGCCCTACAGAACCAAGCCAGAAAACCGCGGCGTGAGACCCGCGGCAGCAGCTCGCTCGGCGTCCTGTGGCGGGGGGACGGGAACGGACCGCGTGCCCCCTCCGCGTACGGCTCCCCTCGCTGCCCCCTTCTCCTTTCTGCCCGAGTTTCCCTGAAGCCTTTGTGAGACGGGGGAGCCCCTTCCCCGGGTGTAACCGTAACCGGCTCCGGCAATGCCGGCAGGCACCGGTCGTAGAAACCAGCTCCTTTGCTTCCCACCTCGTCCCGAGCCAGCTTTCAGCGCCCAGAGGTTGGGGGGGGGGGCGGGTCTCGAGTCGGATGGGTTTGCGCGAAGCGGGAGAGCACGCGGTGGTGTAAAGGCCTAGCTCCCGTCGCCTCCGGATGCGGCTAAACGCCAGGCAGCGCTCCCCAGAGCAGCTGGTGCGTGGGGGTGCCGGGGGTCCCAGGGCCGGACACGGGGCCGCTGCCCCCCCTCCTGCCTCGAGGAAGACGACTAAACCTCTCTCTTTTCTTTCTGTCTCTGGAACCGGTGGCGTTGCCCCGCAGTCTCGGACGCCTGCCCTGGTCTTCGAGCACGTCAACAACACAGACTTCAAGGTGAGCGACCGACCGCCCCCCCACCAACACCCCCTCACCGCTGCCGACAACCTCCCGAATCCGACGCTGGCGTGTCCGGGAGAGCTCAGCCGGGCCCTGCTGCAGAGCGGGCGTTGCGCCCTGGCTACCGGTGGCGTTCCCGACCCGCTCTGCTGCTGGGGAGGGAACGGTCCTGTTGTTCCAGAGGCACGCGGTCGTCACGGGAATGGCTGGCACCGCTGCCTTCGAGGGGCCGGGGGGTCTGGGGCCGTGGCCACCTGCTCTTCTCTGCGTTTCACAGCTAAGGGCAGGGCCAGGGGTACAGTGCCGGTGTCCGCTGATGGTCCCGGCGGATCCCCAGGTCTCTCCCGTCGGCCCCAGCGGTTGGCCGTCGCGGGCTTGCATTCGCAACGCGGCGTTGGCCAATTTGCCGGCCGAAACCTTGGCTTAGTTGAGGCTGGTGTCCCTGGAGCCTGGGCTGAGCGGGAGGAGAGGGGAGGAGGGTTATTGCGGTGGGCTGGAGGAGTTGGTGAACCAGCCGCTGCTTCGCCTGCGGCTGCCGAGTTGTGTTTTCAGCGGGTAATTAACGCACGCCAAGTCCCGATGGCGGCCCTTCCTCCCCCCCCCCGCCCCCGATTCTTGTCCCCAAGGCTTGTCCTTGGCCTGGCGTGGGGAATTTCTCTCTGCCCTCGGGGTTTTGCGAGGGCGGAGAGGCGCGCGCTCTCATCCTCATCCCCTGTCCTCCGGGTGGGAAACCGAATCCTTCCCGGTGCTGGGTCTCGGGGAGGGTTTGGAGCTGCCTGGTCCCCTCCCGGGTGGAAGCGGGGAGGGCACACGGACGCTCCGGAGGTTGGTTAGTCAGACGGAGAGTCCGGCTTCTCCCTGCGGTGTGCTGGCGGTTGCCAGGTGGGGAAATTCGGGGTACAGAGAGGCTACAAAGGTGCCCGGGTGCCGTCTGGCCGGTCAGCGCCTCCGGGTTGAAGTTGTGGCTCCACAAGTGTCCGTCCTGCGCCGGCGGCTGGTGCCTCCAGCAGGAGCCCGGCTCCTGCCGCCGGGAGCGGTGGATAAACGCGCCGTGTGGTGTTAACCTGCTCCTTGTCTCCGTTCTTCCAGCAATTGTACCAGACGCTCTCGGATTTTGACATACGGTTCTACATGTATGAAATCCTAAAGGTAAGCTCCCGGGAGCGGCTGGGAAATCCACGCTCCCAGAGAAAACCCTCGCCCAAGCTGCTAAATCCGCCCCGAGGGACTCTGCGTGTGGGAGCAGGAGGGAGAGAGAGCGAAGCCCGTTTGGCTACTAACGCCCTGCTGGACCGTTGCCCGGCCGTCCACGTGGGATGGCTTCTTGGGCTCAGAGGCAGGTGGCTGTGGGGTGCGCTGGTGAGCGGCTCGGAGCGCGAGGTCACCCTGTCCTTGAGAAGCAGAAGCCGCCTTATTTATCTCCCCGGCTTCCTGCAAGACTTTGGCCTCCGCTGGGACGTGCTGTTGGAAGTGGCCTTGGTGGCACGCTGCCGTTGGGGCCGGGGCCGTGCTGGAGCCCGCTCGGGTGGTCAGCCAGGGCGGGGGACCGAGGGCACGGAAACCCTCTCCCAGAGCATTCCTTAGCTGTCCCAGCCGTTCCCACCGGCAGAGACCGGCCAGGATTGACCCCAGTGTCCCGTCTGCCGGCCTTCGGTCGGAGCAGGCGTTGCAGGGACGTGGCAGCCTCTGAACGAGGTCTCCTTCGGCGCGGTGTCTCCTCCGGTGGGGCTGGCGCGGGGCCGCAGCGGGAGACGGGGTTTGTCCCCTCACCGCCGCTCGGTCACGCTCCAGCTCTTGGGTTTGGGCTGGGCTTCAAGGGGTCATTTTTGGGGATGGAGGTGGGGGGGGGTGGGGGGCTGAAAGCCCGGGGCAATGGGAGCTGCAGCGCCGATTTTAGTGGTCTCCTCCCAGGAGAGGTGACGGTACGTGCCGGACACCGGGGAGGCTCCGCGCCGGAGGCGACTGCGCAGGATCTGGAGTAGAGCCGAGATCTGGAGGTCCCCGGGGAACGCGGCCGTGCTGTTAGGGCAGGCGTCACTGCCGCGGGGGGCTGGCTCCCTCCCCCAGCAGCCTGAGGCTCCGTCCTTCGCCGCCTCCGGCTGCGGGCTCTGCCCCATCCCGCCGCCTCCTTGGGCGGAGGGAGGTTTTCTGACGGGCCCCCGTTCTGTCCCCAGGCGCTGGACTACTGTCACAGTATGGGTGTCATGCATCGAGACGTCAAGCCACACAACGTCATGATTGACCATGAGCACAGAAAGGTACGGCCGGGCCCCGCTGGCCCCGGGACCAGCTCCCTGGGGAAAGGGGGAGGCTGCAGGCAGCGGGGGGCTGGTTCCCTCTCGGAGGGGAGCGGGTCAGCCGTGCCCTGCTGGGCTCCTGCTCTCGCTGCCGCAGGCTGAGCAGGGGCCGTGAGCTCTTAGGGTCGTAGAATCGCAGAGTCCTCGAGGCCGGAAAAGACTTTTCAGATCATGGAATCCAACCCTTAACCCAGCGCTGCCCAAACCCAGCGCTACCCCGCGTCCCTCAGCGCCGCGTCTGCCCGGCTTTTCCATCCCTCCGGGGATGGCGACTCCCCCACTGCCCTGGGCAGCCTCTTCCAACGCCCGACAGCCCTTTCCATGAAGGAATTTTCCCCGATATCCATCCTAAACCTGCCCTGGCGCAACTGGAGGCCGTTCCCTCTTGTCCCGTGGCCTGTTCCTTGGGAGAAGAGCCCGACCCCCCCTGGCTGCCCCCTCCTTTCAGGGAGCTGCGGAGAGCGAGAAGGTCTCCCCTCGGCCCCCTTTTCTCCAGGCTGAACACCCCCAGCTCCCTCAGCCGCTCCTCACAAGTTCTCCAGACCCTTCTCCTCCTTCTCCAGAACCCCTCGCCACCTCCGTTGCCCTTCCCTGGGCACGCTCCAGCCCCTCAATCAATGTCTTTCTTGCCCTGAGGCCGCTCGGCTCCCGGCAAAGAGCCTTTGTCCCAGCAGGAGAACCGGCCCTTCACTTTCCCCCCCAATCCTTCCCAGTGCTCCCGCCCAGCACGGGCTCAAACCACCCTTATCCTGCCTCCAGCTGCCGCGGACCCTCGCGGTTTCGACAGCAAAAGTGAATTCCTCGTGATCCTGCCCCATTCTCCGGCAGCACCAGCCCTCCCGCGCCGGGATTCGGGGCAGGAGAGCCCTGCCTCGACGTCCCCATCTGGGCCCCAGCGCGGGGAGGGAGGGCGGGGGGGGATTTGGAAATACAGGTGATCCATAAAACCCGCACCTGCCTCCAGTAAATTCCCTTCCTTTGTTTGGGGCTCGTAAATGTAACTTTAGATTTCTTCCAGCGCCTCTCTAGCCACCGGCCAGCTGGGACCTCGCAATAAAAAGGACTTCAAAAAGGCGCCGTCTCGGACTGGGGGAGCCGGGCGTCTCCCCGTGGCACGGGCAAAGGCTTGTGTGGCCGGGGAACGCCCCCGTTATCAGAACGGAGGGGCCGAACACCCCACCCCCCCACCCCCGGCCCTCCCCGCCGTGCTCTTTGGGCGCCGTGCCCTTTGAAATCTTCCCCGTCATCGCGGCCCTGGTATCGCCCGGCGGCCAACCGGCTGCGTTTTCTCCTAACCGCCGAGCTCGCCCGACGGCTGAGCCGGGCCGGCAACGTTGCCTTCTCCCCACATCAGTGTTAAAACCGCTGGGGAGGCTCTTGGTGGACGGTAGATGTCGTGTCTCTCTGTGCCGGTGAGACTTCTGGCGTAAGCCAACCAGGGAAACGCGCCCTGGGGGGCATTTTAGAATCGGAATCACCGAATGGTTTGGGCGTGAAGGGACTTTAAAGGCCATCGCGTCCCACCACCCTGCCACGGGCTGGGACATCTTCAACTAGAACACGTTGCTCCGAGCCCCGGCCAACCTGGCCTTGAACCCCTCCAGGGATGGGGCAGCCACAGCTTCTCGGGGCAACCTGGGCCAGGGGCTCACCAGCTTCATCATGGAGAATTTCTGCCTTATTTTTAATCTCAGTCTCCCCTCTTTTGGTTTAAAACCCATCCCCCTCGTCCCGTGGCTCCCCTCCCTGCTCCAGAGTCCCTCCCCAGCTTTCCCGGAGCCCCTTGAGGGCCTGGAAGGGGCTGGAAGGTCTCCGCGGAGCCTTCTCTTCTCCAGGCTGAACCCCCCCAGCTCTCCCAGCCTGTCCTCCCAGCAGAGGGGCTCCAGCCCTCCCGGCATCTCCGGGGCCTCCTCTGGCCCCGCTCCAACACCTCCGTGTCTCTCCTGTGCTGGGTGCCTACTGAGGCGGGTGTAAAGCTGCTGGAAAGCCCCAATTAGAGAGTAATTATCAGTGGTTTGCCATCAAAGCGACAGGCAGCGCTCAGCGGTCCCACGGGGACGTCCCGGGCCGGGTGTTACTCGGTATTTTAACGACCTGGCCGACGGACCGGAGACCCGGCGTCGTCTGCAGGTTTTAAGGAGCGAAGCTGGGGAGGGCCACGAGTCCCCTGGGGTCCAAAGGGATCCCGGCGGGTTCGAGAGCGGAGCAGAGGCAGGTTGGCGGTGGCAAACGCGCCCAGGGCGGCGGGCGAGTCGTCGTGGGCCTGGGGGTCTGCGTGGCCGCGGGTCCCGGCACCCACGGTGCGTTCTCTCTCCGTCTCCTCCAGCTGCGCCTCATCGACTGGGGGTTGGCGGAGTTCTACCACCCCGGCCAGGAGTACAACGTGCGGGTGGCCTCCCGGTACTTCAAGGGACCGGAGCTCCTGGTAGATTATCAGGTACGTGGCGACGGGGCCCACGAGAGCGGAGGGCTGGTTGCGGAGATGCCGCTGGCGTCCCACGCCCAGACACGTGCCCGGCGGGTCGCAACCCGCGGTTGCGCCTGAGCGGGCCGAGGAGACGGCCCACGCTGGCCGGGAAAGCTCGTCAAGCGATCGGTGTAACCATCCCGGGCTCAATCTGTGCCAAGGGGTGAAGTAAAATGGGGAAAATGGGAATAAAAGCCAGTACGTGCCACCCTCCGAAGAGCCCTCGGGGTGGCTGCTCTCGGCAGAGGGACGAGGCCGGTCCAGGGTCTGGACCCGAAGCTTGTGTTGGGGACGGTCCCGGGGGCAAAGCCGAGCGCGGAACCACCGGCGGCGGTACCCGAAACCGTCCTTCTGCTCTCTGCCGTCCTCCGGGAGGGGGCTCAGCGCGTCTTCCCCCGTCCCCCCGGTGGCTCCCGGAGCTTCGCTGACCTCCCCTCTCTCTTTCCTTCGGCTTTTCCAGATGTACGACTACAGCTTAGACATGTGGAGTCTAGGCTGCATGCTGGCCAGCATGATCTTCCGGAAAGAGCCCTTCTTCCACGGTCACGACAACTACGACCAGGTGAGGTCCCGGGCAGCACCCTGCCCGCTGCCCCCCGTCACCCCCTCCGGCCGCAGACACCCCCGGAGAGCCTGGGAACGCGCCGGTCTCTCTCCGTCTCCTCCCCACAGCCAGGGTCTTGTGTCCATCCCCTCCCCGTGCCGGGGTCTCATCTCCATCCCTTCCCCGTGCTGGAGTCACATCTCCATCCCTTCCCCACACCGGGGGCTCGTCTCCATCCCCTCCCCGTGCCGGAGTCACATTTCCATCCCTTCCCCACACCGGGGGCTCGTCTCCATCCCTTCCCCATGCCGGGGGTCTCGTCTCCATCCCATCCCCACACCAGGGTCACATCTCCATCCCTTCCCCACACCAAGGTCTCATCTCCACCCCCTTCCCCATGCTGTGGTCTTGTCTCCATCCCTTCCCCACACCGGGGTCTCGTCTCCATCCCATCCCCACGCCGGGGTCACATCTCCATCCCTTCCTCACTCCAAGGTCTCGTCTCCATCCCTTCCCCATGCCGGGTTCTTGTCTCCGTCCCCTCCCCACACCGGGTTCTCATCTCCATCCCATCCCCACACTGGGGTCACATCTCCATCCCTTCCCCACGCCAGGGTCTCTTCTCCATCCCATTCCCCATGTTGGGGTCACATTTCCATCCCTTCCCAACACCAAGGTCTCTTCTCCATCCCCTCCCCATGCCAAGGTCTCGTCTCCATCCCTTCCCCACACCGGGGTCTCATCTCCATCCCATCCCCACACTGGGGTCACATCTCCATCCCTTCCTCACTCCAAGGTCTCGTCTCCATCCCTTCCCCATGCCGGGTTCTTGTCTCCGTCCCCTCCCCACACCAGGTTCTCATCTCCATCCCATCCCCACACTGGGGTCACATCTCCATCCCTTCCCCACGCCAGGGTCTCTTCTCCATCCCATTCCCCATGTTGGGGTCACATTTCCATCCCTTCCCAACACCAAGGTCTCTTCTCCATCCCCTCCCCATGCCAAGGTCTCGTCTCCATCCCTTCCTCACACCGGGGTCTCATCTCCATCCCATCCCCACACTGGGGTCACATCTCCATCCCTTCCCCACACCAGGGTCTCGTCTCCATCCCCTCCCCATGTGGTGGTCTTGTCTCCATCCCCTCCCCATGTTGGGGTCACATCTCCATCCCTTCCCCACGCCAAGGTCTCATCTCCATCCCTTCCCTACGCCAAGGTCTCATCTCCATCCCTTCCTCGTGACAAGGTCTTATCTCCATCCCTTCCCCACTCCAAGGTCTCATCTCCATCCCTTCCCTACGCCAAGGTCTCATCTCCATCCCTTCCTCGTGACAAGGTCTCATCTCCATCCCTTCCCCATGCCAAGGTCTTATCTCCATCCCTTCCCCACGCCAAGGTCTCATCTCCATCCCTTCCCTACGCCAAGGTCTTATCTCCATCCCTTCCCCATGCCAAGGTCTCGTCTCCATCCCTTCCCCACGCTGGGGTCTGGGTGCTCCCTGCCTCTCCCATCCCTCCGCTTTCCGTCCGAGGGAGGAGCGGGTGACCCGGCAGGTAAATCTGGGGGTGGCTGGGCGGTGGAGCAAGGCACTGGTTGCACCGGGAGGCGCTAAGAGGAGCCACCTGCCTGACCCACGCGCCGCAGGAGGGGCTGTAGCCGAAGGGCAGCTCAGGGCCTGGGCTCGGTTCTGGTTACTGCAACCGATGCTGCTGCCGGGGGCGGGGGAACGGTTCGTGGGACGGCGCCTTCGGAGCTGGCTGGTGTTTCCCAGTTGTGTCGGCTCCCATGAGCTCAGCCGGCAAACGCCGGCTCCGGGGAGACCTTCCAGCCCCTTCCAGGCCCTCAAGGGGCTCCGGAAAGCTGGGGAGGGACTCTGGAGCAGGGAGGGGAGCCCCGGGACGAGGGGGAAGGGTTTTAAACCAAAAGAGGGGAGACTGAGATTAAAAACAAGGCAGAAATTCTCCACGATGAAGCTGGTGAGCCCCTGGCCCAGGTTGCCCCGAGAAGCTGTGGCTGCCCCATCCCTGGAGGGGTTTCAAGGCCAGGTTGGAGGGGGCTTTGGGCAACCTGGGCTGGTGGGAGGTGGCCCTGCTCCCTTCCCACCCAAACCGTTCCGTGATTCCGTGGCTCTACCCCACCGCAGCTTGGAGAAGGGCCCGCAGGTTAGTGGGATCCCGGCTCCCCGCTGCACCCGCCCTCGGGGCGAGGAGGGGAAATGGGAAAAACAGGTGTCTGGCTCCGCTCCGGCTCCGCAACACGGGCCCCGGAGCAAGTCGGGAACGAGTTTCCCCCTTCCCCGCTCACCGCACGCCTCCGCGCGGCTTCCAGCCGCCCCAGGGAAGGGCTGCGAGGCTTCGCCTTCGCTTTCCTCCCTGGAGAGGGCCGGGAGCGCTTCCGTCCCCAGCCACGGAGCTCCGCGGGGCCGCATCCTCGCTGGGGGAGCCCCGGGCTGGCAGGAACCCCCCCCCCCGTCCCCTCCGTCCCCCCCTCACCGTCGCTCCTTCTCCCCGCTCCTGCCAGCTCGTGCGTATCGCCAAGGTGCTGGGGACGGAGGACCTGTACGACTACATCGACAAGTACAACATCGAGCTCGATCCCCGCTTCAACGACATCCTCGGCAGGTGGGGTGCGTCCCCCGAAGCCTCCCGCTTCCCGCGGCCGGCAACCGGCCCGGCGCCGGCCGTACCGTACCGTACCGGCCACGGTGGCCAGTGTCTGGGTGCGGAGAGGGGAGAGGGGAGAGGGCAGCGCGGGAGGTGAGCCCGAGGGCTTGGGGATGATGCTTCTCCTCCTCCTCCTCCTTCCTCCTCCTCCTCCTCGCAGACACTCGCGGAAGCGATGGGAGCGCTTCGTGCACAGCGAGAACCAGCACCTCGTCAGCACCGAGGCCCTCGATTTCTTGGACAAGCTGCTGCGCTACGACCACCAGACGCGACTCACTGCCCGGGACGCCATGGAGCACCCTTATTTCTGTACGTTTCCCCCCCCCACACCCCCCTCGGGGCCGCCGCTCTCTCCCTACCCCCGGCCCTTCCTCTGCCCCCGCAACCCACCTCCTTCCTCCTCCTCGCTGCTGGCGCCGTTCCTTCCGCGGCTCCCTCCTGCCGCCCCTCCATCCAACGGCGGGGCTGTCTCTCGGTGGGGAAGGGATGGTGGTGGTGGTGGTGGGGGGTGACGAGGCGCCGGTGCCCCCCTGGGCGTGGGGGGGAGCCTCCGCTGACCCCTTTTGCCTTCCTCCCCGCCATCCTCGGCTCCCAGACCCCGCAGATCCCATAGCGAAAGACCCGGCAAGGATCGGCACCTCGGCCGGGCTCGCGGCCACCAACACCCCTGTCAGCTCCTCCAGTATGTTGGCAGGTGAGCGCCGGAGCCCGCGGCGGGGGGGGGGGGGGGGGTCCGAGACCCCCATTCCAGCCCACAACCGGGACTGAGCACCCCCATCTCTGAGCTCTCCTGATGCGTTTCCCCCCCCCCCCCTCTTTTCTCTTTCTCTGTCCGTGTCCCCCCCACCCCGCACCCCCCGCCGCAGGTATTACCTCGCTGGCGGCGTCGCAGCCCATGGGCGGCCTGGCCGCGTCGCCCGTCATCTCCTCTCCCAACGCTTTGGGTTCGCCGGTCCCCGCCGCCGCGGGCGCCCAACCCTGAAACTCGCCTCTCGGCCGCCCGGCTCGACGGAGGCCGCCGCCGTCACCGCCACACCGCCATCGCCGCCGCCGCCGCCGCGCCTGCCTTGGGCCCCCGCTGCCCCCCGTCGTCCCCTCCGCAGCCACGAGCTCCAGCCGCCCCGGCCCGCGGGCAGAAACCGGGTTGGGGGGGTTTTTTTGGGGGTGGGGGGAAACAGGAGGGCGCTCCGGAATTTTATTTTTATTTCTGTTGAGTAGGGGGGTGGAGGGGGGTGGGCGGGGGGGAAAAAAAAAAAAAAGAGGAAAAATGGAGGTTCCTTTTTTTTTTTCCCCTTTTTTTTTCCTTTTTTTTTTCCTTTTTTTTTCCTTTTTTTTTTCCTTTTTTTTCCTTTTTTTCCCTTTTTTTTTCCTTTTTTTTCCCTTCTTTTTTCCTTCTTTTTTTTTCCTTTTTTTTCCTTCTTTTTTTTTCCTTTTTTTTCCTTCTTTTTTTTTCCTTTTTTTTCCTTCTTTTTTTTCCTTCTTTTTTTTTCCTTTTTTTTCCTTCTTTTTTTTTCCTTTTTTTTCCTTTTTTTTTCCTTTTTTTTTCCTTTTTTTTTCCTTTTTTTTTCCTTTTTTTTCCTTTTTTTTTTTTTCCCTTTTACCCCCCCCACACCCCCCTTCTCTGTGCAGTAACGGTATCGCGCTCGCTGGCGATGGACCAAGGCTGAGCTCTGTTGTGTCCGTGTCGGGGTACGGAGTTAGCCGCGTTCTTCTCATGAGGATCATGGTTAGTGATGATGCAACTACAGTGTAGAAATCTAAAATGAATAATAAAATTTATTTTCTATGTCCCTAACAGGACAGCGGGAGCGGCAGCTGCTTCTGAGGCTGGGGGGGGGGGGGGGAAACGCTGCCCATGAGCCGGCACCGTGCGCTGCAGCACAGAAACCCCCCCGCAGCCTGGGCTGCATCCCCAGCAGCGTGGGCAGGGGGGCGAGGGGGGGATTCTGCCCCTCTGCTCCGCTCGGGGGAGACCCCCCTGCAGTGCTGCCTCCAGCCCCGGGGACATCGGGAGGACACGGAGGTGTCGGAGCGGGGGCCGGAGGAGGCCCCGGAGATGCCGGGAGGGCTGGAGCCCCTCTGCTGTGGGGACAGGCTGAGAGAGCTGGGGGGTTCAGCCTGGAGAAGAGAAGGCTCCGCGGAGACCTTCCAGCCCCTTCCAGGCCCTCGAGGGGCTCCGGGAAAGCTGGGGAGGGACTCTGGAGCAGGGAGGGGAGCCACGGGACGAGGGGAAGGGTTTTAAACCAAAAGAGGGGAGATTGAGATTAAAAATAAGGCAGAAATTCTCCATGATGAAGCTGGTGAGCCCCTGGCCCAGGGTGCCCAGAGAAGCTGTGGCTGCCCCATCCCTGGAGGGGTTCAAGGCCAGGTTGGCCGGGGCTTTGGGCAACCTGGGCTGGTGGGAGGTGGCCCTGCCCAGGGCAGGGGGTGGCACTGGGTGGCCTTTGAGGGTCCCTTCCCACCCAAACCCTTCTGTGATGGGGGGGGGTCAGGAGTTTCTGGGGCTGGGAGGTCCCTGTGGGGGCCTCGGCGGGGGGTAGGAGGTGGCATCAAGGGGGTGGGAGCTGCCCCTGCTCGGGGGAAGGTTGGGTGGGGGGGATAAAACCACCAGGGTGGGGACACAAACTGCCCCCCCCCCCAGGCCAGGACTGAACCCCCCCCCTCCCCAACCTCACCCCAAGTCCCCCCCCCGGCTCCTGTCCCACTGCATCAGCAGAGGGGAGGGAGGGAGGGAGGAAGGGGGCCGGGGCCAGGCTTGTTGGGGGGGGGGGGGGGGGTGGGGGGGAAAAAAAAAAAAAGGCAAAATAAAAGAAAACACGAAAAAAAACCAAAAAAAAAAGACACTTTAATCACTGGGTATTTGACAGATAGAATCTGGGAGGGTTAAAAAGTGGCTGAGTGAGGCCGGGAGGCAGCAGCAGGTCCCCGGGTCCCGTCCCATCCCGTCGTCGTCCCCCCCCCGACCACCACCACCACCAAAAGGAGAGGGCAGGGCTGCAGGCAGGGGGGGCAAGACACGACATCCCCCCCCCCCCACCCCCCCGCCATCCCCAGGAGTGTGACAGGGAGGGAAGGGGACAGTCGCGGTGCGGGGACAGTCCCTTAAAGTGCCTTAAAACAGCCGCCGTTCGGCCACTTAAAGCTGGGGGGGGGACACGGGGACAGCTGCCTCCCCCCTCCTGTGCCCCCCGCCACCCCTCGTCCCCAGGGCGGGGGGGGGGGGGCCGTGTGTGTGTGTGCGTCCCACGTTGTGGGGGGGGGGGGGGCTATTGCATTGATCCGACATTCAATTCCCAAGGACGGGTGACGCCGGAGTTGGGGGGGGGGGGAACCAGGGGGGGTTGTGTGTGTGGCGCTGGCAGCGGCGCCAAGTCCCCGCGTGCGTCGCCGTCCCCCGGGGGGGGGTGGTGGGACAGAGGGGGGGGGACGGACACCCTCAGGGGTGGCCTTCGTAGTTGAGCACGTAGTAGTCGTGCACGTACATGAGGACGGCGATGGGCTGCCCGATGATGAGGGACATCCAGACGGCCGCGTTCCCGTAGTTCCCCCTGAGGAACCTGGAGACGAACCAGGCCAGCGGGATCTGGAAGGGATTGGAGAAGGGGGGGGGGGGGGCAGCATCAGTTTCCCCCCCCGCACCCCCCAAAAGAAGGGGTTCAAGCCCCCAGGGGGCCGCGCTCACCTGAGCCGCCATCCCCCATGAACGCCCCAGAGCCGGAACATCTTCAAGGGACGCTCACCAAATACTGCGGGGGGGACACGGGCTTTTTTTTTTTTTTTTTTTGGGATTGGGGGGGGGGAAAAGGAGGGGGGGCAGCCCAGGCAGCCCCCCCCCCGCCCCAAGAGCCGGGGGAGGAAGCACTGACCTCATGGAAGAAGGCAGACGCCAAGAAAACGGCCGTCTGGGCCACCCACTTGCTGGCCCCCCGCTTCAGCATGGGCTTGTAGAAGTGCCTGAGGGCAGCGGCGGCAAAACCCCCCCCCAGCTTAGCGCTTGGAGTGGGGGGGGGGGGGGGGGTCCCAGGAGCAGGGAATGGGGTGTGGGGGACGCAGAGAGTCCGTGTCCCGTCCCCCCCCCCCCAACTCCTGCCACCCCCAACCCACCTGAGACACCACTTGTGGACGGGGATGTTCCAGTTCTGCCAGAAATAGGTCACCGACTCGAGTTCCTGAGGAAGAGGAGGGCAGCGAGCCGCGTCCGGAGGGGGGGGGGGGGTTGCTGCTGCCTTCTGCCCCCCCCCGCCGCCCAGCCTCCCCACTCCACCCACACCGCTGGGACACCCCCCCCCCAAAAAAAAAAAAATTACCCCACGCCCAGGCAGGGCCCTGCTCTCGGGGACAGCGTTGCGTGCGCGCGCGTCCTGGGTGTCCCCTGTCGTCCCCCACCCCGTGTCGTCGTCCCCCCCGTGTCCCCCACTCCCCCCCCCCGTGTCGTGTGTCCGTTCTCCCCCCCCCCCCCCAACTCACCACCAGTCCCTGTAAAACTCCCTGTCCCCAAACTGCATCACTTCGCCACCACGTTCAGGCAGGAGTGGAAGAACCAGTAGAAGAAGATGAGCCAGATGAGGTGGTTGGGGACCTGGGAGGGGGGGGGGGGGGACCAGAAGGTATTGGGGGGGGGGGGGGGGAAGGGGTTGGCTGGCCCCCCCCCCCCCCCCCGCAAGGGCAGGGGGCTCGGGGTAGGGGGGCAAGGGGGGCTACTCACGGCCAGCTTCAGGAGCCGCTCGATGATGCGGGAATAATCCATGTCCTGCAAAGGCAGGGGCTGCCGTCACCCCCCCCCGCCAACCCCCCCACACACACACATACACACCCCCCCCCGGGCACACACACCCCCCCCCCCCGGGCACACACACCCCCCCCCCCGGGGCACACACCCCCCCCCCGGGCACACACACCCCCCCCCGGGCACACAGAGCCGCGCCAGCCCGGGAAGAGGGCAAGGGGGGGGGTGTGGGGGGGGGGCCAGGCAGCCTCTGCCCCACTGAGGGCAGGCTCGGGATGGGGGGGGGGGGGAATTGGGGGGGGGGAAGGTAAAGAGACAGAGCCTTCCTCCCCGCCCCCCCCCCCCCCCCAAAAATCACCAGGCCGTGGGGGTCCCGGCCCCCCTCACCCGAAAGGGCTTCATGGAGTTCTGGATCGTGGGCACCATCCACTGCAACGGGAAAAACCGCGGATGGAGCCCCGGCCCCTGCGCGGGGAGGGGGGGCAGATAACCCCCCCCCCGCCTCGCCCCCCACCCCCCACACCCCCCCCCCCCAAAAAAAAAGTACCTGCTGGATCAGCCCCACCAGCAGCTGGATGAAGAAGAGCTGGATGAAGAGAGGCAGCGACGGAGCCGTCAGCGGGGGCACCCGGCCCCCCCCCCGCGTCTCAGGGACCACCCACCCCCCCCCCCCCCAGTCCCCTCCTGCCTCAGGGACCCCCCCCCCCCCCATCATCCCCCCTCCCCCCACCGCAGGGACACACAACCCCCCCCCCCCCCCCGCAACCTCGGGGCACCCCCTCATCATCCCCCTCCGTCTCAGGGACGCCCCCCCCCCCATATCGTCCTTTCCCACCTCAAGGAACACACCCCCACCCCCCCCCCATCCCAACGACCCCCCCATCATCTCAGAGACCCCCCACCCCCCCCAACATCCCTACCCACCTCAAAGAGCCCCCCCCCATCTCAGGCCGCCCCCTCCCCAGTCCTGCTGCGGCAGCAGAGGGCAGGTTCCCCCCCCCCCCCCCCAAGCAGGTTTAACCCCCCCCCCCCAGGACGCCCCCCCCCCCCCCCCAGGTCTCACCATCTCGAAGAGGCGCCGCAGGAGGAGCGCTTGCGGACGCGGGGGAGCGGGGGAAATTCAGCTCGTAGCACAGGGTGGGCGCGAAGAGAAAGTAGTAGAGATCTGGGGGGGGGGGGAAAGAGGGAAAACGTGGGGCTACGGAGCCGGGGACACCCCCGGGGGGGGTCCGGGGACATCCCCCCCCCCCAAAAAAACACGGGTCGAGGTCCCACTTACTTCCGTAGGTGAGGTGGCCGGGTAGGTGACCTCGCTCTTCCCCACGTCCCCGTTGGCTTTCGTTGGCCCCGGAGCTGGGAGATGGGGGGGGTGGGGAAAAAAATGGGAACCGTGACCCCCCCGCCGCCACCACCACCAGCTCCGCCGCGGGTGGGACGAGCCGTACCTGCGGCCGAGCCGTGGCCGGGGGGGGCCGGGGGGGCCCCTTGGGCCTCCCTCCTCTCCCGACACCACTTATTGACGTCCCTGAAGGAGAAGAGCTTGAGGAAGAGGACGGTGTAGACGGCCAGGGCGAAGACGGCCCCCACTGCGGGGAGAGAGGGGGGGGGGGAAAAGAGAAAAAGCGGTGAAAAAGAGAGGGAGGGGGCCGGATCGGGCCCCCTTTTAGCCGTCCCCCCCCCCGTCCCCCTGTCCCCTCACCTGGGGTGATGGAGGTGACGGCGAGGACGACGGCGGCGGGGAAGCAGAGGATGGCCAGGAGGTTGAGGGCGTGCAGGGCGGCCCCCGCGCCCTCCGACAGGGAGCCCTGGGGGAGACGGGGGATTTAGGGGTGGGGGGGGGGGTGGGGGGGGGCACCCCCAGGCACCGGGGAAGGTTTTGGGGGGGGGTGTGTGGGGGGGGTCTCACCGCTGCCAGCCGTCTCTCCAAGGCCAAGGCCACCAGGGTGAAGACGTTGGCCACTGCGAAGAGAGGAGGAGGAGGAGGAGGAAGGTGGTCGGGGGGGTGTGTGGTGTGTCGTCCCCCCCCCACAACATCCCCACTGAGCCCGGGGGGGGGCTGGGGGGGGCCACTCACCGATGACCAGGCAGAGGGAGGGCCAGCTGTAGGGGTCTTTGAGGAAGAGGGAGACCACCTGGATGGGGTCCACCAGGATCCCGTACCTGCATTTGGGGGGGGGGGGGGAATGAGCCATCGGGCCCCCCACCCCCCCCCCTTTCCCCCCCCCACCCCCCCCGGACACCCCCAGCCTCCAGGACCCCGCTCCGGGGTGGGGGGCTCCCGTAACACCGGCATTTCCCCGTGGGGACAGTCCCTGCTCCACCCCCCCCCCCCGAGGATCCGTCCAGTGGGATCCCAGGGATGGATGCACCCCCCCCCCGCCCCCCCCATCGTCCCCCCCGGCCCATTTCCCCCCCACCGCGCCTCCAGCCCCCTTCTGGGGACGGTGACACCCACAGTGTCCCCCACACACACACACACACTGTACTATGGATAATGACACCCCCATGTCCCCCCCCAGCCCCACTCTGGGGACGGTGACACCCCCCCAGTCCCACACCGTGGGACAATGACACATACCCTCCCCCCCAGCCCCACGTCGGGGACAATGACACCCCCTATGTCCCCCCCCCCAGCCCCACGTCGGGACGATGACACCCCCCATGTCCCCCCCCAGCCCCACTCTGGGGACAGTAACA